>NC_067400.1:608013542-608313542 GCF_016432865.1 Antechinus flavipes
TAAAGTCCTCTCCAATCTGGTTCCCATATACATTTTCAGTTTTACTTCATTTTTTCCAATCAAATTGGATGAGTGGCTCTACTCTTTTAAGGATATTACATCTCTAGCCTCTGTGACTTATCAGAAACACATTTATTGACACCTTTTACAATCCCTGGGGCAAGCAGGTGGTATCCTAGACTTGAAGTCGGGAAGATCCACTTCAAACCCAGCTTCAAACATTTACTAGTTGGGTGAGCCTGGACAAGTCATTTCACCCTGTTTGTCTCAGTTTCCTCATCAGAAAAAGGAACTGGGGAAACAAAGGGTAAACTACTCCAATATCTTTGCCAAGAAAACCCTCTACGTGGTCCTGAAGAATCAGAAACGACTCAACAAGAATCATGACCACCACAAACACTATCTTATGCTAAGCAAAAATCTACTTCCCTCTAACTCCTACCCAGAAGTCTCTGTTCTGCCCCTACTCCCTCATGACAGGCCTTCAGGTACACGAATATAGAATCATCTCCATCTCTCTCCAGAGTGTTTGCTTTTCAAGGGAAAGACTGCCTTTTGCTGTGGAGAGACTTGGTACTCCAGTCACATCGGGTGATTTCACGCATAGAAAATCAATTTGGTTTCTCAAACAAACAAGATTTGGGAAGTCCTTTCACACATTCTCCAGATTTATTCAGTGAGTAGCCTTTCCTGGTAATGAACAGAGACAGACCAGTAGGTCTGGTTAACAAGCCCCTCTTAATGCTGCAGGCTGTGTTTCTTTACTGAGAAACAGGAGTTAATAAGGGAGAAGACCCTTGCTTAGAGAACAGGAGCTGATATCTTGCCATCAAAAGCATAAGGGCGGTTCAGAGCCTAGAAGCAAAATGTGATGACCTATCCTCAGTCTATCCTGCATGGTTCACCCATAGCAGACTCCATTTTTACATATTTATTCTCAGATCTGTTTCTATATTTTAAAGCTTTCAAAATTACTAAGTAGCACTCGCTCTAGCCTCACTCTCCTAATTCATATGTAAATTTGTTGTGGGAGGTTTGATCCCTACAGAGAGGATACTTTTACTCTCTCAGGATTCTAGGGATAATCTTGAAGAGATATAGGTCTCCAACTGTTGCTCTTGAGCCCCCACCAGTGTGCTCCCTGACAATAATCAGCCAACGGACTCCATTATCTTTAGAAAAGTGGCTTATTGAGAGACTGTAGGATGAACAGTTGGTATAAAACATTTCTCTGACAACAAATCAGGGACCTACATCCCTTTGTACATAAAAGATCCTCAAGGAGAATGGGCTCAAGCTTAAAGTAGAGGCATGTATGTAGAGAGCACATTGGTATAAGGGTACTTCCCATTCCTTTTTTCCCTTTATGTCATCCTAACCAAGTTTCCCTTAGGTGTAGCTCCCTGCCAGATGGGGATCCCATAACTATGGAGGTATAAACCTCTATAAGACCATGGTTGGTTCTTATCTTTCTGTCTTAAAGGTTCCCATTCCCTGAAAGAGCCATTATTCTTAAATGACTAGCATTTCACTGCTGTCTATAGCCACTTGCACTGACCTCTGCCGCTATTATTCTTGTGGCTCACTGTGGACAAGGAGCTCTATTTTATATTCTTTTTATATATACAATCATTCTTAAAATAGTGTTAAATAGATTTTAAGGCTCACAGGGACTTAATGTCTTTTTTTAAAAAGAAAAAAAAACTTGAACTTGAACCCTTTGGACTAAGCCAAATTTAAGTTTAATCCACAAGAACATTCTTAATGATCTCTTGGCAGCTTCTGACACTGTGGATCACCCTTTTCTCCTTGATATAATCTTTGTAGATTTTCATGACAATTCTGTCTACTGGTTCTCCTCCTACTGGCCTTTCCTTCTTAGTCTCCTTTATTTCACAAACAAAAAGGATTTTGAAAGCCCTTTCATCCATCCTTCAGATTTATTCAGAGTGAGTAGCCTCTTCTAGTAATGAATAGACAAATGAGTAGGTCTGGATATTCTTGGTCTTAAGGCTGCAGGTTTTGTTTGCTGGATCTTCATCTAGGTCATGTCTGCTACAATGAGTGTCCTCCAAGGTTGTCCCAGGCCTGCTTTTCTGCTCCTTTTATAATATTTTGCTAGGTTATATCTTATCAGCTCTCATATATTCAACTATTCCTATGCATCTGCTTCTAAGATTTGTTTATTCAACCTTAAACTCTCTTGATTTTTGCCTTTTGAAAATCTCAAATTGTATGTCTCATAAACACCTTTAGTAAATGTTCAAAATAGAAATTACCTTTTTCTCAAAACCCTTCCCTCTTCCAAATTTCCCTTTTATTGTTGAGGACACCACAATTTTCCTAGTTACCCAGGCTTCCCTAGTTACCCAGGTTTCAACTTCAGCTTCTCGTTTTCTCTCAGTCTCCATATCCAAATCTGTTGCCAAGTCTTATCTAATTTACCTCATAATGTCTCCTGTATGCTCCCCTCTCCCCTTCTCTCCTCTGACACAACTATCACCATCCAAATGCAGGTTTTTGTCACCTTGTATGGACTGTTACAATATCCTTCTTGTCTCAAATTTCCCTCCATCCCTAATCCATTCTCCATTCAGCTAAAGGACATTATTTCTGAAGTATGGAATTATCAGGACTTCCGGCTTCCCCTTCTCCCTCGAACCCTATCCAATAAACTAGTGGCTCCCTATTACCTCCAGGATCTGCTTGCCTTTTACCTTTCCAGTCTTCTTACCCCTTGCTCCCCTCTACTGACTCAGATACAATGACACTGGCTTCCTAGCTGTTCTTAACTCAAGATACCCCATCTCCCATTTCTCTGACTTTTCATTGGCTGCCCCATGCCTGAAATGTCCTTCCTCTTCACTTCTCTTCCCTGGATTTCTTCAAGTCCCAGCGAAAATCTTCCCTTCTGCAAGTACTCCTTGCAATCTGTAATTAGCTTCAATTTATCATATATACATATATCTTATATGTACATATCTGTTAGCGCATCCTTTATCTCCACACATATACATATGTGTATGCCTATAAAGACATATATTTGTATCTCTAATTTTGTGTAAACACACACAGAGTGAACTCCTTTAGGGCAGAGATTTTTGGGTTGTTTGCATCATCAGCAGACTGCTGAGTATTAAGCACCTACTGTGTACCAGGCATTGTGCAAGGTCCTGAAGACCCAAAGACAAAGAGTTCCTATCCTCTAAGAGCTTATATTCTAACAGATGCTATATATATATATATGTATATATGCATATTCATATGTGTACATGTACATACATACACATATGTATATACACACATATATAACATGTTAGAATATATATATATACACACTACATGTACATATGTATATATGTATGTAAAACAAAAGGTATTGGAGAAGAGCAATAGTACCCAGTGGACAGTAAAGATTTCATGTTGCAAGTGGGACCTGAGTATGAAGAAAACCAAGGGTTCCATGAGATGGGGGGAGAAGGGGGGCTCATTTCCAGCACCAGGGACAGATTGTGTAAAAGTTAAGGAGACAGAAGATGAAATTTGGGGCTACAAAAACAAGAAATGAAATGGCGTCTGTCCTCAAGGAGCTTACATTCTTCACTTTATTTTGTTGTTGTTGTTTAGAAAGAGTCTATCTTGCTCAGAGAAAGGTATATGTCCCCTAAAATTGTTTTCTTTTTTCAGAATAATATAGGGTCTTATTGCAACAATTGCAGGTGAGTTAGAAACTACAAGATCTGGATTCTAGATCTAACTCGTATGTCTCTGGAGGATCTCTCTAGGGCACATCTGTAAAGGAGGAACATTACTGGACCGGACTGTCTCTAAGCTCCTTCCCAGCTCTCCCCATCTGTCTTTCTAAGGCTCCAATGTGATTTTTCACATCATTTTCCTAATGTGCCTTGGTGGGGAGCCTCCCTTAGCTCTTGGTGCCATCTGCTGGTTTTCGTGGGAATTGGTTCCCAAGCTTCTAGTACGTACCTGCCAAGCCCTGAGCAATCCAGACCCAAGAATGGAGCCATTCCCCGTAATGGGGGAGACAACCTGGACATAAATAAGCGCCATGCAGAAGAAGGAATACAAATGAGCTAAAATACAAGGTAACTTGGGAGAGAAGGCACTGGTTGCTGGGGCTCAGGAAAGACCTCTTTGAAAGTGTGAGACTTGAAGGGAGAGAGTAATTTTATCAGTCCATCAGCCAAGAAGTGTTCATTAAGCACCTACTGTGTGATAGGTATTGTGACGGGCTCAAGGGAAACAAAACCAGACTCATTCCAAATGGGAGACAAATACAGATATATAAATATATGCATGATAAATATAGAGGGAATAAGTGCAAATATATGCAAGACGTTAAAATGGAGATCACTAGTACTTGGAAGGACTAGAAAAGGTTTTATATAGAAGATGGAGCTGGAGCTTCATCTTAAAGGAAGAGAGAGACTTTTTAAGGTGGAAATGAGTAGTTAGTGCACGCTGGCAAGTGGGAAAGCCAGTGCAAAGATAGAGGATCATGTGTTGGGAAGAGAGAAGGCCAGTCTGGCTGCATAGGGGAGTGTAGGAAGGAGAGTAAGGGCCAGTGGGTCAGGTTGGGCCAAGGGATAGAAGGCTGAACACTGGAGTTTCTACTTCTAAAAGATAATGGGAAGTCACTGGGCATTGACTGGGAAGGGATTGACATGGACAGATCTGGGTGTAAGGAAAATGACCTTGGCAGTATAGGAGTATAGGGTGGAGAGGGACTTGAGACTGAGAGACCAGATAGAAAGCCATTGTAATAGTCATGGAAAGAGGTAAAAAGGGGCTGAAATAAGCTGGTGACAATGTGAGTCAACAGGTCAGATGCAGAAGTGACTGTGGAGGTAGCAACTTCAAGATTTGGCAAGGAACGGGGTTCCTGGGATGAGAATGAGTCAGAAGTTGACTTTGATGCCGAGGTTATGAATCTGGAAGACTGTAAAGATAGTTTCTTCAATAGAAACAGGGAATTTGGGAAAAGGGAAAGATTTATGAGGTTTGCCTTGGGGTTGGAGGTGGCCAGTAGACTCTTAGGAAACTCAGGAGAAAGACTGAGGCTAGAGACACACATTCAGGTTCCCCCCAACCCTCCTCCTCCCACACCTACTGTGCAATGTCCCAAACTCTCCTCCCCTTCCAAACTCGATGTTGGCCCATCAGGGCAGTTACAACCTAAACCAACCTCTTTCCATGGCAGTTCCTGGGATGTCTTGGAATGATCAACTCCAGTTGCCCAGTCTCTCTCAGCTCATCTCGTGGCTGACTGGGGGCAATGGCCAGTAGGAGCCCCATCTCCCCTCTTTTGGTTTTGACTAGGACCCAAGATTCCGGAGCATGGTGAGATTAGAATCTGGACTTCCGATCTCATTACATCACTCATCCTCCAAAACCCACCCATCTCTCAAACTTCCCAGTAGGGTTCAGGACACCACTACCCACTTAGTTTCACAACTGTAATGGGTCAGAACTCTGTACTTGAAACAAGGATTCTGACAAGGTGTTAAGTCAGTGGAATTGATGACAATGGTTATCTATCTGCCCAGTGAGTAATAGTTCTCTACTTCAGTATCTTACAACAAATAATGGTTCCCTAGTGATATAAGGATTGGCTTATACTCAGTATATGCATATAAACTGGGACAAACTCAGCCAGAGAAGGGCTCGGAGACTAACTTTGAGAGGCTGGGAGGCAGATTCAAAAGGGGACTGGAACAGACTGGGGGGAGACAATGGCTAGAGGCTGGAGCACAAGCCCTCGGACTCAGGGAGACTTCAAGACAGAGACCGTGGTGGTGGTCTTCCTGCCTCCCCCACAGAAACCAAAACACATTTGGAGGACCTCAAGAAAGCTAGCCCGGGCCCCAGGCAACGAGACAAGACTTTGAAGGAGATTAAAAAAAAAAAAAAAATTAGACTTTAGTCCTGGCTATTCTCGTGGTGATTACTCAACAAATGCAAGCTAGTCCAGAAACATCCAGAAAACTAACCAAAACACAACACACAACCTTTTCCCCCTCCTCAAACCCACATCCTCCATCCAATCAGCTCCCAAATTGTCACTTTCCTAACGCTCACATCTGTCCCCTCCTACTCTTGCACACATCACCTGAATCCACACCTGCTCCCTCTTGCTTCTTTATTGGTCCTCCTGTCTCTAATTCATCCTCCATCCAACCGCTCCAAGATTATGTCACTCCCTCATTCAGGAAACCCCAATGGCTCCCTATTGATTCATATTTTCTCTTTATTTTAGTTTTCCCTAATTGGTTTTTAAGTAAATTTTTGTTGTAAATAGTAAGAATAATGGTGAACGTTTATATAGCCCTTTGAAGTTTACGAAGTTTTTATAAAAATAATATCTAATTTCATTCTCACAACCCAAGTAAGTGCTATTACTACCCTCATTTTACAGAAGAGGAAACTGAGGCAGACGAAGATCACAGAAAATAAGTAAATGAACACATACTGGGGGTGCATGTTCAAAAAATCTTTACTTTTGTAGTGCGACATCACAAGTGTTTGTTGAGAACCGAAGTGCCTTATACAATAACAACAACGTTGTAAATAAAGGCAAACAACTTTGAAATCTCTGAGCTACATAATGTCCACCATAATTCTCACCACCTCCAGAGAGAGATGGACTCGAGCAAATTAAAACATATACATAACAGAAGAATTGCACATGTTTAACATATAATGGATTACTTGCTGTCTAGGGGGAGGGGGAGGGGAAGGGAGGGAGAAAAAAAGTTTGGAACACACGGTTTTGTTGCAAACTATCTAGCACGAGTTTTGAAAATAAAGCGCTTTTTTAAAAAGGGAGGGGAGGCATATACATGTAGGCTGTGTATATGAAGATCCTTTTCCTGCGCTGAAATCCAGCCTCAGGCGCTCATTAGCCGAGGAGATTCCATCACTTAATCCTGTCTACCTCAGTTTCCTCATCTGTAAAAGGGCCCGGAGAAGGAAACGGCAAACCCTATGTATTAAAGCCGATTGGGAGAGATGGAGGAATGGGGTGGATAAAAAGGGACAGATGTTTAGGGAAACGGGTCGGGGAGGGGAAAATCCAAAACTGAAGATCTATGACCCTTCACATTGAGCGTCGGGTGACCGTTGGCTTTAGCCCACGCCTTCTCTTGGCAGAGGGCACGGGCGGCGCGTGGGGGCCCGGAGGCGGGGGCCTGGTGCGTGCGAGATCGGCGCTTGGGGGGCCGGAGGGTGGGGGCTTGGAGTGTGCGGACTCGGCACGCGGGGACCCCGCGCACCAGGTGCCTCGGCAGGTCGGAAGTCCAGGTAGACGCTGCACCCCGAGGCAGCCGGGGGCTGTGAGCGGGGCCGCCGAGGACGAAGGCGTCCCTTCCCGGCTCGGGCGGCCAAACTCCTGGACGCACAGATTGGGGGAGTCCGGAGGGGCTCGGAAACCAGCCTCGTGGAATGCTCGAGAGGGCGGGAGGGAACCCAGGAAGGCTCTAATTATTTTACAGATAGGGAAACTGAGGCTCGGGCCACAGAAGTCGCGGACAAATGCATCAGGCCTGCCAACTTCCAGCTCCCGCCTCTTTCTGCCACAATTCCCCGCCCCGGGGGGTGGGGAGGATGCAAGGCGGGGGTCTTTAGTTCGGGTCACTCTCATGGTTGGGAAGGTGTCGGCTGGGGCAATGCACATCTGCGGGAGGATGCAGGGAGATGCTCATCGGCGCTGGCTTTTCAGAGTGACAAGGGAAAGCAAACGGTGGGGGAGGGGAAGCGGAGTAGCTTCCCGACTGAGGGGAGGAGGAGGAGTAATCTGGAAAGGCTTCGTGTAGGAGGTGGCTTGACCTGTGCTTTGCACCGCAGGCACGGAGGACAGCCTGTGCAAAGGGGAACTGACAGACTGGCCCTGAGGCGGGGTCTTCACGACCCATAATCATTCGGGAATAGCCAAGCTGCAAACTTTGGTATCTAGTACATTTCCCCTGCTCCTTGTCCCAACCTCAGCTCTCAACAGCTCTGGGCCCCTTTAAGACCTTCCCTTCCTCCTCCTCCGCCCCACCATCAGCCCCGCACGGATGTATGACGCGGTTCCGCGCGACGGCGGTCACCAGGCCCCGCCCCTTGGGCGCTGAGGGGCCGTACCCGGAGCCGGGAGGCTGTTAGGGTCGTGGTCATGGCCCTGGCGCCTGCCAATCAGCCGGAGGTGATCCGCGCCGCTCAGAAAGATGAGTATTACCGGGTCAACCTGCGGAGCGCAGCCGGAGGCGCCCTTCACAGCCTGGCAGGTGAACCTGGGCCTGGGAGTGCGCAAGCGCGGATGGACGGGAGTGACGGCTGGGCGGGGCGGGGCGGGGCGGGAGTGCGCAGGCTCAGATGGGCGTGAGGGACTAGGCGGGGCTTTGCGGGAGCTTGAGTGCACTTTTCCCGACTGGAGAAGGCGGGGCGGGTGAGCGAAGTGTTGCTCAGCGCAGGCGTGAGAGTGAAGGGGAGACGAGAGGGGGCGGGGCGGGCCGGACCCACGTGTCTGTCCCTCCTCCTAGGTCCTCTGATGGCAGCTGCAGTGATTGCTTCCCCTGCCCTTGCTTTCCGAGAGCCCCGCTTCAGTTGGCAGCCTAGTTCCTCCTCTTCGTACCCACTAAAGTGCCGGTCCTTGCAGGCTCTAGAAGCCGCCTTTGCTCCCTACTGCTGCTGGGATAGAGTGCAGACTTTTTTCTGGCCCGTTACTCTCAAACAATAAATATTTACTAAGTGTCTCCTAAGTGTACCGCCCTCTGCTAAGCGCCGGGGGAATACAGAAAGAGGCAAAACCACCCAAAACAAAAATCCCTGCCTTTGTGCTGGCACGTAGTTGGCACTGTGTGCCCTCAGGAAGCTCGCCATCCAGTGGAGAAGACAGCACCGGAGGCCCAGCAGAGAGAGGGTTGGGGATGGTTCGGTGTGGGAAGGCGTGGTTGAGGCGTCCAAAGGGAGGAGGGAGAGCCCTTCAGGCACCGGGGACAGACATGGAGAACACTTGGGAGGGATGAGGTCCTGCCTGGCCCACTGGGCTAGCACTCCTCCCCGGACGGGAGAAGCCACCTCCTGCTGTCCTAGCAAAGGGCTTGGCACGGCGCCTGGCGGGAGACAATGGAGGGACATTGACTGCGTGCATGCTCTGGCCCTTTGCCCTTTCAGGTGCTAAGAAATGGCTGGAATGGAGGAAGGAAATTGAGTTGCTGGCAGATGTGGCCTACTTCACCCTCACCACGTTTTCAGGTAGAATGGGGCGGGGGCCAGGGAGGAGTAAACACGGTGTCCCCACAGTGGGGGACAGGGACACGGGCCCTGCCGTCCCCTCAAGCCTGGGCCCCTGGAAGGCCTCCTCTGGCCAGGGTTACCCCTTCCAAGGCAGCAGAGACTGTTTCAAGGCCTCCATCTTGGTGGTCAAATAGTGATCCTCCTGAATCTACTTAACTTCTTAGAGGGGACCCTGTGCCCTCCCACTTCACTTTCCATGGCCATGTTGGAGCCTCCTTGTCCTGGACACGGGCCATTGGCCGATTGCCGCTCACTTGGTCTTCAGGCCTTGGACATCAGCCCTTAGTGCCACAGCCAGGCCTCTGCCCAGGCACATGTCCCCTCAACGTGTACAAGGCACTTGACCGCCCACCTGTGACCCGCAGTCTCTTACAACACCCTGGCGAACCCTTTGGCCCAGTGAGGAGCAAGGGATCTGGCCGAGTTCCAGGATCTAGCCCGGATTCTACTCATGCCAGGCCCTAGAGCCGGGAGCTGAAAGGATAGTTCCTGCCCCAAAGGGGGAGTTGGGACCCACTTTGTACGGAGCCCTAATGGGGACAAAGGTGGAAGAGCGGCAGAGTGCTCCTTGAAGGTGTTCTTCCTTGTGGATTCAAGGAGCTGGTGCCTGAACAGAGCAAAACGATGGAGATAAAAGCAGTATTACTGTTGTTTAGTCATTTTAGTTCTGACTCGGTGCCTCATTTGGGCTTTTCTTGGCAGTTACTGGAGGGGCTTGTCACTTCCTGCTCCAGAAGAAGAAATTGAGGCAGACAGGGTCTGCCCTGCTAATATCTGAAGGCATCTCCCCTGACTCCAGGGCTGGTGTTCTATCCCCTGTACCACCCAGCTGCCTTAATAACGACAGCTGGAGTTTATAGGATATTTTAATTTCTTATTTGTTATCTCACTTGACACAACAAACCTAGAAGTAGATTTGGATATTATTTGATCCATATGACAAACAAGGAAACTGAGGCACAAGGGGAAGTAACCTGTCCAGGGTCACTCAGCTAAGCGTCTAAGGCCTGACTCCGGGCAGGCTGGGAAGGTGGCGAGTGCAGGGTTGAGGCCGCTCTAGCAGGGGCTGCTGGGCCAGCTCTCCCCAGAACGAGAAGTCCGCATGCTATCCAGCCATCAGTAAGGGAGGAGGGACAGGAGCCAGGCAGAGATTGTTCTGGAAGCAGGGTCTGTCAGGAAGCCGATGAATGGGGGCTGGGGAGAGGTGCCAAGATCCGGCCCAGGCTTGACGGGCCTGAGTAAGTGGGCCGCC
This sequence comes from Antechinus flavipes, assembly GCF_016432865.1. Lineage (NCBI taxonomy): Eukaryota > Metazoa > Chordata > Mammalia > Dasyuromorphia > Dasyuridae > Antechinus > Antechinus flavipes. The sequence continues at coordinate 608,024,089 of NC_067400.1, forward strand.
CTTTCAGGGGATGGGGGGACCGTGGGCGTCAGGCCAAGGAGCCCCTCTGTGCCCTGCGCGCTCTCTCCTTCACAGGCTACCAGACTCTCGGTGAGGAATACGTGAACGTCATCCAGGTGGACCCGTCCAAGAGCAGGGTCCCTTCGTGGCTTCGCCGAGCCGCCCTGGTCGGTCTGCACACGCTGGCGCCCTACGTGCTGGAGAAGGCCCTGGTCCATCTGGAGCACGAGCTGCAGGTGGAAGGCGAGGGCACCCGGCACCCGCAGAGCGGCCTGCTGCCCGGCGTCCGAGGCAGGTCGGCCGTGCGGCGCTGGCTGCACAGACACGTCCGCCACCTGACCGAGGCTCAGAAGAAGGGGCTCCTGCGCGTGGTGTACGTTTTCAAACAGAGCGTCACCTGCCTCCATCGGCTGCACCTGGCCGTGTTCTACATGAACGGGGTCTTCTACCACCTGGCTAAAAGGCTCACGGGGGTCACCTACGTAAGTAACCTTGCTCTACCTTGACTCGAATCAAGGATGTTGCTGGGAGGGTAATGAGGAAATAGGGAGCTCTGCCACCAAGTCCTAAATCTGGAGCACAGGAGAGTTCCAGGTCCCCGCCAGGCTCTGGGGAAGCAATTATTTTCTACAATAATAAAACCTACTACTCCTCCAGAAAGTTGGGGGAATGGAGGAAGATTGCTATTACCATCCAGTTTGTGACAGACCAGTTGTCTGTTCACAGGGCCAGACGGGCCCTGATTCAGCATGGCTAGAACCGAGCATATGAGGGGATCTTGAAAGGTCAGCTGAAGCAGACCTCAAATGTCAGGCATTTCCCTTGGGGTGATAGGAAGCCCCCAAGGTTTCTTAGTAGGGGACCCCATGGCCACTGAGCCCCAGCAATACCTCTGGAAGCTGGGCTTGCAGCAGCTGGTCAACTAGCTCCCACCTGCTCAGTCAAGAACCCTGTTCATATTTTAAAATTAGGTCTTTCTTAAAGATGCAAAGGTCGTTCTGGTGGCTGTAAGTGTAGACACCCAAGTCATCTTTTTAATGACTAAACCGAGAGAACAGTTGAGGAGACAGAACAGGCAGGATTTGGCAAGAGACTGGAGATGAGGTTATGGAAGAGAAGAGGCAAGAAGGCTCCTGCGTCAGAACCAGCTGGGTTTGGAGGAGGGGGCAGGCTCTGGCAGAGAAGGCATCTCTAGGAACAAGTCTGAGTAGGCCTTGGCTGCTTCCATCTGGGACTAAGGCAAAGGTGGAATCAGAAGAGTTTGCTATGGACTTAGTGACATGAACCTGACAGCCAAATTAAAAAGAAACAGCAGTGGGGTATTGGTCCAGTTCTAAGACCGTCTGCAGCTGCAAAGCACTCAGGGACCAACCAACTCAGACCTGGCATCCTTAAGATGGGAGGAGAACTTTTCTAAAGCGTGCCCAGCTAGAGCAGGCCTGCTGCCACCAGCATGGGGCCCATCAGGAGCCTAGGACAATGCTTTTGTCTGGTCACCTGAAGGAGGGTGCGCTATCAGTACTGAAAATGTGGTAGGGAACAGTCCGTGAGCAGGGACAGAAAGGAGCCACTGGGGGGGCCCAAGGCTCAGTGACAAGGCTGTGCCTCATAGGGTGCAATGGAGAGGGATGCCAGCCCTTGTCCCTCGGGAGCCCCCCAGAGAACAAGGGAACAAGAGCCACTTTCCTGATCTGCCCTCCAGGGAGAGAAGGCCTTGCCGTCACTGGTGGGAACTGTGCCTCTTGCCCTTGGTAAGCGGGGTGCTCCACCTCTCTGACATTCACAGTTACGCGTGCGCAGCTTCGCTGGAGACGATCATGGCGTCCGCTGGAGCTATGGGGTTCTGGGGATGGTGTCCTTGCTGCACCTGCTGCTGTCGGTGGGCGTCCAGATCTACGGCTTCACTCAGAGGCAGCAGGCCCGGAAGGAGTGGAAGCTTCACCGCAGCCTCTCCCGCCGCAAGTATGAGGGGCAGCGGGGAGAGATGTGGGGGGTCCTGTCCCAGTAGCTCCCCTCCCTTGGAGCCACATGGGCCATGTCCTTCTCCTCACAGGAGCCTCGCGGAGGAGAAGTCTGCAGGCAGGAGCTCCATGTGCACCCTGTGCCTGGAGGAGCGCCAGCGAGCCACGGCCACACCCTGTGGCCACCTCTTCTGCTGGGAGTGCATCACCGAGTGGTGCAACACCAAGGTGAGGGGCAGGAGGCACCCCAGAGCCAGGGCCACCACGGGCCAGGGCCACTGTCCTGCATCCTGGCTTTCCAGGCCCGGCAGCCTCTGCTCCCTTTGTCAGGCTGCTGGGAACCTCAGGGAAGGCCTGGGCCCTCGCCCAGAGCCGAGGGATGGGCTTTTTTCCCTGGCCATAAGTGCTTTTGTTTACAAAGTAAACAAATACATTTAAAGTTCTCACAGACCCCAGGTATAAAACCTCCTGCCAGTCCAGAATGGCATCTTAGAATCGCCCCAAGCATGGAGCTATGGTGACTTATGGGAGGTAGGAGCAAGTAGATAGCAGCATCAACAAACTGAAGGCAGAATCCTCTTTCTGGATCAGACACATTGAGTGATTACAGGCAGGAGGGTTCAGTCAACAACACTGTGCCCCTAAGCAAAACTCCAAGATGTGCCCCCTCCCATGCCTTGGGCCCGATGGCATAGAAAGCATCTTTAGAAAGAATATCTCATTAGGAGGCAATTCTAGCTGTGCACATTCACTGGCACGAAAGGTGAGCCAGACAATCAATCTCTGGCTCTTAAAAAAAGCAACCTGATCTAATAGTGAAATAGGGGAAATGATGGAAATAGGAAGGACTTCCAGACATCCTTTTTTCCCACCTCCTTGGTTTGCAGAAGAGGAAGCAGGCTCAGAAAAGTAAAGTCTAAGAGCAGAATTAGAACTGAAATCAAAGTCTTGTCTGCAATAATAAAACTACTACTCATTCTCCAGAAAGTTGGGGGAGTGGAGGAAGATTGCCATTACTATCTGAACTCCGTTAGATTTGTGAACAAAACCTATTTTCACTGATCAGACTTTTAAAAATAATGCAAATACTCTGCTTAATTTTAATGAGGGTCAAAAATTCAACTGCATTTTTGCCTTAATTTTTAAAAAGCTGAATTAGATAAAGACCAACTCCTATCTACATGAGCTAGTCAGGGAAGAAATACTGAGATAACCTTTATTTCTTCATCTTGAAATCATAGCATAAATATGAACGTGAAAAAGACAGGCTTTGGTTTTTTCAATACCCTCCACATTGTTGGCTCTCTATAGTATTTTATGATGTTTATGTAGCCTATTTCTCCTAGAGAGCAACAGGAACTTAAAAAGGAATATAAGTGCTCAATTTGAACCATCTTCATTTTCCCCACAGACGGAATGTCCCCTCTGCCGAGAAAAGTTTCATCCGCAGAAACTGATTTACCTGCGACATTATCGTTAGACCTAGGAAACCCAGCTCAAAGGGCAACAGAAGAAAAGGAAAAAAGCTCTCAAGAATTATGTTTTTATTAATGGACCAAAAGCAGAGTTCATTTTAATTTATCCAGAATCATGATGGTGACTTAACTTGCACTGTAATTATCAAGTTTGTTTTCGAAATCACTGTATGAGGTGCTTTGACTGCTGCTCAGATACCAGGGGATGACGCGGTGGGATCCAAGGACAGGACTTCAGACAGGAATGCATGTACACACTGGAATATACTCAGAAAATTCACCCTGGGCCTCAGACACTGTTGCCAAATGTAGGTATGTCCACCTTCCTTTCTAATTGGGCTGAGATAACTTGAGTTGACTATTTTGGACAAATAGTACTTACTCTAACTTCCTTTCCTCCAATTTCTGTGCTACTTGAAAAGTTTTTGAGAAGTCAGTATTTTGCTTATTCAGAAAAGGGTTCACTGTGCTTATCAAAAAAGCAGTGTTTTAGGTTGTCTTCCTTACCCACAGTAATGCATCTGAAACCAAATTCTTCGGAATTTACATTCTAAGCAGTCAGTAATAAAGGCCTGTGAATATATTATGGCATAATAATTTCAGTATCAGGTTTATTCATGAATGAATGATTCAGGAAACTTGGTAATTTATCCAAGTACAAACAGTTCAGTTTCAATAGTTGGCCACCAAACAATGAATTCCCCAATTCACCTACTAGGGCTTGCTGGTGTGTTAACCCAAGCTTATATTGGCACGCACTTTTGAGAAAAAAGTCAGTTATTCTATAAAACAAAACAATAAAACCCACCCTTCAGTCCACTGGACAAACATATCTACTCTGCTACTAGAAAAACCAATGCTCTGGCTGGTGATTCAGTTCCCTGCCTCTTGGGGTGTTGGATGTGTGACACCTTGGAAGGGGTGCTTTCCCTGCCAACAAGGTCAGGCCAACTCATGAAGACATTTGCGAGTCACACCCGTTGTCTTTCTCACCAACCACACAATCTGACAGGGTTAAGTGGAAGGACCTTGACGGGAGCCCAGGCTAACGAGACCCACCTACTGTCAGGAGTCACAAAGAATATCCTCTACAAACCCCAGGTGACCCCTTCCTTTTGATCCTTCAAATCTCTACTTCACGAATTCATGAATTGTTTCAATCCAAACAAATCTGTGGAAAAATAAATCTTTTCAATTCCACCAATAGCAATTATAATTGCTATTAGTTGAATAATTTTTCTAATATGATATTTTAAAGGTGCAATAGAAAAGTGTCTTAACTTTAAATCTGGTAGAAAGATTATTCCTGTTACACCTTTAAAAACATTCTAAGCAACCCCTCAGCATTCTAGAAGCCTGGAGAGGTAAAAGGAGGTTCTTAAAGCTAAGATAATTTTCATTTCTTTCCAACACAAACTACTTCCCAATTAATTTTTAATAAAAGCTGCAACGACCCTTTAGTTTTGAAGACAACAGAACAGTTAGGTTTCTCTCCAGGCAGACTGAACCCAGTCTACATTTGGAGTCAAGTATAGTGGGTTACAGGACCAGAGAGGTTATTAATATCAGTTAAACAGGGGGATTCCTGTTAAGCACAGGAAAAAACACATGATCAACTTCTATGTAACCATCTCCAGAAAAAAGGAGCACTCACTACAAAAGAAATTTGTTTGGTGGAAATACTAAATGCAATGGCTTTGTTTTTTCAACATTAAGCTTAATTAAGGGCAGAAAAAGATAAATGGAGGAGGGTGAGAGGAGTTAACATGCTTTTACTGTGTATTTTTAAAAGTTATAAAATTTCCTTAAATTCATATTTTTATCAAGTGTGCAATATGGTTGTGCCACATTTCACTGCTTTTTAAAAAACATTTACAATAGAGGACTATCAATAATACTTTGAATGTCTGGGAAATCTATAGATGGGAGAGAATGACTCTGTTGATAACTTGTTTTAAAAAAGCACAATGTCTCAATTCTGATGCTTATTTAAATATGAAGTTCACATAGAGGGCTGAAGTTTTCAATTTTCAAGAGCACTTTTACTATATAATCTGTTATGCAGAACAAAAAAATCTTTTTAAGTGTCAATTCTAGAAATCCCATAATTGAACACTGCATAAATATCTAGATAATAATGACCATATTCACATCAATCCCCAATCTCAGCATCTACAATTAAAGAATACTATTAAAAATAGCTCTCAAAGTATCAGATCTATGCATTGCTCTAAGATTGGGGAGCAAATACATTAATTTTCACTATGGTATGTAAGGCCATAGTGGGAATTCATCCAGAGATTTCCTATTTTACTGTCAGCTAAAATGATTCAGTTGTAGCAAAAATTAATACTTTTATCAACTGGGTTTTTTTCATGGTGTGTGATGAGTTGTAGTGTTCTTATATAAAGACTAACACAAGAAAGGGGACACTATCTTTAATAAAGTCTGGAATTAAAAAGTCACTTAATAAAATTTTAGAGTTGTTTTTATCACATCAAAAAAGTTTACATGCAGGTCATAGTTCTATTTTTTTTTTCCCCATAGAAAATGAAAAGCTATGTGTTAAAACCCACAAAATTGGTCTGTTACTGCCAGTTGGGTTGATTTCGGAAAGGGATGCATAAAGGGAAAAAAGTTAAATCAAAAACAAAACAAAACAAAACACAAACCCCAAAACAACCCCCCCCAAAATCAAAGAAATGAAAACAAAATAAAAAACCCCAAAACAAAACCAACCCCACTTCTTTAAGTACCAAAGAAATGTGTCAAAATAATTTCAAACAATGAAAATATATATATTTATATATTTATAATTCAGGGCCCTCAAAAGAAATCATGGTCATTAAGAACAAAGTTTTGAGTCATTATGAAAAGAGCCAAACTTTAAACATCTCTAGTAAGATGCAATTAAGAAACTGGCATTAGATCCCCATACACAGTTACTGGAAAATCACCTTTAAAATGTTAAGTTCTTTAGGAAAAAGGCAGCATTCAATTTATCATCAGATCTATATTCAATGACTTGATTATGGCCCCCAAATATCATGCATGTGCCCAGACAGCTGAAGGTCGTCGACTGCATCTGAGGGAGGCCTTAAGAGACATCCTCATGAGTACCATGAAGGAAAGCAAAAAGCAGCTCCCAGCATGCTTCCCTCCCTCCTTCCCCACTCACACTTGAAGCACTCGAGGGCCATGCAAACGGATTGTGATGGTGACGGAGAAATGTCACCTTAACATAAGACTGTTCACCCACTGTCGCAGTCTACCAGAATCCCTTCAGAGTGAAACACGTGACATGACCGAAAAATGAACTCGATGCAATTTGGTTTAAATGCCAGCGTCTTCAAGAACCTCTCTGGCATTTCAGTTACAAATAATTGAAGATCCTTTTTACAAAGAAAATTTCGACTCCCTCGTAATCAACTACTTTATATGAAGAAAAAAGGCATTGTTACAATGGCTCAAAACGGTTCTTCTCGGATTATGTGGCGACAGGGTCAGTTCAGATTCTAACTAGCAAATGTCTTCCCCATGTCTTCCTTCCCTTTGTATTTCCTCTTCCCATGTGTGAATGGTATATACCTGTATTTTATCATATGCTGCAAGAGAAAGATAATTCAATTACTTATAGGTACAGCCTCCCAACATAGCACACATTTCCTGAAATCCATGGGACCAAACTCATTCAATGTCCTCTGCATCTTTTAGGGAGGAGAAATCTACGAAGTTATGATCCAATTCTGTCATTGTACTCTCACTACAATACAGTGTCATCTAGCTGGACTGATCTGGCACAAGACCCAGAGATACAAAAGTCCAAATCCTCCAGGAAGATGTCTCAGGGTTAGGAGAGAGCAAGCCAAAAGGATGCTGCAGTATAAGATGAAACACTATATCTGTGAGAGTAACATGTCTAATTGGCAAATGCTCTGCCCTAAGAGAAGTCCCTAAATTTAGTAATATGGCCAGGGCAAGCCAGACATTCACATAACTGAGGCCTGGATAAACAGCTGCAAGCCAATTACTGTTAAATGCTAAGTGTAAAGGAAGGATGCCACATCACTGCCTCACTTGCCTCATCACCATTTATTTATAATATTTATTTATTTAGTTATCATTAATTGATTAATTATATATAATATAATAAGTATATAATATATATAATTATAATAATTGTATAATAATTAATTATTAATATAATGTATCTCACCATTAGGGACTTCCCTCCTTACTTTGGCCTTCAAGAGCATGGACTCAATCGCCACTTTCCACCTGACATAACTCCTGATTTCCTAACAGCAGCGACCCTCCATCCCAAGCTATCTGTGTAGCTTGTGTGTGGGAATGTGTTTTGCACTTGATCAGAGATTATAAATCCACTTCTGTCTCTATCCACAGTGTCCAACACATAGTAGGTACACAAAATAAAGCCTGCAGGCGCCCCTTGCCAGGTTCCCAGGAGGATGTCACTACCACTGGGGCACAGTCCGGCATTTGCTGGCTGCATCTTACCTTTATTTGCCTCTTCATGGTGATACAGAAAAGCATGACAAAGTACATCACAAGGATCGGCCAGAACACTGGGACATTGAAAGCGTCAAAAAACGTACAGATCATAGCAACAAGAATGCCCTTAGTGGCAGAGTGCCTGAAAGCCAAGAGAGAAAAGATGAACACAACCGTTGGCAGGCCTGGCCACTGCAGGTTGGTGCTGGGGCTGCTGTGGCTATATAAATGCTGACAGTCTCAGAGCTCAAAAGAAATGAATATGAATCGACTCTGGGAAGTATTTCTTGAAATAGTGTCATTTACCTCTATCCAATAGCATAAAGTACTATCTGCCCACCAATATATCACCACCACATCAACCTTATTTCCTAACATCTCACATATATTCTCCAATTTGTATTGAAGCACAAAGATAAAAACGGCACTGTGGTAGTCAAAGCTGAACTCCACCAAAATCAATGGGTTTCTGGCAGCACTTTGGACTGAAAACAGATTACACATCACCACATTTGCTGATGTAGATATGATGTCTATTTCCACTTAAAATCCAGATATGGAAACACTGCCTAAACCTTATATTCAGTACAATGATGGTACTGGTTACAGAAAAGAAACCCCCTCAGTTTATGGTAGTAACCCTTTAATTTACGATAGTCCTTTTAAAGAACAAAATTAGAAGCAATTTATCTTTGTTTTTCTACCAAGGAATAAATGAGATTACAATTGGTGCCATAAAAGTCAATCATAAATGAAAGATTTAAATTGGTCAAGACACTGCAAAAAGTCTAGAAATATATGGGACCAAAATTATGACTTTGGCCTTTACACTTACATGTCAATGTGCCCAATTCAAAATGAAAACAATGAGAATTCACTTACCAAAATTTAAATTCTGGAAGCCTTCGGATGAAAGGACGGAATTCCTCATTTTGTTTTGTTGGTAAAGAAGGCCCTTCATCTACAAAGTGGCATGTAAATAAAGTGAGATATCTTGCTTTCAAAGAAGCACCACTCAGACTACTATCATAACAAGTCGCACATGTCTGAGAACCCTAAAATTTGCTCCAAGCTATCATGAAATCAGCTAATTGCAAACTCCCAATCTAAGGAATGGTTATTCACTTTTAAAAATCGGTTCTTTTATTTTATGGAAAACATTAACAATACTGAGTCACATGAGATTCACTTTATGTCAGTCCCCCCCAGTGCATTTTATATTTATTCATTTTACAAAACATTTAATGACATACCAGTTAGAGACAAAGAGTTTTACAAGGACCACATGAAACAAAACACTGATCCTATTCAATGCATTCTAAGACTCAAATACAAATCTGTACATTTTTTTTCATAAGACTTAATCTCACAACATCATTTACTCCTTTCCTAGTATCTTTCAAATGCCATTATTCAACAAAAAGGGAGTACAGAATTGTTCTACAATCAGTATTCTAACAGGGAGAAAAAAAAATCCCAATCACCTTTTTTGATAAAAGAACATAAATTGAAGTGAGCCTCTCTATCAAAATGAAAAGCTTTGGTTTTAACTGTCTTTCCAAGACTGCTCTTCTTCCCCAAGCTTTTCTGCATAAGTGATCTTCTAGCAGTGGGACTGGGATTCCCTCTTCATGGAGTCCCCACCCTGCCTGCTCTGGTAAAGAAGCCCTTCCAGACCAAGCATCTGCTTCTGCAGATTGCGTTTCCCTTCAGAGGTGGATAGGGAGATACTTTTAAAGTTTTAAAATACAAATAACTAACTTGGAAACCAAAAAACGTAACTCGTTTCTGAATAACGAACCCAGAATGACAAGTGGCTTACACTGTAAAAGAGCTCTTTCAAAAATGTACTTTATCAACTGGAAAAAAGCAAACAATGTAACTAACACTGACACCCAGGGTGGTGGTAAGCTGGAAGAGAGGGCAGATCCTATCACCTACCATCGCTAGCAACAAAACCTTGGGCTACAGAGGTTTTCATTGCCAACAAAAAAATCTGACAGTTGAGTCTAGGAATGATAGATCTCACCAGTTCCCCTGTTACCAAATATTCCCAGATAGTGGACTGACCCCAGCATACCTGAGTCTTCCATTAAGGAGGGATCTACCTTTGGCGAAAGGAAAGCTATGAAAAGATTGAGGTGGTAGATTCCCAAGGCGTACGTCACGATGTACCAACCCTGAGAGAACAAAACCAAAAGTTACAGACACATCAGCCCCATTTAACAGTTAGAGCAACCTAATAGGGGCTGTTCTTTTCTTAGGGTTTGCTGATGAAGTCTTGGGAATCTTTTGACTAAATCTTACGTTATCTGCTCATAGGGATTTGTCGTCATAATACAAAGTTCTATCATAAGTGGGGAAGACAAACATTCACTTCAGGTTAACTTACATATCTGGCTACTTTGTTGGGATATTCAACATAGAGCCCAAATTGCAGCACTTTTCAAGGACATAATTAGATCTAAATCTCTACCCTCTCAACTACATATAGAATTTTGAAAAGCAAACCAAAAATAATTGTATTAAGCAGCAGAAATGCTGGTCAAGAAGGGTAAAGGCAGCTAGGTAGGTGACTCAGTGGGTAGAGCTCTGGGCTTAGAGTCAGGAAGACCTGAGTACAAGTTTGACTTTAGACATTTATTAAGTAGGTGACCTCGGCAAGGCATTTTGTTTGCCTCAATTTCTTCATCTACAAAATGGCATCCCCCTCCCAGGATTGTTGTAGGGAATCAAATGACAGAATAGTGATAAAGTATTTAGCATAATGATGGGCACAAAGCAGGTGCTAAATAAATTACTGACGATTATGTTCATTATGCCTGGCTGTTAATAATCCAATTCCAAACTCATATTACTAGACACACAGTAAAATGTATCCATCTTTGCTCAGAGGGAAAACTAGAACCAGGAAATCAGAATAACTTTTTTTTCAAGTCTTTGATTGAGAAGAAAATACTGAAAAGAGACAAGAACTTGGACATTAGCTGTCTGCCACAGGCCTGCTATAAAACAAACTTATTTTAATAATGTCAAGTTCATCCAATGAGAAAATGGTATGGTTTGATCTCAATGTATAAATCTAAAATACAGTTAAATACAGAAAGTTAAGTGTAGTTTTTAAGATTCTGTTATATATTATATATAATATAGTAGGTCAATGCAACTAAAGCCACACAGAGTGAAGATAAGGATTTCAATCACTATCATTCTCATATTTCTTACTGACAATACTAAGTTTATCTTGCTTTTGCAAAAAACCTCTCTGAAGATCTGTGGGAAAAAGCACGTTCATAGTATTATTCTAGCAAAGGTCACATACATAAAATATCCTAAGAATTTCTTTTATTCCATTAGAATAAGCTTCCAATAGGTGTCAAAATATTTTAGAGATGAAGGGGACTATTTCAGTCCCTTTATTTGGAGATGAATAGGGTCCATAAAGTGAAAGGATATGCCATACTCAGATTCAGATTCAAACACATTTGACTCAAAACTCCCAAATTACTGCATAATTTAAAAATCCCCACCATTTCTTATAGCTTTTGCAGCATTATTTTCTACTACTAATAAGCACGACATCTACCCTTGAATTCTGGAAAGCAGCAGAGTGGAGGGAGTTATGCCCAGATTTTTGTTATTTCCTTCTCACTAGGGTATTTAGTCCAACCGTGCCTTCCTACTGAGATTACCTCCAATTCAGCCACCCTGGGCACGTTATTGCCTGCCAGACCCACTCCGGCTGTGACTCCCTGAAAGCAGGGATTGTTGGTGGGGGTGCTGGCTCACTGTCTTTCTCTGTACCCTCCAGGCTCAGCCTAGGGCTTGGAACAATGCAGAGGTGTCATGAAGGCCAGCTGATTTGAGCAGACCCCAAGCTATAATGACTTCAGTATTACAGTCAATATGATGATAAGTGGCAACAATGGCTTTCAATGGATAATTGAACATTTCATGTACAGAATGGGCCCTGCACAAATCACTTTCCTTTAGTCTTAGTGCTACATGCACTACCTTAAGAATTCTCCCTATACTGGAGGGGTGACAAACAAGGGAAGATAAATGACTGGTGAGCAGTTTATTTCCCAATAAAATCAAGCCAAAATTTTTCACCTATATCACATTTTGCTTCGCACAGTGAAAACCCACTGGTAGTCGGTTGGAGGTCCTAGAGTCAGACTATAACTCCATTAAGTGGCCCTTCTACCTTCCTGTTCTGAATCCTGGGATCCCAAATGTATGTCAAGACAAACTCACCAGCTACAAGCAAACAAACAATAATCAACTGTCCTTAGTGGCAATAAACAAGTCATTTTAAAGAATTTGAAACATATATATGTCCATTTAATCTGATTTTCTACATTTTGCCACCTCAATCTATGTATGTGCTACTTAAATTAAAATGACCAACAGATAAATAAGAAAATAACCTTCCCCCCCAATGTTAGGTTTTAAATCTGAACTTCTAAACCTGATTATTAACTTATGGGCTACAAGTTCCAAATCTGGGTTCTGCCATAAGCTAACAAGTTATAGACTGCTCCAGGTCTGTTTTTTTCATCTCTATATTTAGAACAGAGATATTTCTGATTGAAATAGATATCTTCAACAAAGAGAATATCTAATTCAGTTCCAATTGGTCAATGATGGACAGAAGCAGCTACACCCAGAGAAGGAACACTGGGAAATGAGTGTTACCTGTTTGCATTTTTGTTTTTCTTCCCAGGTTATTTATACCTTCTGAATCCAATTCTTCCTGTGCAACAAGAGAACTGTTCGGTTCTGCACACATATATTGTATCTAGGATATACTGTGACCTATTTAACATGTATAGGACTGCCTGCCATCTAGGGGAGGGGATAGAGGAAGGGAGAGGAAAAATCGGAACAGAAGTGAGTGCAAGGGATAATGATATAAAAAATTACCCAGGCATAGTTCTGTCAATAAAAAGTTATAATTATTAAAAAAAAAAAAAAAAGAACAGAAATACTAACTATAAGATCTGTAATCATTCAATAAAGCAACAAATTAACTACAAATATTTAAAAAAAAAACATACTGTTCTCACTTGAGCTACCTTTCCTTAATGTGCTTGCAATTCATTTAAGAACAACAAGTGGCATGAACACTGCTTAAGGCCAGAGGCTCTTGGGTTTTGTTGTCTCTGTATCCACAGCACAGTAATCATAAAGAGGAAGCATTTACTACTATGGATTTCAGATGAAATCCAGATCTCATTTTTCCTCTTCTTGTAGTGTTAAGAAGAGCAGTACCTAGAGCTGCCCTCTGAAAGATCACTTGCCCCTTAGAGAGAAACTACACAGCACAAACCCAGAATCTGATGCCCACCTATCACTGTGCATTTCTGTAACCTAGAAGCTGCAAAGTGTCTCACGTAAACGTTTGTAAAATCTACAGAGATTTTTGTTGCTATTTAGGCATTGCTTTAGTCATATCCTCCTCTTCATGACCCCTATTTGGCATTTTCTAAATAAAGACATGAGAAATGTTCCATGTGCCCTTCCACTTATTTCTTCCAAATGAAACACTGCAGACTTTGGGGCTAATTCATTTAAAGTGTTAGCATTCTCCAAAATTTGGAACTGACAAGAAAAAAACAGATTGAATACAAAACTTTTGTCTAATTTAACATCTTAACCAGAACAAAGTATTTGAAATTAAATTCAACAAGAATGTATTGTGTCTACCATGCATGTGCCAGGCACTATGCTATATACTAGGGGCAGAAAGGTGAAAACTAGCAGACCTTGTCTTGAAGAAGAGTGGATGGGGGGGGGGGGGGGGGGGGGAGTAGGAGCCCGACACAAATACAAATACAAAATGCTGAGAAGAACACTTTCACAGGGTGCAAGAGTGCAGACAGTGCTGGGTCTGGATTGGGAAGACCCAAGTTCAAATATGGCCAGCTGTATGACCCTGGACAAGTCACTCAATCTGTTTGCCTCAGTTTTCTCTGCTATAAAATGGGGATAACAGTCCCTTCCTCTCTGGATTGTGAGAATCAAATGAAGTAATAATTCTAAAGTGCTCAGAACAGTGACTGGCAGAAAGGAAGCACTTTATAAATACTATTACATTGTTATTAGTATCACTAACACTATTATTATCAATATCAATAAAGGTGGCCATCCAATCTGGGTCTTGAAGGAAGGAACAACATGCAACATAAGGTCAACTAAGGCTAAACTGATACTTATCTGAATGGCTGGAGCTAAAGAATAGTTGTTATGTCACTATGGAGAGCAGAGTCCCCCACAGACTAATGCCAAACCCTGTGCCATTTAACAAAACTATCAAAGATAGTTTAAAAAAAAAAAAAAGATAGTAAAATGAAAAGCAACTAATCAGATGGGCCAATGATGGCTCTGAAAGGGACAGCTGACACACTGAAAGGGCGCCAGGATACCAAATCTCAACTGGCTAAATCCCTGGGCTTAATCTAATAGCATGAAATTCAGTAAGAATAAGCGTGTAGTCTTACACTTGGGTAAAAAAAAAAAAGCACAGCAGAAGAAAAAATGGCAAAAGCACTCCCAGGAAGCATTTTTCTAAAAAAGATCAGTTGTCTCAGTGGACAAAGTGAGCTGCCAAGAAAGCCTGGTCCAGCCTCGGAGGTGCAGCCAAGATGGAGGAGCAGGGCGGCCCCAAGCGGGTCCTGCCCGGAGTTGGCGCATAGCTCTGCACACCACATCTTAAGGACACAACGATCCAGAAAAGGATGAGCCATGTGGGGAAAGGGCTCTGAGGGAGGGTCAGCTCAAAGCACTGAGAATGTTTACCCAGGAAGGGGCCTAAGAGCTATGAGAGGGACCTGACTGTTCTATTGGGCTCCAGAGTGCCTGTGGTGAGGAGCCACAAGGAGGAGATGCTCAAGTGTAATCCAAGGCTGGATAGCAGCAAAAACTGCTCAACTATCTCACAGTCCAAAAGTCAAATAGGCTGCCTTAGGGGCCTTCAAGGGAAGGCTGGATAACCAACTTATTGAGAAAGATGGAGAGGGTTAAACCAATAAGCCAATGATTTCCTTCCCTACTCTGAAATTGTAGCTTTTAGCTAGTTAAAAGATCTTCACCAACTTTTCATTAAAATACACACACACACACACGAATTTCCAAACTTATTCAATTTCTTAATACACTCCTCCTCTTCAATTTTTTTTTGTCTTATCAAAGATTTGTTTTAAGGCAGCTTAATTCTTGTATAATACTAACAGCATGTGAAGATGCTAAATTCAGGAAATAGAATTTTTAAAAAGGACTATGATTTATTTCACAGTAGTTATTGGCTAATGAGGCCTAAAGTTTAGGGCAAAATATAGGCGCTATGTTTAAATAACAATGTAATAATTGTTATTAACAATAACAATAATAGTTTGCAACATACTGAAAAACAATGAAAAAAGTAAATGAGATAGTTTTAAAAGACAATCACTGAAATTTATTTACTGAAAAATGGTAATTGAATTGCATATCCCATCACAAATCAATAAACATAATACATATAATTCAGTGATAAAATATCTAACACTGCCCCAACTATTATTGTTTAAAATAAGATAATAGTTCAATATCCATCATTATTTTAGTTCTTACCTACCTGTAATAGATAAACTCTAATCATGTAGATGAAACTTAGTCCCAAAGTTACAACCCATCGTACAGCTGTATAAGGAGTAGATTTGTCTAACCAGGACTGGTAAATCTACAAAGACAAAATGATTAAAATGCATTTATATAGTGAATATAACTCCCCTTTGTCTTCCTTTAGATTAATGCATATTTATAAATATATAATACAATGCTCCAGAAATAAGCTTCATTTATCTTTACACACACACACACACACACACACACACACACACACACACGCACAGAATGCAACCATTAGATTACCAATGAATTAATGACATAAAATAGAAATACAAGGATTTTGCTGAAAAAAATGTTGCAAAGTTCAAATTGGACTTCAATTCAAGACAATATAGTTAATGAAATTCTAAAAGAAATTTGTAATGAAATAAATAAACTTACAAGTTAATTTTTTTTTTCATAAAATTCCTGAATTTCATTACTAGGCCTCAGCATATTTCAAAAGAGGAAATGATACTTCAGCCTATTTTTTTCCCCAATATAAAACAAAATGAACAATTTGAAAATCAATTATATGCTATTACGTACTCACATATATCTATATATTAAGGAGAAATGATTTTGATTAAAAATGCCACTATGCATGATATATTTTAGTTATATAATTAGAAATGTGTTAATATTCATTGATATATCATAGTAGCAAAAGATGGACAAATTCATAGATTGAATTCCATCTTGAAAGCTAACTTTTCAAAATAAATTGTATGGCTCATATGAAATTGTTGGTAGAAACTGTGAAATTCAAATATACTTTGAAATGGGGTTTCATTTTGATTGTCCAGAGAGCCTACACATTAACATGTACACACATTAACATGTACAGATGTCCCCATATGAAGTGCAGCCTTCCTTCCTTTACCAATACCTCTCCCATCCTCTTTATTCCTAGACTTCCTCATCCCTGTACATTAGACAATTTTTCTCAAGGCTTTGCAAGGTCACTAATGACAACTGACTGCCAAAAGCAATGACTTTTTTTCTGACTTTCACTTTCCTGACCCGTCTCTGTACTTGACAGGGCAGACTACCCACTCCTTCTGTGTACCATGGCTCAACATGGTTATGGTTTTCCCCCTTTCTCCAACTACTCCTCCTGTGCCTCCCCTCCTCCACTATACCAAGCTCTTATAGCTCCCTTTGTCTTCTTCCTTTGGTGATCTGACTCTCAAACATCTGTTTGGAGACAGAGAGAACTCTGGTCTGCACAGTAACCCCACTGTCCCATCCTCCTCTTCCCCATCCTCACTCAATTCCTCTCTTTCTTTTCAGGCCCGACACAAACATCATCTCTTCCATAAGCTCCTACCTCTTCCACAACGACTTTCCCCATCACAAATCACATGGCCTTTTCCTTATACTCCCAAGTGCACAAGTGTATATATACAATCTGTGGCAGAGAAAGGGGGAGGGGAGGTAGTAGAAAGGTCCTTGGAGGCCAGGCAGGGGAGAATGGATGATCTCTGAGCAG
Source organism: Antechinus flavipes (assembly GCF_016432865.1). Classification (NCBI taxonomy): domain Eukaryota; kingdom Metazoa; phylum Chordata; class Mammalia; order Dasyuromorphia; family Dasyuridae; genus Antechinus; species Antechinus flavipes. Next base: position 608,041,179 of record NC_067400.1, read on the forward strand.
AGCAAGGCTATGTAGGACCAGGTCTCTGGCTGCATGCGAACACTACCACAATGGTCTGAAAGATGGGGACGCTAAAGAAAGCATGCAGATAAGACCAGCTGGGCCACTGCAGCAGGGCTTGTGGTACTTAGGGACTGAATTATTGGGGGGTGAGGGGGGAAGAGAAGAGGGAACAACAGGGAAAACAGCAGGGGAACCTTTAGCGTCTTCCCATTTCTGATCAAAGCATAACTTTTTGATTCCAGCATTCAAAAGCCCTTTACAATCTGGCTTCAAAAGGGGAGTTGTACTTTCCCCTTCATGTATTTTGTATTATAAATAAATTGGACTACATTCCACCCCCTAAGTCTATACTCTACTATTTTCATGTCTTTGGTCATTTCTTGTCCTTTTTTTTTTTTTTTTTTTTTTTTTTTTTAATTTAGGCAATGGGGTCAAGTGACTTGCCCAGGATCACACAGCTAGGAAGTGTTAAGTGTCAGGTCCTCTTGACTTCAGGGCTAGTGCTCTATCCACTCCACCACCTAGCTGCCCCTCATTTCTTGTCCTTGTGGAAGAAACTAGAATGTAATTTCTCCTTTCTCCATTAACCAAAATTCTTTACTTCAAGACTCAAAGCACCACTCACCATCTCTGCATAAAACCTTTCCTGAAAAGAGCTTTCCCTCCTTAAACATCTTAAAATATACAAATATGCCTCTACATTATACTCAACTCACTATTCCTTATATCAATTATTCACCAAGATTCAATGTTTTAAATAAACCAGTTAGCCAAACAATTATCAACAAATGTATACTGGTTGGCTACAGCAGTGGTAAAGAAATATAAATATACTACCTGGAATTTATAATCTTGTTAAAGAACACAAATCCTTGAAACGCTCAAAACATTCAATAATTTGAGGAGAAATTTGAATAATTTCAAAAGCAATTAACTGCTACACAAATGCAACATATTTAAGTTCAATGATAGAAAAGACCTCTTGGAACCCTGTGGACTGGAATAGTAAGGGAAAGCTTCCTGGAAAAAAGATGAGCAGGACTTGGCTATACAGGAAGAATCAATAAGGAAAAAAGTTACACAGGCCAAAGTTTCTGGCAGACTGCAATTGGATCATTTTGGGAAATAAAATGTAAACAAAAAGAATTGAAGACTTCCTTATCCCTGTCCATATGGGCAGTGATACCCAGAGATGCTTTAAGCACACAATTAACTGTTTCAGGAATACAATTACAAATAATTGTTCAATATAATCAGTCAATTATTTGCTCTTTCAATTACCCACATAAAACAAACCTGTCCGAGTCTTGTGAAAAATCTAAACACCACAGAAGGCTTCCCATGAACAGAATCTCCAACGCTGTCTCCTTCGGACATTCTGTTGCTGCAAACACATAAAGTATTTATAAGTTAAAGAAATCCAGAATATATGACTAAGCAGTTATTTGTAGGTTTTATTCTCCATAAAAAGTGCCTGATGCAACAATAAAAATAATCCAGCTACACTATTTCTAAGGTAAATTCCCAACAAATACTTCTTTCCATGTTGGTATAGAAAGACTCTTGGGCTGGGAAGATAAATTGTCCTACAGCCAAGCAATTTTGATCAACGCTGTGATTTCGATGCATAAGATATCACAGATTTTTGGATCTCTAAAATAAGGAAACAATCAGACTGCTCAGTTTCAGGAAATAAATACACAACGTATTTGGTACCCAATCCTACATATTGGATTTGTAATCCGCCTGCTTTCAAAAATATGAGATATGTGAACTTAACTTAAAATAAATGAGTGGTATGTATATTGGTTACTTTTGCTGAAATGCTTTTTTCCTCCCTTGTTTTTGTTGTTGTTGTTAATTTGTTATGAAGAGATAGGGAAGTGGGAGAGATTTGGAAGTGAGGATGTAAAAAACAGAAGCAAATGATGTGAAGTAAAATATTTTCCTTTCCTTAATTCAAAAATAAAGATCAGTATTTAAAAACTATTTCTTCCACTGGAAACACCAGGACTTTCAGTTCTATATATCAGTTTTATTCTTAGCACTTAAAGAAAAAATATCATGTATACTTCCTGGGAGGTGTCTCAGGTTTCTACTTGATAAAACAAGACAACAAATATCTGTTCTTAGTAACTTCATTAGGTTATTGTGAAACCAAGAGGAAAAACATAAGTGAAAGCTATTTAGAAGCAATATGCAAATAATATCCTGTAACCATTTTAATACCAAAGAACCTAATATTATCATTATCATGAATGGAAATGTCAAAATAAAACTGAAGTCCTGGCCCCGCCCTTTATCTCCTACACCAAACTTAAACCAGTAAGTGGAAGAGCTTCACTCAGGACACATTCCTTTTTGACATGTAAATCTGTTGGCTCCAGAGTACAGATTTAGATCTTTCAAACAGGTCAGAATGGACTCTGAGCAGTGAAACTGTGCCACATCATCAAATTCACATGGTTATAAAAGTTCTAAATGTGACTCTATACTGTTACTTCCTGGATCTATCACCAATGGGTGGAACATAGTAATATGGCACTTCAGATTTAGTTTTGTAAAACAAAGCTATTAAGAAAAAGTGTCAAAGTGTAGTAGCATATAAAATTTTTTAGGAAGAGACGTCCAATTTCACTAACATTTAAGAGGAGAAAAAAAGAAAGCTGTTTTAAAGAGAATTAGGATAAATGGGTATCTAGGAGTAGTTTTCTACCAGACCTGCAAAAGTCTGACTAGAATTGGGTTCCTTTACTAATGGCTTCAAAGCCTGTTGAGTAAGACTAAAAAGTCCTAGGACATGACTTGCAATAATAAATTTTTGTAGCCCTTTAAAACGCCTTCCTTCACAAATATGCGAACTAGCTCCCTCAAAATTACAAAAAATTATAGTTAGGCAACTGTAGTAGTTTAAAAAATAAAACCTGTTGAGTGACAAAATTTGATAAAATGACTCAAAATCCCACTACCTAAAGTACTTTTCATGGTATCTGTGAAAGGTTACAAAGATTCATTAGCCATTAAACTGTTTTTAGATGTAACAAAGAAATCTTAAGTGGTTAAGCAGTCTTAGGTCATTGTCTCCACAATTTTGCTCAGTTTTACAAAGATATACAATGACACCACCATTTGGGCAAAGGGGAGGGAAATCATTTAACTACATTTCTAAGAGCATTTCACAATATTAAAAATATAAGACAAATGCTTCAAGACATATTTTTAAAATAATTTAGGTGCAATGCTTATAGGTTCTCTACGTAAAGAAATAAATAAGGCTAGTTTCAAAATACCAACAAAAATGTTTCAGATCAGTTATCCCATACTAAAATGGAAAATTTCAAAAATCTCAAACTTCAACCAAATTTAAACAGTTTGGGAAAAATCTTATAAATACAAGCACTTGTTTCAATCAGTTTTAGCTTCCCAAAGAGAACAAATCAATTAAGTCATTTGTTTTACATCTAAGGTAGAAAAACAGATTACAATAGCTCTTAAAACAAACAAAAAACCCCTCCATAAACAAGTGGTTCTAAATCTACAAATTCTAAGATCTAAGCTGACTTTTTACTTCTTGGGTAATAGCTTTAACAAAAGAGGAAAGGACAACAACTTTACACACAATGCAATTTTAAAAATAAAACTCCAAATACTAAGTCTAGTCTATTTTGAAACTAACAGATAAAAAGCAAATAAAAGCTTCACAAAATTTATGAAGCAGACTGCCTCAACAGTAATATTAATTCAAAATTCCAAATGTTAGTTAAACTACCTATAACATTATAAAGTTTCAACTATGAGCAACACAGCTAAGAAAGGAAGTCCACTACCTTTGGTTTGGCCCACCTATCTCTTTATATTTACAATACTACTATATTAGTTGGATAACTGCTCTTTTTTTTTTCCTACTCAAGAATTCACATGGCCTATTAAAACAATTAAATTCTCCAGACATGAAGCTCCCAACTGTTTCTAGTAACCATAAACCACAGAAGCTCATGGGAGAGACAGGACTCAAATTGACCTAATTACTGTCTCATCCTTGTGTGCAAGTGCACACACAACGTCTGCCTAGGCCTTCCTATTTGAGCACATCTATGTGCATCCACACAGATGTCTACCTATGACATGAGCATACACACACACATATATGCACACGTGGATTCTGCCTTGCATCTCATGAGCACATATATGCACAAGGATGTCTGCCTCACATCTCATATATGACAAGCACACATGCACACAGATGCCTGCCTCGCATGCCATACACAGGAGCTCATATGTGCAGATGGCCGGCTCACATGCCATACATGTGAGCAGAGGCAGGTGGATGGCTAGCATGCCATATATGTGAACACATATGTGCACATGCACAGCCTCGCACCGCATGTTTGCACGCACTATGCATGGCATGTATATCACACATTTATAACCAGCACGTATTAGATGCCTTGTGTGTGCCTGTGTGCAGACCGCATCCTTTCGCACACCTACCACCTGGGCAGGATGCACACGCAGCCGTGCAGGAGGGTCAGCGGCCTACGGACTCGCTCCACGCCCGGGGCTGCACGCACAAGAGCGCACCCAGCTCGCACCCCGCTACCGGGGGCGGGGTGCACAGCCCCGGGCGGTACCTCGGGACCCGGAGCTCAGGACCGGCACAACCTGACAAGGGCGGCTGACTGCGGACTGAGTGCGAGAACACTGCGGCGCGGCGCCCGCTTCCTCCCAGACCAGGACGTTTCTGTGGCGGACCGCCGTCCCCTCCAAGCCGCAGCGGCTTGGAATCCGCGGGGTCGCTGCTGCCAGCGGGCAAGGCCGGGCCGGACCCGGGAGGAGAAGCCCCGAGGCCGACTCCGGGCAGCTTCCCCGGCCAGGAGGGGCGCGGTCGTCACCTGAGATGCAGTACCCTCCGCGGCTCCGGCTCCACCCCAGGCGGGCTGACAGCTCCCGGGGGTAAGAGGAGGAGCCGCTGCACTAGGCCCTGGCCTCGGCCCGAGCCGGCCCTACCGCCACGCAGCCGCCCAGCCCCGGCCAGGCCCGGGGCCCCTACTCCAGGTCCCGCCTCCCAGGCCCCGCACCTCGCTACGCCGCTGCGGCCGGGCCACGGCTCCCCTCAGGGCCACGGGAAGGAGGAGGAGGAGGAGCGGCCCTGCCGCCGCCGGTTTGCTGGCTTCGGGAGGCTGCCGCCCGGCACTTCCGCCCCCCAGCCGCTCCTCCCGGGCATCCAAGATGGCGCCCCACAGGAGGCGGGGCTACCGGGCGCCAGAGAGTTCCGCTTCCGGCGCCAGCCTCCGAGCCGTTGGGCCCTGCAGGACGGGCCGCCACCTACCCGGACAGGGAAAAGAGGAAGAGGGAGCCAGGGGCGGGCCGCACAGGCGCACTGCGCTGGCTGGGAGGAGATTTTTTTTTCCCCCCCTTTCCCCGCACCTGCCCACCCTCCGCCTCTTCTACTAGGTCATCACCTGAGATGGAAGCGGAAGCCCCGCCCCTAGCAACCCAAAGACCAATAAGAGCAGGATCTGCGGTTGTCAAGGCAAACCGTGGCTGGCAAGATGGCCTCGCCTAACAAGGAACCTGATAAGTCCCGCTCGCCTTACCAGGGCTCGATGCGAGGGATGGTGCGGGACGGTAACGGCTGTGTGGGGAAGGTCCTCCGGGGGGCCGGCGGACGAAGGGTGCATTTGGGCCAGATGGATAATTTGTGACCTGAGATCCCTTCCCTCATAGCTCCCAGACCCTCCCGCTTAGCCCCTGAGCCCCACTCCTATAACTCCCAGGCCCCTCCCCTTCATGGTCCCCAGACCCCTCCCTTCCTAGCTCCCAGACCCTCCCGCTTGGCCCCAGAGCTCCACTCCTATAACTCCCAGGCCCCTCCCCTTCATGGTCCCAGACCCCTCCCTTCCTAGCTCCCAGACCCTCCCGCTTAGCCCCTGAGCCCCACTCCTATAACTCCCAGGCCCCTCCCCTTCATGGTCCCCAGACCCCTGCCTTCCTAGCTCCCAGACCCTCCCGCTTGGCCCCTGAGCCCCGCTCCTATAACTCCCAGGCCCCTCCCCTTCATGGTCCCCAGACCCTCCCTTCCTAGCTCCCAGACCCTCCCGCTTGGCCCCTGAGCCCCGCTCCTATAACTCCCAGGCCCCTCCCCTTCATGGTCCCCAGACCCCTCCCTTCCTAGCTCCCAGACCCTCCCGCTTGGCCCCTGAGCCCCGCTCCTATAACTCCCAGGCCCCTCCCCTTCATGGTCCCCAGACCCCTCCCTTCCTAGCTCCCAGACCCTCCCGCTTGGCCCCTGAGCCCCACTCCTATAACTCCCAGGCCCCTCCCCTTCATGGTCCCCAGACCCCTGCCTTCCTAGCTCCCAGACCCTCCCACTTAGCCCCAGAGCTCCATGCCCTTTATGGCCCCCAGACCCCTCAAATATAAGTCCTCTTGGTGCCGTATAGAACACTTTCCACACGGACCCTTGTTGGTGGGCAGTTTGCCCCCCTCAGTCCCCTGCTCGGACTCCGGACCGGGGCCGCTGGCCCCCACGCTGGCCTTCCATCTCCCCTGGCAGCGTCTTTGCTCGGCTCTTCTCTGCCTTTCAGCGCCCCCCTCCCCACTAAGAGACTAAACAAACTCACTTTATGCAAGGCCTTTATCGCCCCCCACCCCAAGCCCACTGCGGGTGCTTCCCCTCCGGGATTACCTGGATGTGCTTGTGGGTATCTGGCTAGTCACTCATTGTCTGCTCCGGGGGCAGCAGAGGCGTTGCAACAGTGCCCGGTACCTGGCAGGGGCTTGATTCGCGCTGGTTGACCAAGGAGGACTATCAGTTGAAACCCATTAGCCAACCAGACTTAATTAGCCTGTCGGAGTGGGTACTGACTGAGGTAGTAAGGAAGCATCCCACTCACCTCCCACAAGGCTACCCGGTCCTGGGGAGAGGGGGCTCAAGCTCAGAGCACATGATCCGGCAAGGGGGCCACTCACAGCTCCTGCAAGTCTGCTGCTAGCACTCCTTTTCTCCCCTGCACCATATGCACTGAAGAGGTTTCCCACTGACATGGGGTGGCTCCGGCCAAGGCTCCCGGAGAGTCCTGAAGCTGCTTTCCTCCAATGCCTGGGTCCTCTCTCCCCAGGGAAAACATTGTGTTCAGGAACACCCTTGTAAAGTCCTCCAGTCTTCTGAGCTCTCAAAATTCTCCAAGTCATCCTCTGGTCAAGGGGGCAGAGGATCCAGCATCCTGATTCCAGTCCAAGGAACTCAGGCCTACACTGTCCTAGGGGAGAATCGCACCCGGCTTTGTGTCTTGGGAGTAGAGAGAATAAGCTTTGTGTTGCCTGGCAAGGTTGGTTACAGAACAGAAAGGGGAAAAGAGTGAGTGAAAACAGCGGAGAGCCATGTTTGACTGCTGACCTGAGCCCATCCTAAGGTGCCATGGGATTGCTCGCCTAGTTCTTTTCCCTTAGATAAAGGTCATAGGATAATAAAGCAAAAGGAACCTAAGAGGTCATGTACTACCATCAACAGTAAGAGCCCCAAGGACAATCTGCACAATGACTCCCAACTATATAGTCTTTATGGAACAGCAAGGGAAAACACTCCAAACACTGATCAGATACAGTGGTCAATATTAGCATCTTATCATCAAAACTAAAAGACAAAAAATGACCCTTTTTGGTAATCATCAGTAATCTATGGTGTACTTTTTAAGGAGATTTGTTAGGTAGGAGTTTGTGTTGTGTTAAAGTGGCCGGGGCAGGTAGATGGCACAGTAGATAGAGCACTGGCCCTGAAGTTAGGAAGACCTGAGTTCAAATCTGACCTCAGACACTTAATACTATCTAGCTGTATGACCTTGGGCAAGTCACTTAACCCCAATTGCCTCAGGAAAAAAATAAAATTAAAAAAATAAAGTGTCCCTAGCTAGGTCTCGTCTTCCTTTTCACCCTCAGAAGCTTGATATCCAGCTGTCTTTTTTCGCAATTTTTTTGTTTGTTTTTTATGAACTTGACAAACATTAACAAACATGAACATTTCAAAATACAAAGGGTAGAAAAAGAGGATTTGGTATGAAGCTGTAAATCTGTATTATAGATTGCTTCTTTTGAAAAAGTAAAAAATATATTTTGGTTTTTTAAATTTTTGAACTTATCAAAAAAACATTTCTATGCATGCATAACAAAAAAATCCTATGTGAAACTACAAATCTTCATTTCATACTACTTGCGCAAAAAAATTATAGGTGCTGTATATTATATTGTTACATTATCATTATATCAATATTATAACTATACATTATTACAATATTATATATATTGTATTGTTGTCAAATCATATTATATATCATGTAATTACCATACATTATAATTATTATATATTCTAATAATATGATTTCAATGTGATATAATATTATACTATGATTATAACAGTATATTATATAATGTGATAATTAATATACAGATTATAATAATGATGATAAATTGAGCATGCCATTTTTAGAACTATTTTCTTTTGCCTAAGCTTCCTTCATTTCCTTTCCATGAATTTAAAAATATGTCATCATGGAGTTTGACGTCATTCTTTCTAACTCCAACCCCTCTCAACTCCATTCCCCTCACTCCATTAAAAAATAAAGAGTAAGAATGAAGGGAGGAAAAAACCTTTTTTTCTTTTTTTATTGTAGTAAGTTTTTTTTTTTTTTTAAATACACATTGCTTTATGAATCATGTTGGGAGAGCAAAATCAGAGCAAAAGGGAAAAACCATGAGAGAGAAAAAATAGGAAAAAAAATGAACATAGCTTATGTTGCTTTTTATATTCAGTCTCCTTAGATCTTTTTCTGGATGCAGATGGCATTTTCTGTCAAGTCTACTGGAATTGCTTTATATCATTGAAGCACTGAGAAGAACCAAGTCTTGATAATTGGTCATCGCACATTTTTGCTATTGTGTACAATGGATTCCTGGTTCTTCTTGTTTTGCTCAAAGTCAGTTCATGCAAATCTTTCCAGGCCTTTCTATAATCAGCTTGTTCATCATTTTTTACAGAACAATAATATTCCATTACCTTCATGTATCGCAGCTTATTCAGCCATTCCCCAATTGACGGGCATCCTCCACTTCTTTTCTAATTCCTTGCTACCACAAAAAGAGCTGTTACAAATGTTTTTGCACATGTGGGGCCTTTTCCTTCCTTTATGATTTCTTTGGGATACAGACCCACTGATGGCACTGCTGGGTCAAAGCGGGGAAAAAAAAAAAACTCCTAATAAAGGCAAGCAAAATGTCCCAAAATAGGTTTCATTGTGCTCCTGGTGTTCATCTCCTCTCAGTGCGGGAGTAGCATACTTCACCATTAGGTCTTTTGGAGATGAGAATTGTCATTGCATTGATTACGATTCCTAAGTCTTTCAAAATTGTTTTTATTTCCTATTTTTGATATCTTAGTATAAATTGTTTGTCTTGATCTGCTCATTTCATTTTATATCAGTTCATACTACCAAGAAGTCTCCAAAATTGTCTCTTTTGTCAGATCTTGTAGCACAATATTCTTCCATTCTCTTATTACCACATTATAACTATTTTTCAATTGTCTATGAGGCAATCTAAGGAACCCTATTAGATTCTAATAATCTGCTTTTCTCTTTTCCTCAGCTCTCTCATATTTCCCTTTTCAATTCCCGTTTTGAAATCTCCTCCTTTCAAAACACTATTTGCTTATGACACGTCTTTCCAATATTATCCTTCCTCTTATTCTTATCTCTCCCCATTACTGCCTGTTATCTTTTTAACTTGGATGTTCTTCAGGTCAATAGTTTTTGATATTGGGTATCTTGCATTTTCATCTATTTTTTATAGTCTTTTGATTTTTTTCCTAATATTTCTTCCTGTCATGTAAAGTCATTGGTGGTCTGCTTGGAATACTCTTAATTGCAAAGAGACTATTTCTGAGTGAAGGTTTTCATTTTTTCTTCTAAGCCATTTATTTTCCTTTCAGTTCTTTTCTCCAGAGTTTTTATTTCATTTAAAACTGTTCTTTATTTCTACTAGGTATTCATGAAGTCCTTGTGTAAAAATCCACTTTTTCCCCTGTGAGTTTTTGCTTAAAGATGTTATGTTGTTACCCTTTCTGTTTGGGGGAGCTCAGATTTATAACAATGTTTTCATTGATTTATTTATCTCTCTAGCTTCAGTTCTGGAATTGAGGCTCTATGCCAAGGCTAGGTTCTGCCTGTTACCCTTTTGGGTAAAGTGTGTGTAGTGATGCATGCTGGTAAATGCTTAACAACCAGCTCTCTGAGAAAACCGTATGGATAACATATCTTTAAGTTTGACATATTTTCCATCACTTTAAGTCTGGAGCAGGAGTTGGCAAACTATATAACCTGTAGGCTAAATCCAACCCACTACCTGTTTTTGCATGGCCTGTGAGCTAAAAATGGTTTTTACATTTTTTAATAGTTGAAAAAAATCAAAAGAAGAAAATTTCATGACACATGAAAATTATATGAAATTCCAATTTCAGTATCCATAAATAGAGGTTTATTGGAACTCATTCTTAGACTTTTTCTCTAAATATGAACAATGGAGTGGTCCTCTTCATTACCTCCCCCACTGTGCATGCATTACATCTTATCGTGATACCATTATAAGTTAGAAGTTATTATATTTTATTATAATTTTTATCACTTGTACATTTCTATCTTTTCAACAAGAAAAGAAGAAAAAAGTTTCATTGCAATTTTTTTTTAGCTCAGGGGCAAGATTGAAACTTTTCTGAACAAGGAACACTATCAACCGTTGTCATCAAATACTGAATGACTTTGGGAGTTAGCTTTTATTGCCAACTTAATAATGTTTTTTAATTCAACCTAAAATTACAAGGAAAAACAGTGCTTATATGCAAACCTTTGACATGCAGTAAAATCAATTCTACAACTGTTTGAATCCCAAGTGATGTCAAGCTGCTTTATCTGTTTTCTGTGCTATCAAAAGCTAAAATAAAAAACAAGATCTTCATTCCCACACAAGCTTGCAGCTTTGGGAGAATACTGAGCATCCAGGAGAAAACTATGCCATGTCAATGAGAAACCTCTTAAGTGCACTATGGAGGGGAGAAGAGGAGTTCCAGCAAAAGATTTGAAGGAGCTGTGAGTGACCCACTGTGGTGGATCATGTGCTCTGAGTTTGAGCCCAGTCTCCCCAGGACTCCGAGTTGCCTTGTGGGAGAGAATGTCCCAGCATGAGTGGAATGTTTTATACCAGCTGAGGTTCTTCATTTGCTACCTCAGTCAGTACCCCCTTCTAAAGGCTAATTAAGTCCGATTGGCTTACTGAGATCAACTGATAGTCATTGGAGGGAAGCATATTGTTGGGTTCTCCTGAGCAACAGATCTTCAGGTTGACACTGACATGAACTACGGCACAAAAATATATCACTAACCCCTTCGAGTTGCCCCTAGAATTTTGAGAGGAAAACCAGCCAGCTGCCCTTGAGGGAATCTAGACTGCCATAGTGAATGGGGCTTTGGTAAAGTAACCCCAGAGCCGGAGCTGTACTTTATTTTATTCCTTTCCTGCCCCCTCCAATTAAATTCCTCCTTTGTAACAAACAAGGGCAGTACCCCAAATCGATTATTCCTACACTTGCTGTGTCTGAAGCTTTATGTCTCATTTACCTCTACAATATCCCACCCTGCCAAGAAGTGGGAAGCACGCGTCTTCCTTTGTCGTGTGGAGTCTCCCAAGGCATTTGCTTTCACAGTGTTATGTTCCCTTGCATGTTATGGCCCTGCTTACTTCGGTCTTTTCAGGTTTCTGTGAATCCATCTCATTTGTCATTTCTTAAGATACATGAATATTCTGTAGTATTTTATACCCCATTTGGTTTCACCATTTATCAATGGATGGGAATCCTCTTTCTTTCTGGCTATTGGTTATAACCAGTTGTGTTTCTAGAAGCATTTTTGGTGCCTCTGGTTCCTTTCATTATGTTTTTGATGCCTTTGGGTATATGCCCATAGTTGTATAGCTAGCTCAGAAGGGTAGGTATAGTTGAGAGAAGTTTTTAGCTCCATTTCTAAATTGCTTTCCAGAACCGATCAGCCACTTCACAGCAATACTAATAGTTGGTTAAGATGTCTGCCCTCTCAAAGTCCCTCTCAACAGATCATCCTCCATCTTTACCTTTTTTTTAATTGAAGGGGTAAGGTGGAATCTTAGCATTGCTTTAACTGGCAAGAAACTTAATTTCTTTTGCAATTAGTAATGTGGAGTGTTTTTTATATGGTCATTGAAAGTGTTAAATGACATTGTAAAGATAGAGATAGCTCACCCCAGAGAAGGAGCTTTGGTAACCTATTGTAGCCTACCAACGCTTTCCTCCTGGAACAACTTAGATAGTTTAGTCAGTCCTTCCACTTTTCAAATGTTTAATCTGGTGGACATTTCCATGTAGTTGATTCTATGGGAGAGAGAAACAAGATTTGACAAATGCCTGGATACGCGTGAAGAGTCTATATTAATCTAAGGCTAAAACCTGGGAGATTTGAGGGATGGGGCTGGATCTGACAAATTTTTTGCAAGTGAGGGAGACTGGGGACACAGGAGGTAGGGAGGAGGAGCTGGTTAGAGGTGTACAACGAATTGTATTTTAGATTTGAGGTATAGCCAGTTTGAAATACCTGCTGGAGAGCTGGCAGAGTGGGGAGTAGAAGTCAGGAAAGAGACTAGAGTCTGTTCACTTTGTCATGTCTGGCTCTCTGTGACCCCTGGGGGGTTTTCTTGGCAGAGATAGTTGGCCATGTCCTTCTCCAGCCCATTTTACAGATGAGGAAACCGAGGCAGGCAGGCTGAAGTGATTTGGCCAGGGTAGCCCAGCTGGGAAGGGTCAAGAGGACATAATAGGCACTTAGAGTGGAGAGTAGCTCAGCACGCAGTCCAGGCATCTCATGAGGAGGGGCGGGGAGGGGATTGTAATGGAGTTAGCACTGGAGATGGAGGGCAGTGGGGTGGCTCAGTGGAGAGAGCTTCAGGCCTGGAAGACCTGGCTTGGCGAGTCTGAGTCTGCCTTTAGACACTTGCAGCTAGAGGCCCTTGGTCCCTGTTTGCCCCAATTTGTAGTTCAGTGACACATTGTGACGGTGTTTGGGGTTTCTTGGCAGAGACCTAGGAGTGGTTGGTAATGTCCTTCTCTAGTCCATTTCACAGATGAGGAGACTGAGGCAGATAGGGTGACAGGACTCCCCTGAGTCCCCCAGAAGGACATATCTGAGACCAGAGTCAAACTCAGAACCTGGTGTTCTGTGTGCTCTGGCACCCATGGCTTCTCAACCCTAGGGCATAGGGCCCAAATGTACGAGTCTGGAAGATAGAGACAGGGATTGAACCTGAGGGAACTGATGAAGTTAGTATCTGAGTGGAGAAAAAGGAAGAGATCCGGCTCAGAAGTTTGGGGGTGCCCACTGAGAGGAGCTCACTGACCAACTAAGCTAAGTTGAGACAGGCACATGAGGATGGAAACCCCATTCAATTAAAGGAACACTCACCAAGCACAGCTTGTCTGTGCCAGGCCAAAATGGCAGTTTAATGGGAAAAGACAGTGCCCAGAGGAAGCTGGGAGGTAGAGTCAGGCGGAGAGGGAGAGGGAGCCGATCTCTGCCCCCAGAAGGGAAAGCTTGGGGAGGTTAGTGCCCCAAGAAGGAAGCGAGGGAGGCTTCCCAAGCCAGACAGTGGCAGCCTGGTGATGAGATGAGAGATAGTCAGGGTACCTGGGAGGGCACCTAGAGAGAAGAACGTAAACTCCAGGGCAAAGGCCGAGGGCCCCAGGGCCTTCACGTACACAGCGCGTCTACAGCAGAGGCTCATCGACCTGGGTGGAGATACAACTGGTCTCTCTTCTATCTTCAGGTTATGGGCACTATCTGTATCAAAATGCTTTCTTTCGATATGAAGGAGAATGGAAAGATGGGAAGAAACATGGTAAGAACAAGAGACACCGCCATTGTCAACAGAGAATGAAACCCCCGTTCTTAGTCTAATAAAAATGAAAAATCAGCTTCTAAAGTGTTGGCCAAATCTTCTAAAAATGGAGGGCAACTCCCAGGCCTTGGAGCCATTCTGTAAAATGGTAGCCCAGGAAGCTGGAAGATGAGAGATCATGTGTAAAAGTCCATCAAGAGATTTGCAGGATGTTTAGTAATTGGCATTCTTGTCAACGAGTTGGACCTATGTGTCCTTTCTGAGATTGTACAGAATATCACCATTTCTGCTCAATTTCAATTTGACTTATCTTGTCACAATTTGTTTTCTCAAAGCTTTACCTGGATGAAGGACATTTTTAATCATTTTTTCTTTATTCGATCTTAATATTACTGTGGCTACTGAACATGTGTTCACTTTGTCCTTGTACTGAGAGATAACGGTTATCAAATATATATTCCGAGGGCATTTCTAAGACTCCCGAGGTTTTTGAAGGATTTTAAGCTAAATATTAATTGCATTTTAATGCCTTTATCATCACCATACACATTTGACTGAGACACGATGATATTCAAATGCTTAGTAATATTTTGGTTAGCATTATGGAAGTATCTAGACTGCAATGTTCTCTGCAGACTGCTCTGTATTCCAGTGACTTTCAAAGGTCACATGATGCCTTTGTATGGTGGGCCCAGATAAAGGAACCAACAGATCTTGAGACCAAATACTCAGCTCTGAAACCTGAGTATTTACCAACTTAAAGATTTATTATTATCGGTAAAAGATTTTCATATTTTACTAAGCTGGAATTTGAATTACAATAATGTATGTTAATTAATCACTTTGCAAACCTTAAAAATATGAAATAATTGTGAACTATTATCATTTCATCAGGTCATGGAAAATTGTTGTTTAAGGATGGAAGTTACTATGATGGCGAATTTGTAGATGGTGAGATCTTCGGAATGGGACAGCGATACTGGTCATCGACAGGTCAGTTTTCTTTGTAGTTTGTTTTGTTTGTTAAATTTTGTAAAACATTTGTATTGTAAGTATATCCCTGGCTTTTGAAGGGCCAGAAGGGGTTTTCTTTCCATAACTTGAGATAAAGGATCCTCTGCAATGACTGCATTCTACAAGGAACCCCATGCATAGATACGAGCAAAAAACCCTTGAGAGGTTCAGTAAATGTTCTGTGAACTAAGGCTGTTGAGACTCTCACATGCTGTTTGATTCCATTCAACTCAATAAGACTCTTATTGACTGTCTTGATGCCTACCTCTGTGCTGGATGCTACAGCAGACCCCAGAAGTTATATCCCCATTAGCAAACTGGATTTCCTTAGCTCAGTTTGTGGTGAAAGAAAACAATTATTCTTTCTCCCTGCCCTCCCTCCCTTTTAAGCTATTAAAGACACATTTCATCTATAGGGAAGTGAGGGAGGAAGAACAGAAAACTGACGGCATCAACTCGATATCATAATCAGGAGTGTGAGCTCTGCGCAATCAGGAACCCTAGAATAAAAGGAGTGGATTTGCTGGGTTTAATAAAAAAAAAAATCTTAAAGCTAGAGTTATCTGTTCCCTAGCAAATACAGAGCAGATCAGGTGTTCTGTGATTGATTTGGATCCATACTGTGCCTCCAGTGAGAGAGTTGTCCTTCTAGGGCCACTTAGCATTTCTAGGCACAAATACAGAAAACCAACAAGACTATATATGTGCACGTGCGCGCACACACACACACACACACACACACACACACACACACACGGGTTGGGGGAACAGGACATTAAAGTACTTCCTATACTTGAAATATGGCAGGAGCCGGGTTTTCTTTTGAATCTAGAACTAACATCATATAAGGACCTATAGTTTTCTCAATCTCAGAAAACATGGATTATGATTCATTAGTTTTCAAAGACCTAAATCCCCCATTCATTACATAGAGTTGGTAATTTAAAAAAAGAGCCATCGGTGATTAATTCCAACACTTTCAATATTGATAACCATTGGTCGGCAGGAATTTCATTGTTACAGCACTTGGGATATTAAAAATTTATATAATAGATATTTATATTATATACAATTTATATTATATGTAACTATATATAATATATTATGAATGAATTGCATGAAGTATATATTTTAAGAATGAATTATATATTATGAATGAATGAATACATTTGAATTCATATATATGAATATATATAATATAAAATAAGTATAATTTATATTATATACAATATAAAATATATATAAAAATTTTTAAATGATGAATCTGAAAATACCTTTTTGCTCTTTTATCTAATTCCAGGAAACACCTATACTGGGCAGTTTGTTTTAGGTGAACTTCATGGTCACGGAGTAATGATATACAAAGAGGGTGGAAAATATGAAGGGGAATTTTACCAAGGAATGAGAGAAGGTGTGTTTTTGTTAAAGTATAATCATTATTCATAATTGTCTGGAAAATGCTAAATCCAAAAAAACAAATTTGTTGTTCTCCATCTCCAAAGATGTCTGACTTTTTGGGCAGAATCTGGTTGGGACACAGGTAGCTCTGGGTGACTTACAGTTCAGACTTTGTAAACACAGTGGGAGGAATTGGTGCCTTCTTTGATTATCTCAATATCCATGAGACGGTTGGGAATGCCTGCCCCAGTGTTGCCCAAAGTCTGGGACTTAGGATTCAGCCTCCTCTCAGATCAGGATCTGCAGTCTGGATAAGCTCATTTGCAAATGTATGCTTGCTTATGTTGATTTTCTTGATAAATCAGAGATCACTGAATGAATGAATGACCATCTTTCCATTGTTCTTGACTTTTCAGTATGTGTCTGGGGTTTTGTCAATATAAGGAACCCTCTGGTGTGCGGAGTCCCTTCACCCAAGCAGATTGGCCACTCCTCTATGTCCTGGTTTTAGAGAGTTTCTTGGGATTCTGAGAGATTAAATTACTTCTCTATAGTCATACAACTATTTGTTTGAGGCAGACTTGTCGATCTAGGCATATTTTATTTTAAGCCCAAATCTGATTGTCAACTTAAGTATCTTTTGCTCAGCTCATAATTTTTTTAAACATAATCTTTGCAAAAAGATTCACTTCGTTGACTTTTCTGAGCTCATAGTGGTCTGATAAGCCAGTCAAACATGTCGTGACTCAATTCTAACATAGTATTATCATTTGGGGCCTCTTCAAAAACAAAGGACAACAATCAATAGCTAACAATATTTCCATATATACTTCCCCCTGTTCCTTTGTGTTTAAATCTTTTTTCTGAAAGTCACCCACCCCAATGAGTCATATGTAGTTTGTTGAGTTTCCAATAATCACATTCTGGTAAGACACTCAAAACTTCCCCTTCTGGTATATTACAGGCTAAAAACAAAAAAAGTCATAACCAAATATGATAGAGAAGGCTTGTTCATTGCAAAAGACACAGGAAACTACTTCAACTCTGAGTGTCACAGTGATAACATTTTTAATAACAATTTACAAAAATATAAGTTCCAGTTAAGGATCTCTGACTGAAAGGCAATGATGACTTGTTTTTCTTTCCTAAAATGGATCGACCTGTCCTTATTTTTCTTACAGTTTTTCCTAATTCTCGTTCTTCTTGGCCCACCCTTCTGTAGCAGACATTCTTGATCACCTTTTCCTCTTGGGTACTCTGGGTTTTTATGACACTGCTCTCTCCTTGGTCTCTTCTTATCTGTCCATCTGCTCCTTCTGAGTTTTCTCTGCTGGTTCTTTATCCAGGTCACTCTTAATTACTAGTGGGAGTCCCTCAAAAGTTCTGTCCTGAGTCCTTTCTGTACTATCTCAATTGATGATCTCACCTGTACTCATGGAGACCATTATCATTTTGATACAGATAATTTGTAGATAGATGGTGAATATCTGTGTGTGTGTGTGTGTGTGTGTGTATGTATGTATATCACTATATCTCTCTCTATAGTTTGCTATCTATATATATCTATAGCTAAAGATATCTATATATCTCAGGAAGCTCTCTCTTGAAAATCTTGAACTCTATCTGGATATGTTATAGGCATATGTCTATATATGTCTAAAACAAAATTCATTTGCCTTTCCCTGTCATCTCCTTTTCTTAATTTCCTGAAATGATCAAAGATACAAATCACCCAGTCATGGAGCCTCAACCCTGTGTTCCTGGGGGGTGCAGTGCCTAGAGCTCTGGCTCAGAACCAGGAAGATTTGACTAGAAATCTGATGGATCTGAGACCTGCTGACTGTGTGATCCCCCTTAACCTCTCTTTCCTCATCTGAAAAATGGGGATAATAAAAAAATTCCAGAGTTGTGGTGAGGATCAGATAAGACAATATTTGTAAAATGATTTGCAAATCTTAAAGCACTAGACAAATGTTGTTATTCTCAACTCCTTATTCTCACCATACACATTCAACCATTGCTAAATATTGTCATTTCTACCTTTACAACATCTCTCATATAGATTCCCTCTCTCTATTCAGACTTCCATAACTTTGATTCACACCCTTATCATCCTTCACCTGGACTATTTGATTAACTTATCATCCTTCACCTGGACTATTTGATTAACTTCCTCCCTGGTCTTCTGGCTTCAGCTGCATAACATAGGTCCTAACTAAGCTTAATAAATGCTCATTAATTGACTGAACTTGTTTTTCATTATTTACAACTAGACTTACTTCTTGAGGTCTTCCAACACAGAAAATAAAAACAATTCCCTTTATGACTCAGTGATCTGTCCTATGACCTGGTCCCTGAGGGTCTAATTCCAATGTATGGAGACCTCAATACTTCATTGATATGGGTGGATCCTCCATTAGTCCTGCAATTCAATCTCACTTTCCATTTTGTTTAATGGGATTATCTATTTTTGAAAGATGCCAAATTAAATCCAAATGCTTCTTTATCACTTTCAGCTACATAACAACTGATTTAAAATAGTAAACTTAATTACAAATTCTGATATTTAAGAAATCACAGATAAACCCTCAGATGATAAAATCATAAAGAATGATCACTGTATCTATACTTTATAAAAATTCCTAACATAGACACAAAACCCAATTTCTCATACAAACGGCCTGAAGGGTGCTTTGATTATTGTTACTGATAGGCCCCACAATCAAAAACTATGATTTTTAATAATCATATTTGGTTGACCTTTTGGTTAAAAGGTAATAAAACTACCCACAGCACTACATATTTTATATTTTGTCAAAAAAGAGCAAAGACAGTGGAGATATTCCCATGATATTTCTGGAGTTTTCAGAACCACCTGAAGACAGCAAAACACTTTGATGAAACCATATTTTCTCAAGCTTTGTACTGGGCTTTTCAGGGAAAAAAAAACACTATTAAATGGGCCATCCAAACTAAAAAATTCCTGTCGTTATTGTAAAGTAAAGATTTCTTCTGGGGTTAAAAGCTAAACAAAACTAAAACAACAATGACAAAAAAAAAATCTTTGCTAGAGCTAACAGATTTTTATCAAAGCCATAAGATATGCTTGTTTGTTGTTGGGATTTTTTTTTGGGGGGGGTCACATGTATAGAATTTATTTTTCCTTTCTTTAGGGCCTGGAACTCTCACTGATAAAAATGGACAAGTTTACCAAGGCACATTTCATGAAAATAAAAAGCATGGTGTGGGACAGATGACCTTCAAGTAAGTCTGATTGATTCATGATCCCCAAGAAAATTGTTCATCTCCTAATGAAATATTGTATCAAGTCCAAAAAGATGAGAAATGAATCTGGGCTCACATTCACAAAGCCCAGGCTTCCTTTTGTCTATTTTTCCCCATTTATATCTAATGGATTCATTGAACACATTAAGACATATTTTGTAATTAATAGAACTGTTTTGAGTTGTGGGTATAGAACCATGTATCTTAAAGAACACTGATAGGTTTTTTTAAAAAAAGCATATTTTTAGCCATAGTTTTGACTTCCTTTCCAAAACACTCATATGTTAATTAAAATACACTTTTTTTAACTGCTCGTTTCTTTGTTAAAATCAGTCATCCCTACTGCTTGTTTAATAAGAAAAAAACCATAGAACCTTTTCTAAAAAGAAAAACCTTTTGCCTCCTCCCGCCCTCCCCAAACCTTGCAACCTTATCTTAGAGTATCTATCTTGGTTGTAGCCTCAGGATCCCTCGATATCTGTGTATATTATACAGTGAAAACTTGTAAGAAATTTGAGAGATGACATTCTCTGGCAATATATAGGCTTTCTCCTTTAAGAAGCAAGGCATAATGTTATATGTTTTAAACATATTTAAAACAAATTCTTAAGGCAGATTCTCATATGCAAAATTCTGCTTGTGGCATCCTTATATGCAGTAAAAACTAGCTAATTTACTGAAAAATATGGAACCACCTTTTCCTTTTTATTCTCTGTTCTTTTCTTGCCAACACCGTACCTTTTCAACAGTCTGCATTGATAAAAATGAAGAATGTGGGTGACCTCCCAATAGTTAGGGCAATATCAATCTTGCTCTATTGTAAGCAGGTCCATCCCAGCCTTTGTCTGAAGTATCACAGCTTTTCCTTTGGGTGACTTAACAGCAAGGTTATGGGGACTTTTCCTTTTTGTGGGCCTTCCAAAATCAGGGACGAGGCAAAAGGTAGGATTTCATCAAGAACCATCTGTGCGGTGTCTATTTTTGCTTCAGTCGCTGGTGGAAAAGTCTTGAACACTAGTCACAGGAATCAATCTGAATCACTCCCTGTCAGCTGGTCTCCCACTTCCCAAGGCGAGTGCCAAAATCTTGTGGCGAGTCCCATCCCCTCGCCTTGTAGAGGATTCCATTTTCGTGAGGGAGCCATTTGCCTCCCCACAGCAGGTGGCCGGGTGGAAGGGCCTGTCTAACCACATGTCCACCTCTCGCCTCCAGCCTGATTCCTCTCTCTATGTGATTTAGCAATGGCGACAATTACGAAGGAGACTGGATCCTGGACCAGCGACAGGGCCACGGGGTGATGCACTATGCAGATGGATCGATTTACAAGGTATCCGGGAGGAGGGGATGGCCACTCCCAGCAGATCGCTGACATGTTTTCCCGGAGCGCCAGGTCGGGCTGGCAGTGAGCCAGCGTGACCCTGGGCTCGTGCCTTCCCTGTGGGGGGCCTCCTTCACCTGCCAGTTTAAGGGTTCAGAGGGGCGCTGGGGAAGGCTTGGGGGCAGAATCTCCACTAGGGGGCCTTCCCCATTCATCCCACCACCCCATAGTAACAATAGGGCACGGAGTCTGCTCCATGAACTAATTTAGTGACAAATGGTGTGTTTCCTCATCGATTCAAGGAAGAACTCTTGCCGCTGGTTTGTAGCAATTATACTTTGAATGGGATGGGGTCAGGGCTTCATACAATGCATCGTCTTCGGACTGCTCCACCTGCTCCCGAGAATAGTCCCGGCCCAATCTGCCGCCCGGCTGGTTCTTCAGCAGATACAAATTGTTTATTTTTTAAACCTCAGATCCGAGGCCACAGTGGGAGGAAGCCACAAGGAGAAACCTTGCCAGGTTAACCTAAGGATGAGAATTTGCTTTCCCGGCTCCCTCGGGGGGACGAGCAGTTTCCCTCCCCGCACAGAGGGAACGTCACTGTGTCCTTCAGAACCGGAGGCTTTGGGCTCAAGAGTGAAAAAGGAAATCTGGGCACTGTGCAGGATAGTGCAGTCAGAGCAGAATCGCGGGGTTTGGCTTCCGGGAAACCTGCCTTTCTCATCTGTGCGCTAGTTCATTGAGGTAAGCGGGAAGACTGGCCAAAGTGAGACCGAAGGCACAGGTTTTCGCACAGGAGAGCAGGCCCTCCCCTGGCGTCCCTGCCAGCACATGATCTGTCGCATCTCATTGCCCAGGAACGCCATTCATGCGTGAATCCAGGAAGTAGAAAGCTACTCCCGCTGGTTATCTATCTGTTAACATGTCTGCCATGCTCCGTTCCCCAGAATGCCTCACTGGGGCAGTTTTCGAGGGCTTTCTTCTCCATCCCCCAAACAAACGGCCGGGGAGATAACAAAATGCTTCGCCCTCAGGAAGTGACCTTCCAGGGACTCGCGGCCTTTATCTGCCCCAGCCTTCTGCTGCTCTGCCCAGGCCCAAGCCGCGTGCCCCGCAGCTTCTCGGGAAGGCGCGGGACCGCCATCCAGCAGCCCTTTGGCCACCTGGCTCACCAGCGGGTTCCGGTCGCTCTGTCTGCCTCGCTAGTGCCGGCGTCCCTGGTGACGCAGCGAGGGAGGGCGCCAGGGCCCGGGCCTCTGGATGTGGGCATCCCCCGCTCCTGGCGCCCAGGCCAGGACCCCCGGAGGGGCCAACTGAGGCGCTCGCTCCCGACGCGGGGAAGGGGACCCGCCCTTCCAGAGCAGCGGCGCCTGCGGAGAACAGAATCCGGGCACTGCTAGCGGGAGGGCCCATTTCCAGTTTGTTCTGAAAAACTGCTCAATGGGGCTGGGAAGTAGGGAGGGCAATGGCCTCCCGCGTGCTGGCGGCCCCGTGCCACTAGGTGGCTCTCGAGCACCGGGCTAGAGCCTCCCTGCCTTTGAGCGAGCTGCTGGCTTCTCCCTTTGGGGTTGTAAATGTTTAGAACTATACTTAAATTTACAATTTAAATGTGCTCAAAAGTGGGGGAATACGTTCAATGGGAAAATGTCACACGATTTGGGCTCCAAACAATGCTTTGCTGATTTATTGCTGATTTATTAAGCATTCAAATGGAAACTCACAGATTTATGAAATGTGCAGAAAATCAATTTCAATAAAAACATGCTCTTGGTATTCCCCTCACACAGGCGAGTTTAAAGAGTGCCTCGGTGTGTCAGAAAGTCATAAAAACAAGGAAATTCACGGCTAAGTTGGCTATCACGATTTAACCACTTGTACCGTCTTAAGTCTAATGGATCATACTGTCATTAGGCATGCAGAAGCAGTCTATAAAGGCCGTCAATCTGCCCGACAGAAGCCTGGTCAGGACCGCACAGTGTTTGGAATCCCTTCGCTTGTTAAATTGGTTATTTTCTACTTATGGGCCCTATAGAAATTTGAATCACGTTTCTTCGCAGTTCTGAAAGCGCGGTGCTCCTTGGCGTGTTTTGTGGAGGATTTGTAAGAATGACTCTCCGGCCACCGAGCGTTTTGTCTGGTTTGGCAGTTTCCGAGGCTTCCCCTCAAATGTAGGGAGTTGTCAGCAGTAAGTGACTGTGACGGCTCCAGGGCCAAAAGGAGAGGAGACGACACCGACTAGCAGATGTGTCTCACAGCCCGTCTAGGTTGGGTCTCCAGAAGAGGAGCCAGTCCTCGTGCACACGGTCCCAGAAGGAGACCCGCTGGCTGAGCCCATCCATGGCTGGGAGTCCCACAGGGTGGCAACAGTCAGTCAGGCCTCCTGGACCCAAACCAAGCTGCCCTGGGAGCACCTTTGTCCCAGGAGAAGGGGAGCAAGGGCGGGAGGGGCCCAGGCGAGAAAGGAAGGGGCGAAAAGGGGTTTTCCATTCTGAGTCTTTGGGGAGGGCTTACCCTACAAACATGAAAATGATCGCTGTAGAGCTGGAAGGGACCTTAGAGGACATTCGGTCCTATCTCCCATTCTACAAATGAGGAAAATGAGACCCAGATACATGAAATGCCCAAGTTGACACAGTAGAGATTTAAGGTTGTGTTCCTCCTTCCCTCCACCCCCCACATACTAATTTTAAAAAATCACCCTGATTACAAACTGGAGTGTTATTTTTCCCCGACAACTGGTGGAGTGGCCGTGATGTGGCGGCCAGACAGTTGGCTCACAGGAAGGCCTGGGTGGTAGGAGCCTTGATAAATCCCTGCCCCAGAGCCCGAGATGTAGACCAGATTCCCGTGCTGAGGAAACCCCAGGTCTGGTCCCAAAGCCAAAGCCAGGGGTCTGCCCGGATCAGCCTTTTGTTCTCCCCTTCCGCTGAGAAGCTTAGCAGGACATCTGCTGGCAGCCAGCGACAGGCATATGGACAGGTTTTACTTCTGGACTGATATAAAAACCAGAGGGTCTGGGACACGCCCAGAGCCCTGTGTCCAGCTGTAGAAGGGACAAGTGACAAGCCAGATCAACTGCTGGGAAGAGTGAGCAGGGAGCGTCCACCCCACATGGCGCCAACTGGAGGAGCGGGGGACCTTTAGTCTAGAGAGGGGAAGACTGGGACGGGACGGGGATCTGGCTTGGAGGATTCGAAGGTGACTCAGAGCCTCTGCAAGGGGGAAATCCTTAAGGAATGGAGAAAGTATCTCTGGGGGCATTCACCTCACCAAGAATTCTGCACGGGAGTCCTGAGAGGTTTCTCTGTCTGGGAAGATGATCCGGACCAAGGGAAAGCACAAGCCAACTGAGGACAGCTTCTTACCCAGCGAGAGCCATGGCAGGGCACACGCGGGGGCCTCGGAGAGATGCCTGTGGAATTCTGCCCCTCCGGGATGAAGCAGGGCCAGCGATTCCCACCAACTCTCCAGCCACGTTGGGATGACGGCTTAACTCCTTGTTTCTCCGAGTCTTGGGCACACGGGGGATTGTCCCCTTTGTGGGAGCCTAGAATGCCCCAATGACTCTCTCCCGCGGGCTCAGATCCTCTGCCCTGGCTCTCGCTGCTGCTGCCTCTGACTGAGGGGATGACCCTTGGGGAAAGAATGGACTCCCATGGGTTGGCCTGAGAGCATGGTTAGGAAGGAGGTACAAGGAAACAGATTCTGTATGACTGGAAGAAAGAGGCTCCTAAAAGACTGTCCAACAATGAGACAGCTAACTTCATCCGACAAATCAATGTATTATAGACATGTCTTTACTACCTCATAATCGGGAGTATCCCTGAGGTGAGAACGACAGACCTGGCACCAGCCTGGGCCGGAGCGCCCGAGATGGGGCAGAGTCTAGGACGGCTCTTGGACGAGAGCCTTGGTTTCCTTGGGTATAGAAGGGTAGCAACCCTTCTAGAACCTACATCAGGAGGCTGATAGGAAGGCCCTTTGACAGTCTTAGAGAAGATACCAGTTAAATGCAAAGAAGTGATTTGTTTTAACTCATCTCCAAGGTTTCTTCCCAAGGATGGCATGGAAAGGAAGCACTCACATGGCCATTCCGTGTCACATGACCTGATTTGTAAGGTCGAAATAACACTCTCTTGAGCTTATTCTCATAGAGGTGGTGTGGTACAATGGGCAGAGTCCTTGGACTGGAGCCAGGAACCACTCCAAGCACTGACCTGTTAGATGAGCAAGCGCCTGGATCCCTTGGAGCCTCAGTTTTCTTGTCTGTGAAATGGTGATTATGATACCTGAGATACCTACTCCCTGAGCTTATTGTGAAGCTTAAATGCAATTATACTTAACAGTTCTTAAGGAGACATAGAAATGCCAGCTATTATTTTTATTATTATTATTCATAACAGCATTTTAGATGGGTAGGATATTTCTCTGTGGAGGAAGAATAAACAAGAGAGAACCTCCTTTGCTTATTAAATTTGAAATTAAAGAAGGCTTTGACGGTACTTTGCTATCACCTCACTGCTCTAAATATCATTTAACCCTTTTATGCATTCTAATAGCTATGATTCAATTCAGTTGCTGAGAGCCTTACTTTGAGATCACTAAATAATGTCTATTTCACTCAATTCTCTTATTCCATGTGTAAATCTTCTCCTGGGCATATTAACTGCAGACATTGATAATGGCAAAAAAGCTGAAGTTAAATTACCCAATTGAAATGTATCTTTTGCTTTGGTAGATTTATTTCTGAAGGAATAACAGAAAAGTGAATTTTTCTGTAACTGTGTTTCATTTTTCTTTCATTCCCTTTAAACTAGGGGTAGGAAACCTTTTTTCTGCCAAGGGTCATCTGGATATTTTTAACATCATTCCTGGGCCATAGAAAGTTATCAACTTATAGAACTCACGCGGTGAGAGGTGGTTGTACTTAGCTTTCAGCTCATCATCACTTGTGCTTGCCTTAGCAAATGATTTTGCAGGCCTGATATAGGCCATAGGCCAGACATTCCTTACTCTAAAATCTTTAGCTCAGATTTAGGATTTCATCGCTCACTTTAGCGTTGTCATTTGGCCGCATCTTGCTGCCCATCTATGGTATAGTCACAAGCTGTGGACAGACCCTTCTTACGGCCAGAACCGCCATGTTTTTCCTTGTTTGTCTCACTGCAGCATCCCTGCGGCTGCAGCCAGACCCAACGGCAGCATGGCCCATCCTCACACACTAGGCCAGAGGACATGGGTATGCATTAACATTTCCAAGTTAAAATCATCTGAGAGCAAGGTATCTGGGCCAAGTCATTTCTGTTCCCCACTGCAGAATGCCTGCGCACAATTCCCTGAATGTTTTGCCTTTTCCAGGAGGATCCACTTGAATAGCTTCCATGTCTTGCAGAACCAGTCCAGGGCACTGTGAACTCCCTTAGACAAGGGCTTGGTGATATGTTGCTGGCTCAGTTTGGTTTCAGAAAAAAAGGCTTCTCTGTGCAGACAAATTTATTCATGTTTTCTTTGATCAGAAAAAAAGAAAATTATGAAGGCCCAGTGGATTGGATGCCCTTTTCCTTAGCCCACCTGGAAACTTAGAACCAGACTCTGTTGCCCGACATCCCTTAGCGGAGGTCTCACGTGATGTCGCTCACTCAGTATGGTTTCAGGAGAAAGGTTTGTCTGTGCAGACAAATTTCTGTATGTTTTCTTTGATCAGAAAAAAGAAAATTATGAAGACCCAATGGATTGCCCTTTTCTTTAGCCCACTTAGAAACTTAGAACCAGACTCTGTTGCCCAACATCCCTTAGTCGAGATCTCATGTGATGTCGCTGACTCAGTATGGTTTCAGGAAAAAAGTTTGTCTGTTTTCTTTGATCAGAAAAAAAAAAAGAAATTATGAAGGCCCAATGGATTGGAAGCTTTTCTCCTGAGCCACCTGGAAGCTTAGAACCAAAGGTAGCCACCAGTCACCTCCTCAGGCCTTGTTTGCTGCCTGGTAGCAGCTCCTCAGTCTGATCCCTTCAGAGTCTGATCTGTTGCAGGCTCTACATGCAATTCAGTTTTGCATTTTGTTCAATCCTATACTCAGTCTCCAAACCTTCGGACATTGGCGGGGCATAAAGTCTTGATGAATTAAGTCGAATATAATGCAGATGTCTTGGCTGGAAATCCCAAGGCAGCGTCATTTGAACAGGGCTTACCTTCCTCCATGGCCATGCTGCGGAGGCTCTATGGATGGTATTAAGGCTATATTTGATTTGAATACATGAATAAATATCTGTACACAATTGAGATTAGAAGAAAGCCTGATGGTATGTAAATGGAGTTGGTGTGTTATTTAATGAACTAAAACATTTGTTTTCACATTAGAAATGTTGCCTACCTGTTCTTCCTTTCCTTGGGTTTCCTCTGGCAGTTGTGCAGAGCCCAGGAAGCAGATGCTGTGTTCCGGTCTGTCCCCGTAGCTGCTGCCTTGTCTGTTTTGGCTGGGCTCACTTTGTCTCCTTTCCCAGAGGAAGGCCTGCTGTTTGGTACACCTGTTAGCTGCACTAAACAGGTGGCTAGCCGGATGGGCTTTTTCACCTGCAACATTTTCCCTCAGAATCAACTTGAGTTCCATTGCCTGCTTGTGTGAAGCAATACAGGGCAAAGTTATTCTCCGGTTGCCTCCCTTTTAGTGGGCAGACAGATGGAAAAGTAATCCTGAGCTCACCTCCTCTATCCATCCCCCACATCTTGGAGAGCCCAAACGTTATTGTTCTGGGAAGTAGAAAACTGGGATCACAGCTAATAACACCACAATATAAGTTGGATTTTTAAAATTATTTTCAGTTTTGACGTTTTATTTCTATTCTGGAGTTAGCATCTCAGCCGCAGAAGATGGACTGGTTTAAATGTTTTGTAGGCTTGTAAATGTGCTTATTTGGGGGACTGTTTTATTTGGTGGGATATTTGAATGTCTTATAATCTCAATGTTTGATTTCATAAACATAGATTCTCCGGGTAGATTGAGAAAGCAGCATAGTGGACAGATAGATATTCTTCAAATACCAACTTTTAACACTTGACAGGCATCCACGTTGAGTCTCAAGTTCGGTAAAGAAAATTATTTTAAGGATCTCATTGTTAGAAAGGCTTGGGAGGGTCTGGATGATGAGGGAGATGATTTGGAAAAAAAATTGAGGGATCTGGATGCAAATATATATGTATATATAGCAGGATATATTGGCACATGAATTTCATGACATTGTCAGGTTTCATAAATATGCTTGGTTAATCTGTAATTTTTTTTTCAGAAGTAGTAAAAATAGAGCACTATGGTGAATGGGAGTGGGAGGTCTCTGCTAAGTGGCCATACAGCCCTGGACAAATCCAGCCTCCAGGCTCCTCTCCCTTAAAATGGGCTGTTTTTAGATACTGGCTTAGATGAGCTTTAACGGCACTTCCATCTCTAAAATTCTAGGATTCTGCAACTATAAACTGGAGTGTTTATATTTACCGAGCAGAGCTGAAAATATCATCTCAGTTGAAGATTCATATATTTTAAATACACCGAGGGAGCTCACTATTTATAGCAAAAACGTTGGTGAATGAATCTTTTTTTTTTTTTTTTTTTGGTCCAACAGCCTTTGGTGCCATTTTCAGCAAAGGGAAGAATGATTCTCCCATTACCTGCTTTCTTCATTTGGAAGCTGGTGCAGAAGGTTTTTTCCTGAAGTTTTCCCAGTGGGGAGCACTTCTCTTTGAAGCATCTCACATAGTTTAGAGCCAAAGATTTTTCCTGTTACAAAGAGTGGGAAATGGATGCACAAAGGGATGCACAAAGCTGGCAACTTCTTGACACTTAACTAGTGATCTTCCTAGCTACCCTGGGATACCTCAGTGGGTCTGTGGCCTCCCTGTGGAAGGCAGTCCCTCCAGTGATGTAGATCACCATCCATCCCCTTTCTCCATCCTCTGCATCCCTTGTTTGTGGCTTCCTGTGAATCGAATCTCCAGGGTGGGGCTGTTGGCGATCTGAAGGGGGCCTGCCTCCAGATCTCCCACCTTGGTCTGGTTATACTTTCCTCCTGCTGTGTGACCAGTCCATCTTTTTTTTTTTCAGTCATACCAAAAAAAAAAAAAAAACCCAAATCAAAGCAAACTCGATCTTCATAGTTTTCTTTGTTCTTCCCCAGCCTTCACAAAGAACTCTTAAAAAAAAAAAAAGTCGGCACTTCTCTGTATAGTCAGCAAAACACATGATAGATTTCCTCTAAAATGCTACTTCACAGGCATTATGAAAGCAACTGAGGCAGTGTGAGCATACTAGAAAGCAATTCATCAATATAGATGGCAGGTTGAAATTTAATAATTGAGGTGTTTACATTCACCTAGGAATCCTGAAAATAGAATATCAGTTGAAGATTAGATGAGATTTAAGTAACCAAAATTAATTCCAATAAAAGCATAAAAGCTTCTCACTTGGAAAGGGAAATATCATCAATTCACTGGAAATTGCTTCCTGAAAGAAGAAAAAAAAAGTTAAGTACTTGTTTCTTGCAATTTATTCAAAACACCTTTCCTCATTCATAATCAGATAGCTCTCCGCATGGTAGCCCCTAACGAAATTCTAAAAGAAATTAGCATTAAGAATAAAAGGATTTCCAGATCAAAAGAGAGCATTTTTATATTTGTCCAAACAAATTATCAATGAAGGTGTTATTTAACGTAAGACTGATCCTTTGTAACTGACAACCAGATTTCCTGTAGCAATTATTCTGTGATTCAATAAATCTTACTAGGATAGACAAGCCAATTGTTACTTGAGAGGAAAATGTTAGCTTCTTTCATTTTCTATATGTGCGTGTGCGCGTGCACATTACACATATGTAATGTATATATGACACATTATATCTATGTCTCCCCTGCATTAATAATAAAGCTACGACACAGCTGACTTTGGTCCTTCTTAATGTGATCTTAACTGGTATTAACTTTAAGAGGTGAGAAATATAGTTTTCAGAGTTTAATCAAAGCTCAGCAGAAATTTTGTTGTTCAGTCGTTTTTCAATCACATTCAACTCTTGATGACCCTATTTCGGGTTTTCTTGGCAGAGATACTAGGATAGTTTATTTCCTTCTCCTGCTCATTTTACAGGTGAGGAAACTGAGGCAGAGAGGATGAAGTGACTTGTGCAGGGTCCCATAGTTATAGTTAAATATGTCTGAGGCCAGATTTGAACTCAGGAAAACTCCAGGCCTGGTGCTCTGTGCACTATGGTGTCCTTAGCTGTCCAGGCAGTGGAAAATACAAATGATAAAAGCTAGTCAAATACATAGCTCTAATTGGCAACTAAAGTCATTTTAGGATGTATGGGGACATATTTTGTCCATCACTGGTGTTTATTCTCCAACATTTGAGTCTACCCTTAATCTTTGTTTTCCCTTTGGTTTCTGCCAGAGGATGATAACAATAATTATAGCAAATCACATTTCTGTAGCATTTTAAGGTTTTCAAAACACTTGATATACACTATCTAATTGGTTGTTTTCAGAGACCTTAACTGGTGTTTTATATCCTATTCATTATTCATATCATAGGGAAGCAGAGACTCTAGAAGTAGAGTACTTGAGTTCAAATCCTCACTTATTGTGTGACTTTAATCATTTGACTTTAGAGGGCTCAGTGTGCCCATCTGCAAAGTTAGGGGTTCAGACTTGATGATGTCTGAAGTCTTTCCCAGATCTAGAGCCAGGGGCCTCTCAGCAGGCCCAAGAGGCACATGTCTTAGAAATGAAGGAAGAAATGGGTCTCAGAGAAGGTCTTTGACGTGCTCAGCTGAGGTTCCTTGGCTGGTCCTGCCCAGATGGACCAGACCATCAGCCCATGTTCCCTGAGGGTTTGCTGTATGTGGGATAATGTATTGGGGAAGCAAAGAGACCCGAGACAACTCAATGAAAGCATTCACCAGATTCTCTGGTTGGATGAGTCACACATCTCTCCTACTCCCACCTCCCACAAGTAACAGATTGCTAAGGGGCTCTCTTAAAAACATTTGGTCACTGTGGAGACCCATCCCCACTCCATCCCCATCCCCCAGTCTTCCTTTGAGAGTGTGTATATAGAGGCAGCCTTGGAAGAGTGGGATTTTTCTATTTTTTTCTTGCTCCTTTTTATTTTCAAAGTAAAATATTTTTTAGTCTTAAATCAATTCCCCTCTTAGTTTTGGTTCACCTGACCAAGTAATGTGAAGATGGGCACCCATTATGGTCCTAGAGTACCATCTAATGTCAGAAATGGAATGGCCATGGAGATCTTACAGCTTGATCCCTCCATTTCACAGATGCAGAAAGGGGGAAGAAATTGCCCCAAATCATACAAGTTCTTGGTAAAGTGGGGGCTCTTGAACCCAGGTCCAGATCCCCCAAGATCCTTCGATGCTTAATCTCATTCAGCTTGACCTCCTTTTCAGCTTTCATCTCTCCTTTCACAAAGTGGCTTTTATTGGACTCTTTGCCAGAATGTTATCCCGGGGATGAGGCAGAGGCACTCTCCCATTATGAAAGGAGGTGAAAGGCCCAGCCAAGCCAATCACATGGAATAGGAATGTGTGGCCTGGAATTGTTAAGTGTACCGCCACGCGCTGCCACAGCCCACGTATTATTACATCTGGTGATAAATGGCCCAGAGACAGGCTGTGGGCTGCCAGCCTCCTTATTAATACATATTTGTTCATTCTTTGGGTGCATGTCAATTAACGAAGAAAGGATGGAATTTTTAAATGTATGATTTATAACATTAATTAGAAAAGATTCTACACTATTTGATTAGTTGCCTTGCTCATTTGAATATATTTATACTGATTAATCTCAGTATTGTGCCCATGAATATCTGACTATCCCAGATATCTATTTATATATTAATGTATTCCCGGAATTGCTATATTAAATGATTGCCACATCATTAATAACAATGGTAAATATTATTAATTTTAATCATTGAGTAGCCTGTTAGATATCAAACCTTGATTATTCTTCTCACTGTTGAAAAAAGGCATAAAGTAGTTTAGAAGATTCTAAAAGGAATATATTACCTTTAAATTAAGTTGATTAATATTACATGTTTACTCACAATTTTTTCACAGATTAATAGTGAATTAATTTGCATCGCTATTACTTATTTTGAGGTTAATTAACTTTTTTGCATTCTATTCGTTATTTTACTTCTATATTATATATGTTGACGTATTGTTTCCAGTCTTCACTATCCAAATCCACATCCTGATTCATCATTTTCTTTATTTCTCAATGAAAACCATATTAGTATCCGTAGTCATCATACATCATGTGTAAATATAGAAATGGGGAAAAAATTTTAAAGCAAGAAGCATTACGACTTTTATTAATTACAAAATTGACATTGTCATTTCAAAAAAAGAAAATAAGACTGACGTGGGTTATCAGTGTTTCTGGAGTTTTTCACATTAATGTTTTAGCTTTGATATAAAACAGCTGTCTGTTTAGTGAATGCATCCTGTGTCTTAGGAGTTTCAACTGACAATTATTCCTACTCGTTGAGTTAATTACTTTTTTATTAAGGCAAAAGAGGCTATCAAAGATATTTCTTTTGTGACCTCCTTCCTAAATGTTGTCCACTTCCGTAAGAAGGCTTTCTTAACTTCAAGTTTTTTAATATTGCACCCTGTAAAAGCAAGGCTAGGCTGGGACTTCTTTGAAGGACACAAAACAGAAAGGGGCATAACCATCAAATTATAGGCTCACCACATCAGAGAAAGTATTAATGGGCAGATGTCAATATCATGCATCATTTGAGAGAAAACACAAGCTCTCTTTGCATTGGTCTCCACTTTTCAGTTCTTGGAACACTGCTTCTTTTTAGACCTAAATGTCAGACTTCATAATCCCCACATTTCAGTTCCATTTTGTTAATCTGGGCCCAGATTTCCCAGATAACTTGATTAATTTGAATCATGGCTCCATCATTTCTGGGATCTCCAACAATTACTCTCCTCTCTGTGAAGTCTGCAGGTTATCATCCTTTATGTTCCT
Source organism: Antechinus flavipes (assembly GCF_016432865.1). Taxonomy (NCBI): domain Eukaryota; kingdom Metazoa; phylum Chordata; class Mammalia; order Dasyuromorphia; family Dasyuridae; genus Antechinus; species Antechinus flavipes. The sequence goes on from NC_067400.1 coordinate 608,074,205, forward strand.
TTCCGAGGACTATTTTTAAGAAAAGTATTTCTATTAAATTTTTTGTTTTTACGTCATCCAAACTTTTCCCATTCGAGAGTCTTTGTTATCACAAAAAGTGCTGTTGTAACTATTTGGGAGTATGTGGAACTTCACTCTTTGTCACTGAGCATTTTGGGATATATGCCTAACTGCAGAATCTCTGGGTCAAAGGATAGGACATTTTCTCCATTTTATTTCCATAACTACAAATTGCTTTCCACAGTGGTTATACAAGTAGAAATTAGTGTGCCTGTGTTTCTACACACCTTCCAATGTTGTATTTCCCGTCTTTGATCATCTTTGGCTATTTGCGGCCCTGTGAGAGGAAACCTCAGGATTGTTTTGATCTTCATTTCTCATTATTAGTGATTGGAGCATTGATTGCAATTCTATCAAAAACTGTATTTTAAGAGGTAATTGGGAAACTAATATTCATTGGAGAACAAGAGGTGTAGGATATAGGTTCTAATGGCCAAATCATTCTCTCCAAAGCCTGGAGAGAAGATGGGGTTTGTGGGGAGGAGTACAGCAGGGAGGTGACTAACTGACCTGCTGTTCCCCATTTTTGTCCAAGTTGGTTTTCCAATGTCTAGAACTGACTCTTCCTCACGTCTACTTGAAGCAAGGCTCAAGCCTCAGATTGATTTAAGTTTTTAGGTGTCACAGAGTTGGGGGAGAGATCAAGAATAATTGTAATAAAGAGCTTAAATGGAGAAATAAGCATACTTATTTCACATACAGGCAAATTAAAGGTCTGAGAACTATGGTAGTCCAAATACTTCCCTGAGAGTAGCCTGATAATTTAGAATAAGAAAGCCAATTTTCTGCAGCAGGGTCAGGACAAAAGATTGGTAGCCGTAGAGCTCAGTCACTCAACAGATGTTGAATAAGAGCCCACCATGTGCCAAGCGTCATGCAGGATCCAGGAGTTTGTCCCATCAAAGGCTATTCAACAATGGGAGACTCCTTGAGAGCTCGTGGGCTTCTAGTTGTTGGTCTGCTAGACTCTGCTGCCATGTTCAATACTTGCCTGCTATCTCTCTGAGGTTCCTGTGATAGTCTGAAATGATAGGATCTTCCCAATGATATCCCTGCTGCCAGCATTAAATAGCAGGATACTTAACTTGGTATCTTCTATGAGACTTCTAGGCATTCTGATTAGTAGAATATAAACTCCATATAGACAAGGACCACTTTTGTTTTGTTTCTGTATCTGTTATATCAAGCACTGTGAGTGGCATGCAGTAGGCACTTAATAAATGCTTATTGAAAACTGTCAAAAACTTACCAGATAAAGAAATAGAAGCCCAAGTTAAATGGACTTGTCCAGGATCACACAACCAAGAAGTGTCTTGAGACAAGATTTGACTTCAAGTCTAACATTTTGTCCACTGGGACATGCTGTGCACAACAGTCAATCAATAAATGTTTAGTGGATATTGTCGAGTTCCTTAACAATTTTGAGCAAGCAACTATGAGCAGCAACATTTCAGATTTCTGTTAGGAAGTTATAAGTCAAGCCTAAATTTCATGATGTTGAAAGGATTTCTGTTCATATAAACAGGTTGGATTCAATGACCTCAGAGGTTTTTTCCAACTCTGACATTCTGAGAGTCATGTTTAGGCCTTGTATTGGTGTTTTAAAAAGAAATAATTGATTCGTTTTTTTCTTTGAGAGAGATAATTTTGACTTCATTTGTAAGATAAATATTTGAGGAAGCATACTTATTTCACATACAGGTAAATTAAAGGGCTGAGAAATATGGTAATCCCAATACTTCCCTGAGAGTAGCCTGATAATTTAGGATAAGAAATAAGTCTTTCATGCCTAGAAGGTGGTTCTACCTTTTCTCCTGTTATACCATGCACTCTATTTTCCAGGCAAACTAGCTGACCTGCAGCTCCCCATTATTGTCCGAGTTGGTTTTCCAATGTATAAAACTGGCTCTTCCTCACTTTCACTTGAAGCAAGGCTCAAGCCTCAGGTTGATTTAAGTTTTTAGGTGCCATAAAGTTGGGAGGATTCAATGCTAAATGATGAATCCAAACACTTCTTGACAGGGTAGAGAAACAATGGGGATAGAAACATAAAAGTTGTGCACTTGAGTTTAAACAAGTCACTTCACAGCAACAGAATAGGGAGCAATGGTTGGAGATTAATTTGTTTAAAAAAAAATAGAGATCTAGGGATTTTAGTGGAATGCTAACTCAGTAGGAATCATCTGAGTGATGAGGCAGCCCCCAAAATTAATGGAGTCTAGACAGGGCTGTGCTGGTGAATGGTTAATGACCAGCTATACCTACCAAACCCTTTTAATCTTCTTTATCAACATTTTCTCATTCATTTTCCAAAGTCTAGAAAATCAAGAAAATAATAAATCAAGCCCTGATTTGTAGCTTTTATAGATTTCCAAGGTATAAATGCTCACACTGAAAATTTCATAATCGTCTCTCTTGAGCCCTTCAAACTGACTATACTTCACCCTCTTAAAGTTGTTCAGTTGTTTTTCAACTGTGTCCAGTCTCTGTGGCCCAATTTGGTGATTTTTTTGGCAGAGATACTAGTTTGCCATTTCCTTCTCCAGTTCATTTTACAGATGGAGAAACTGAGGTCAACAGGAGGAACTGTTGCTCACATAGCTAGTATCTGAGACCAGATTGTAAATCAAGAAGGTCAGTCTTCCTGCCTCCAGACTCAGCACACTGTGTACTGTCCTACCTTACATTAATAGGCAAAAGTTCCATGAGAGATCTTGACTGAACAACATAGGAGACCCTGGCTCAGGACCACCCAGCATGGACTGCCCTCATCAGAGAAGAGGCTGTGCTCTATGAGCAAAGCAGAATGAATTAACTCAGAAGAAAAACAAGATGAGCAAAATTAAGAGTGGCCACCCCAAATGTCCCCAAAAGTCCCCAAAAAAGGGACTAGTTGTGTCCGGCCTGTGATGGAGGATCCTGAGTTCACATCAGTCTGATCCACCACAGCCAGACACAATGCAACTCAACTCTTAACATAGTGATATCCTTTTGGTCCTCTCTGAGAACAGAGACAACCACCAAGTTCCAAGAACTCTGTCCATTTGCAATATCATGTTCAGTTTTGAGCACCTCATTGATAAACCTTGATAAACCATTGAGAGTCTGGCCGTGGAGCTGGGAAGATCCCTGAATAAGCCTCACTAAGGGCTTGGGGATCCACCTTTCAGTGGCCCAGGAAACTCTTAAGATGATAAATTGCAGGGATAGTACACACCTACATTGATGAACTGGAGGAACCCTTGAGGAAGGCAGCCAAGAAAATGAGAAGGGCCTTGAGTCAATGACTTATAAGGGGTGGCTGGAAGAATTGGGGGTGTTTAGCCTGGTGAAGAGGGGACTCATAATTAGGGGGAACATGACAAGTATATTCAAGTGTCTGAAAGGCTGTCCTGTGATGGAGAGATTAGAAGTGTTCTGCTTGGCCCCAGAGGGCAGGAGGAGGAGTGATTGATAGACACTACAAAGAAACAGGACAAGGAATGGAAATTCTGCTGAAGCTCCATCATGATCTTTCTCCATTTTAGTTTGCTTTTCAGACAAAATCCTGGAGCAGGATAGAATGGCAAGTGTGGGATTTAACAAGGTAAAGTCTATACATGAAATCAGAATTTAAAATGTCTACTTCAAAAAACCACGTGCTCTGAAAGGTGACATTTGAGGATGAGGGAGATGGGAGCAAAGGGATGGCACAGTCCCAAGTTTTGTTTGCCTTATTGCATAGCAGACTGAGAAATCAATACAAGAAGAAAAATCATTTTGGAATATAGTTAAAAGAATCGCAGCCACGCCCAGAGCCATCCAGTCCAATCTGTTAGTGAGCAAGACTGTCACCAAAAACCCACCCAAGAAGTGATTACCCAGTTTGTTACAGAAGACCTCCTCTAATGAAGAAGACTAGCAACCTCAGATTCTAAGACAGACCTTTGGAACAGCTCTCACAGGAAGCCTTTTCTGGCATCCGTCGAAATCTGCCCCTGCAACTTATGTCCATAGCTCCTGGTCCTGCTCTCTAGGCAGAAATGTTTTTAGCACATTAATTGACAGGGTGTTTTTTAAACAATTTAGATCCTTTGGAGGATCTGCAGTTCCAATGATGGGAGTGCACAGCTCACAGCCTATCTATCTGTTCCCACCTTAGCTCTTAGCTCACCTAGAAACCCTCCACAGGGGCTCCACCCAATATGCCCAGGCTTCCTCTACTTCCCTTACTTTACATGAGTACCAGGAGAACCCCCTTTCCATTCTTCAGTCATCTCTTGTTCTGTCACAGTTCTCTCTCTCTCTCATGACTCCTTTGCATTGCTTTTCTTGTACAGTTCTTGTTGGTGGGAGCCTATTCTGGCTGGGTTTAAGCTTTTTTCTCTCTGTTACCTTTTGGTATCATCCTCAACTTTTAATTGGTCCAAAAAAGAAGTGAGATTCCTGAAAAAGTGGATAACCGCAGGTGCTCCCCTTTGTGAACGACGCTATGCTGATTGCATCAAGCTTTAGAATGTCACAGAGGTGCCCAAATGAGATCTATCAGCATTGTTCAAGAGTCCTCTCTATCCATACTGGAGAAACCAAATAAATTCTGAATCCCTGTTAACCAGGCAATGGGACAGAAAACCCAGAATGGGTCCATCAACACATATGTCTTGAATAGACACTGCATTGGGCTCAGAGTTGGCAGGTTGACTCTGGGGAAAATGAATGGTGCTTTTGATGACCCCATGGTTTTTTTTTTTTTAATTTGACTCATCTTTTTAAAACTCATATTCTTCAAGTGATGGTGAGGGCCACAGGTTATGGTTTTAAAACTGTGGTTTCTAAAGAATTGGAATCATCCAAAAGGCAGTATTTAAAATTAAAAGACTGAAAATCAGGCATCTCAAAATGGTCTCTGTCCCCATTCTTGGAATTCAAAGGAAGATATGATTACATAATAATTCATAATTGTCACTTCAAGAAAATAATTAAAATTAAAAGCTTTTTGATTGAATTTTCTAGTAAAATGCTACTGAATGTTCTGGATTTGAGAAGTTTCATGGAAATAATTTTCTGCTTTTTTTCTGATTGGTTTTTCTTTATTTTTGAATACTATTTCTGAAAGCCCAGCTCATTATGGGAGACATGGTTACAGTGTTCAGAGGATAGGCACGTTGCTCCATTTGTTCAAACTGTGTTTTTTAATTGGGCTTTTTATTTATAAATGAATAGTGTAACAGAGCAATTATTTAGCCTTAATCCTAACACTCAGTACTGTAGGTGCAGAGTTTTTGTCTCTTTTATGACACTCTGCACCAATGGAATGACTTTGTAATAAAAGAATTCTTTCGTACTCAACAGTACACCATTTGTACCATGTTTGATTACATTTTATATACTGTGCCATTTTCCACATACTTATTGGCGCCTTTGAGATTCAAAAGGGAAACCCTATTTAACTAAACAAAATTGATTGCATTCTGATAAAATATAATTTCTTAGGCTTAGTAAAAAGGGTTTTAAATGATACTTAAGGAAATTTGATTTTTCCAGAAAACCTTTTATTCTAAGAGAATACTGTTGAATGGCCAATAATCTCTGAATGTTTCTTAGTCACCCATTCAACTTCTCACTGAAAAGTATTTGCAGTGTAGTTTTAAGTCGCTCCTGTGCTCCATAGACCACCCACTCAGCTATTGAGAGTTCCTAAGAAGAAAAAGAAAAAACACAATGCTTCTTAAAGTTTCCTGTCCTGGGACCCAAATTTGAAATCAACATGTCATTTCATTTGCAGGGACAGTGGCGAAACAATGTATTCAACGGCCAAGGCCTCATGATTCATTGTTCTGGCATCATTTATGATGGCTTGTGGATCAATGGCTATCCGGCAAGTATGTCATTTATTTTGTTTTTCATTTATTAAATAGATTCGGTGGGACCACTTTGGTAGTCCCTCTCTCAATTAATATGGCTTATTGGTTGTGTTCACATTTCTGGGTGACCCTGTTCTAAATTAGCCTGACGGGCGTAGGGTTGGAGCTCATGCCAGTAGTTGTTAGATTAAGTGGGCATTCAGGGGAGCGGGGGAGAAGAGACTGTTCCTAGAATCAAATTAGATGAAGAGCTCTGATGGAACGGGAAAAACGATTCTCAGTTCTTTTTGGAAGAGCAGTTTGCTAATTTCACTTTAAAATAGGAGCAAGTTTCAGCCCAGGTTCGAATTCCTGTCCAAATGAGACTTGACCCGCCCATTTGCAGTCTGGCCAGCACGTGGAAGTGGGAATCATTCTGGAAATAAGCAGCTTGGATCACAGTTGGATTGTGAACTCCACAGACTAGAGGACAAGCTACTCGGACTCGTTCTGTAGCATTTTCGCTGTGAATTTGCTTTAGCTCTGTGTTCTTGAATTCCCTCTTGCTTTTTGCTCCACTATTTTATTAGAGCAAAATGTTTAAGAACGGTGAGAGAGGTAGAAAAAAACAGCCACATGAGACATCATTTTGTTCCAACCAAAATCCCTGGCCACTTCCAATCGGGTCTGTTTCTCTGGGCCCTGCCAGGAAGCAAGAAGGTAGGGCTCCCATGGGGCAATTCCAAGTGGAGAGAGTTGGGAGAGCTGAAAGTCTGACATCACCTGGACTAAGCTCTCCACTCCTCCCCTCCCTGCTGCTAAACAAAGCAAGCCCCAAGATGCTCCTTCTTGGCCTGTGCAAATGTACTTCATGGATCTTTGGCATTCAGCACCACATAGAAGATGCTGGGTAGAAAAGTCAGGTGTTCTACAACATGCAAGTGGGAAAAAACTACTCCTAGTAATATATTTATGCAGTGTTTTCATTTCCATTATATCAATTCAACCTAAATAGGAATAGTGAATATCTTTCCAATTAATTCTTCAAAAGGTGTTTTATAATTATATTTATATACACATCTTGAGTATATTAAAGTAGGATAACCCCTAGATATTTTTATGCATTTTGTACTTTTGTGTTTGCTTTTCTAAAAATTTGATTAAAAGGTTTTTAATCAATAAAAATCTGCTCTCTCCTTCGCACCTCCTCTCCCCTTCACAGAGAAAGAAAGAAAAACTAAATCTCTATTACATAGAGTCAAACAAAACAAATTATCTTGTCTCCATTTCCCAAAGAAAATATATGTTAATATTAAGAGTTCATCAGTTCTCAGTTAGGAGGTGTACTCTAAAGTATTAACTTTGGGATGTCTTGTGGAAAAGAGAAGCTAGGAGGTGCAGGGAAGAGACCTCCAGGTCTGGAGTCAGGAATACCTGAGTTCAAATCCAGCCTCAGATACTTGCTAACTGTGTGACACCTTGGGTAAGTCACTTAAACTTATTTGGCTAAGTTTCCTTATCTGCAAAATGAAGAAGAAATGATAAACCACTCCAGCATCTTTGTGAAGAAAATCCCAAATGGGAACATGAAGATTCACTCACAGCTGAATTGATTGAACATCAAAGTACAATGGAAAAAATAGTGGGCTATTAAAGAGACCTAATCTTTTTGTAAATCGCATATGAAGGACCTTTTTATACTTGAAAGACTAGTATTAATTGTCTGACTTACTGCCTTAGAAATCAGAATCAAAGTCATCAAGTCTCAAAGCAGGAAATAATGAAGAAAAAAAGGAAGAAAAGAAGGAAAAAAGGGAGGAAGAAAGCAAGGAAGAAGTGAGGGACAGAAGAAAAGGAGGAAGAAAGAAGGGAGGGAGGGAAGGAGGAAGGCAGGAAGAACAGAAAAGAAGTAGAGAAGAAAGGAAGGGAGGAAGGAAGAAAAGGAAGCAAGGAAGGAAGGAAAGAAGGAAGTAAGAAAGGAAGAATAGAGGGAGGGAGAAAGGAAGGAAAGATGGAAAGGGAGGAATGGAGCAATGAAGGAAGGATGAAAGGAAGTAGAAAGCGAAGAAAAGAAAGGAGAGAGGAGTGGGGAGGGATAGAAGAAGAGAAGAAGGAAGGGAAGGAGGGAGAGTGGAAGGAAGAAATGACAGAAGGAAGGAGGGAAGGAGGGAGAAATGGAGGAAAGAAGGAGGAGGGAAGAAAGGACATGGTTCACATAGCATTATTGATTGGTTATCTCTGTTAGCTGAAAAAATGGTACTATATCAGTTAATTCCATAGTTAGACCTTCTGATTTATAGCCTAGGCCTTTAGTCAACTTATGTTAAATTATTATTTACATTTTAGAATGGTGTGGTTTTAATATATTTATGTCTTCAGTATGAAATGTAGTGGTTTTGGATAGTGTTAGATAGAATATTCCTATATTATACATTTATAATAATAATTATTGATATTTCTACAATACTTTAAGATTTACAAAACACTTTACATTATCTTTTTTGATCCTATGGTATTGGTTGATGTAAATTCATCAGTGACCTTGGATGAGCCTCTCAGTTTCTCTATCTATAAATGAAGAGGGTAGATGGGATGGCCTCCACTACTGGTTCCAATTCCAAAAATATGTTCTTTTTTTATAAATGGTATTTTATTTTATTTTATTTTTTACAATTACATGTAAAAATAGAATTCAACATTAATTTTTTATAAGATTTTGAGCTCCATATTTTTCTCTCTGCCCTTTCTCTCTAAGACAATGAGCAAATCTGGTCTAGGTTACTCATGTGTAATTCTTTTTTTTTTTTAATTTTTATTTAATAATTACTTTATATTGACACTCGTTTCTGTTCCAATTTTTTTTCCCTCTCTCCCTCCACCCCCTCCCCTAGATGGCAAGCAGTCCTTTATATGTTGGATATGTTGCAGTATATCCTAGATACAATATATGTTTGCAGAACCGAACAGTTCTCTTGTTGCATAGGGAGAATTGGATTCAGAGGGTATAAATAACCCGGGAAGAAAAACAAAAATGCAGATAGTTCACATTCGTTTCCCAGTGTTCTTTCTTTGGGTGTAGCTGCTTTTGTCCGTCATTTATCAAATGAAACTCAGATCTCTTTGTCAAAGAAATCCCCTTCCATCAAAATATGTCCTCATACAATATCGTTGTCGAAGTGTATAATGATCTCCTGGTTCTGCTCATTTCACTTAGCATCAGTTCATGTAAGTCTCGCCAGTCCTCTCTGTATTCATCCTGCTGGTCATTTCTTACAGAACAATAATATTCCATAACATTCATATACCATAATTTACCCAGCCATTCTCCAATTGATGGGCATCCATTCATTTTCCAGTTTCTAGCCACTACAAACAGGGCTGCTACAAACATTTTGGCACATACAGGTACCTTTCCCTTCTTTAGTATTTCTTTGGGATATAAGCCCAATAGAAACACTGCTGGATCAAAGGGTATGCACAATTTGATAATTTTTTGGGCATAATTCCAGATTGCTCTCCAGAATGGTTGGATTCGTTCACAACTCCACCAACAATGCAATAGTGTCCCAGTTTTCCCGCATCCCCTCCAACATTCATCATTATTTTTTCCTGTCATCTTAGCCAATCTGACAGGTGTGTAGTGGTATCTCAGAGTTGTCTTAATTTGCATTTCTCTGATCAATAATGATTTGGAACACTCTTTCATATGAGTGGTAATAGTTTCAATTTCATCCTCTGAAAATTGTCTGTTCATATCCTTTGACCATTTATCAATTGGAGAATGGCTTGATTTCTTATAAATTTGAGTCAGTTCTCTATATATTTTGGAAATGAGGCCTTTATCAGAACCTTTAACTATGAAAATGTTTTCCCAGTTTGTTGCTTCCCTTCTAATCTTGTTTGCATTAGTTTTATTTGTACAAAGGCTTTTTAATTTGATGTAATCGAAATTTTCTATTTTGTGATCAGTAATGGTCTCTAGTTCATCTTTGGTCACAAATTTCTTTCTCCTCCACAAGTCTGAGAGATAAACTATTCTATGTTCCTCTAATTTATTTATAATCTCGTTCTTTATGCCTAGGTCATAGACCCATTTTGATCTTATCTTGGTATATGGTGTTAAGTGTGGGTCCATGCCTAATTTCTGCCATACTAATTTCCAATTATCCCAGCAGTTTTTATCAAATAATGAATTCTTTTCCCAGAAGTCAGGGGCTTTGGGTTTGTCAAACACTAGATTGCTATAATTGACTATTCTGTCTTGTGAACCTAGCCTTTTCCACTGATCCACTAATCTATTTCTTAGCCAATACCAAATGGTTTTGGTGACTGCTGCTTTATAATATAATTTTAGATCAGGTACAGCTAGGCCACCTTCATTTGATTTTTTTTCATTAATTCCCTTGAGATTCTCGACTTTTTATTGTTCCATATGAATTTTGTTGTTATTTTTTCTAGATCAATAAAATATTTTCTTGGAAGTCTGATTGGTATAGCACTAAATAAATAGATTAGTTTAGGGAGTATTGTCATCTTTATTATGTTCGCTCGGCCTATCCAAGAGCACTTAATGTTTTTCCAATTATTTAAGTCTGACTTTATTTGTGTGGAGACTTTTTTATAATTTTGCTCATATAATTCCTGACTTTCCTTTGGTAGATAGATTCCCAAATATTTTATGGTATCAATAGTTATTCTGAATGGAATTTCTCTTTGTATCTCTTGCTGTTGGGTTTTGTTGGTGATGTATAAAAATGCTGAGGATTTATGGGATTTATTTTGTAGCCAGCTACTTTGCTAAAATTATGAATTATTTCCAATAGCTTTTTAGTAGAATCTCTGGGGTTCTCTAGGTATACCATCATATCATCTGCAAAGAGTGATAGTTTGGTTTCCTCACTCATGTGTAATTCTAACAATATGTACTTGAGATCTATGACTTAGTAGCTGTGTCTTAGAGAGATGGGATGGGAAAGGATGGGCTCTGAGAATTCAGATGGTCTTAGAGCTTTCAAATGTCACAGGTAAAATTTGAATCTAAATCTTTTTTTTCAAGTCTTCAAGTCTTTCAAGACAAATCTTCAAGTCTGTACCCTATCTACTATGTCAATGGAGTTGGTATTGTTATTATCCCCATTTTGCCGATGAGGAAATACAAAATTCTAAATAGATTCAAGTTCTTTTATTGAAGAAAAAGGGGGGTGAGCTATACAGTATGGTAGATAGTGTATTGACCCTGGAATCAGAAAGTCCTGAATTCAGATCTATTGGGTGACCATAGGCTACTCATTTAACCCCAATTCCTTCCATAAAAAACAAAACCACTTCTCTTCCTTTAAACCAGAAGACGGCTATTTAGATGAGAAGATTCATGGGTATCACCCCACCCCACCCCCAAAAAAAAGCCATGCTCAAAACACAACAAAGGAAGTATCAGAGTTCTCTGGTCTGCCGAGATTACCAGCTAATTCTTGCCTTTGAGTGGCTTGTAGCATCTCGGGAGACAACCCTTGCTACAAAGAGTGCTTCGCAATCATTGTGAGTGGCCATAAATCTGAGCTTGGTATTACAAATTATTTTACTCATGTTGATGAAACAATCAAAAGAGCTTTGAGCGGCACTTTGTCTTCAGAAACAGCCAAAAATTGCTGACTCAGATGGAGAAGATGCTACAGCTGAATCCGATCCAAGTCAGTAAGACATACTAGAATATTCCACTCAAATGGTAAATCTAAATACCTTTCATGCTGCTCACCTTCAGCATTTTCAACATGCATTAAATCAGCAAATCTTTGCAATCTATATTTAATATCAGTTCACTTGCATAGTTGAAATGCTATAAATAATTTTGCCGAACCCAATAAAGCAACATAATAAAGTCATGGTTTTAATTTTAGAGGTATTTGTTAACTTGCTTTAATATGCTTAGTATTGAATATTAAACAAACAAAAAAAAACCTTTTCTTGTTGAACTAGCTCTTGTTATTTGCATAGTATCTCACTAAGGAGTGATGCCTTGTTTTTCAATTCTGAACAGACCTCAAGATTTGAAAAAGTATTTGGTATTTTTCCCAAAAAAGTTAAGTTAGAGTTGATATTCTGCAATATCACGTCTGGAAATTTTGGCATTTTTAGAAGGATAAAAAAAGTCACTAATATAACCCACACATTGTTGATGTACTTGTAAAGCAGTGGACTCTCTTCTCTTTCGGAGAAAAATCTGGCTGTATGATATACTACAAGAGTAATAGCATTAATAATATCTTTAATTCAATATTCTCATTTGGGAGAATATACCATAAAAACATTATAAAGAAAAGAGAAGCTAACTGTTTAAAGAAATTTGTAACAAATCAAAGGAAGCAAACCTAGAATATCAGTATGTACCGTGACATGCTAACATAAAAATACATGCACAAACATAGTAGTAAAGAAGTGACTGAAGAACAATTGTAAGGGGATGACAATGGTTAAGTCACGAATGTAACGGAATACTATTGTGCTATAAGAAATGATGAACAGGCTGATTTCAGACACACCTGGAAAGACTTACATGAACTGAAGTAGAATGAAGTAAGCAGAACCAGGATAACATTGTAGTAAGAACAAGATTGTGACGATCAACTATGATGGACTTAGCTCTTCTTCACAGTACGGTGATCGAAAAATTCAAAAATGCCATCTGCATCCAAAGAAAGAATCTATAGAGACTAAATGTGGATTGAAGCATATTATTTTCACCTTTTCTTTCTCGTGGTTTGATACAAAGGGAGGGAATCACTAATAATTTGTCATCAATATCTATGTGTCAAAGGTCATTTTTAAAAAAGTTTAGTTTATAGGTTTTATAATGTTCGTTATTGTTTAAGTTCTTTAAATAAGAGAAACAACAGTCTTAATACAACCAAGAACAGGGCCCAACTCATCTAAAAATGCTGTAGAATCATATTTCCTCTCTAGGAGTCATCCATTAGATGGATAAGAAATTCTAATGTGAGACCGGTGAGCTAGTTGTTACAAACTAAATGTACTTTTATTTTTCTATGTTTTAGCTCAAGCTTCAAAGATTGTGATTTTGGGTCCAACAGTGATTGAAATGGTACAGGGATCTTCAATTACCTTGAAGGTTCAGCTCCAAACTGATGATGGAGAGGTTGTCAGAAGTAAGAGCATCTTTGATGTATATATATATACTTCTTTAAAGTGTCATTTTTCACATGACAAGTACAATGTGAATGAGATATATATTACACTTTCCTTCCCCTCCAACATACAGTGATCATTGCTGAGAAATTGTCCTACAGTCGGTAACCTTTTTCTTTCACTCAAATAAAGAGACCTTGTAAGAGGTGTTGTGGGGCAGGTGGAAAAGGATAGCCTTCAAAATCAGGGGAGCTGGAGATCAGATGCCAGTTCTACCTCCTAGTTTCCTTTTCTATTAAAGAGGGCGTTGGGGTAGGTGACCTCTAAAGTTCTTTCCAGTTATAGAACCTATAAGTAATTCTTGAGACTCCTTTCATAAATGCCCCCAAACAGCAGCTTAAATTTGAACTCTAGTATGGTTGGAGTTATCTGTCATTCAATAAATAAGTGAATGAATATGTATAAACATATATAAATATTTAATTATAAATAAATATATATGTATCACATTGTATGCAGATACATACATATATACATATACATACATACATATATATGTGTGTGTATACACACACACACACACACACACACACATATGAATGCATATAGGCATGGGGGCGTAATTTGGCTTGAAGACAAGGACTAATTTGCTTTAATTTCTGTCTGTTTATCACCCGAATCCTAGAATGCAAAACAGAAAAGGGAAAGTATTCTAATAGGTATATTTGTGTGCAGAAGACATGGCTTAGTAAGAGGCGGCTGCCAATGGCTCAGGCTGCCATGGGAAGGTTTCTAATTGCCCTCATTGGAGGTATCCAAGCAAAGACCAGACATCCATCTGCCAGGGGTGGTTTACAAATAATTAAATCAATCCTGCCGTGACGCAGAGGAATGGACTAGATGACTTCCTAGAGGTTCCTTCCCACCCAAATGAGTCAATAATAATTGGAGAGAATTACTGACAGCAAATATAAAACAGAAACCCTGGTTTCAGGGCAGCTGGGAGTGGGAGTTCTGAAAGTGTGGCTACACCCTTTAAATGTGGGATGGAAAACAGTGTCACCATGTAAAGAGCCTGACCCTGTACTTTTGGGACGGCCACTTGTGCCCTGACATCATTGAGAATCGGGGGAGGGAGGATGTTGATTGTTAATAAATTCTTCACAGGATTTTGTTGACAGAGTACAATAATACTGTAGAGACCCTTCTCCAACTGTGGGCTCCCCAAGCCAAATCCTATATGATTCACTGAAATAATTGTTCCGTGACCTTCTGATAATTCAGCAAGATATAAAACATAGACTTGACATACCTGTCAAAGTGCAGATGTGTTTGCCGCGGTGGTGAAGGAGATCCAGCAAAGAGGACAAATGAAAGAAGCTTCCTCTTTATGCCTTCAAATTCTCCTGTCCCTGGAAGACATCAAACCCTAGAACTCTGTACTTTACATCACCCCTTCAAAAGGGCTCATTCTAACTATCCACACTAAAAACAGACAAGTGGCTGAAGATCCTTGTTATATAAACCATGATATGCAATTGGATGGACAAGCCAGAGAGTTGGTCCCCAGGGACATTTATGTCTAGGAAGACAATGGGGACAGAGAGCTCATCCTGGATTAAGCAAGAAGAGGACAGCAAACAGAATAATCTTTGGGAAACCGTGGATACAATTCAATGATCTTTGCACTTTTCCCTTAAATAAAGACCATCTCTTCCAGGGCAATAATATGGCTGAGTCAAGAAAAGCCCCAGTCTCTGAAGAATTAAAGTTAAGGTTCCCAGCAGAGCAATGGGGATGACAGTTCATGAGGGTACTAGCAGGCTTGAACATAGAACAAGTGAGGGATTGCCCAGAAGAACTATCCCAGAGCAATGTACGATGAGAAAAAGCAGCGGGATGGTCTCACAGGGCCAGTGATGGTGAATGGACAAGCCATGAGCCTTACTGGTATCCACACAATGTCAAGAAATCTAAAAGACTATCACACAAAAATGCCGTATCTCCTGGCTAGAGCAGGACAGGGGCAATAGTCCCATAGGATGGACAAATATGGATAGGCTGGAATTGATCTCAAGCACTAGGACCCAGAAATGTGTGAGTGTGAGGGATTCAGTACTTAAGGTCTGCCATGTTACTGATGTAGGTTCTCCTTTTTGTGATGCTGATCCTATGCCCTCAATGACCATCCACGTGAGCTTCCTGGACCAAAAAGAAAAAAAGAATTCCCCGAGACCACAGTTCTAGAGTTAGAAGAGGCCTTGTAAAGCTCCCATTTTTCAAAGAATAAAACAAGTCAGTAGGGAGGAGGTGGCCTGCCCAAAGTCACATGAGGGCCCCTTGCCATTCGGCCATACTGTCTGGTGGCTACCTTTCTTGACCCACCGTTGAGATGGTCAGAGTCCATCCCTAGCCTGTGCTAGGGGTCTTTCCAGGCCCAATTTGATGGGAGCTGACAGGGCCTGGCTTTCCAAATCCAGAGTCACCTCCAGGGAAATTGGACACAAGGACTCGAGTAGATGATTTGTTTCTGTTAGGCCAACTGGGCAAAGGACTATGAGGATTTCTCACAGGATATTGAAAATCTTTTCTTTCAAAGTCAAAAACATCAAGAAGCAACTAAGGCTTATCTAGACAACAAATCTTGCTTACAAATACCTATTAACGTAATTAAGAGAATAAAGTCCTTTGTTGACACTATTTAATAACTCTTATTTACTTTTACTTCCCTGTACAACCTTTAGCCCAGCAGGAGGCTTTTAAAATGAAAGCATTTCATTATCTTCTCCATCTCAGGGAAGGTATGAACCACTAATACAGCACTCTTAGCCAGGGAGACCAACTGAATTTTTCCTGATTTCTTGCTCACACTGAGGGATGAACCACTCCTTTTCCAGCAGAAGCAGGGGACTCGCTAAGCAAGGCCACGGGAGAGGGAAACTCAGGCCCTTTGGCCAAGCCTTTTCACCACAGACACCAGGATTCTGTCCTTCCCATCCCTGACATGGCGGGCCTGCCTCCCAGGGGACTAGCCCCTCTGGTGGGAAGGCTTGCCAAGCCCTCTTCAGGGCTGCTCATCTATATGGGGCCTGCCTGGCCCTCGACTCTCATCTGTGGCCCCAAGAACTGTCCAGTCTGTCCCAGCTGATGGCTGAGCCAAGCAGAGGGGAACTGAGGGGGTCCAAACCTGTGGGTGAGTTAGGGGCATCTACCCAAGCAGAAGAAGACTTCCCTTGGTGGAATGTGTGAGAACGATTTGTTCCAGGGGCCATAAAGAAGCTGAGGTGGGTTCTGTGGAGTGCTTAGAGCTTGCTCAGGTGCCCAGGTCATCTGCCTCCTCTCAGGCCCTCAGGGGTCTTGACTTTTGTCTTGCCTCAGAATGTTGATGACTCAGGAAGAGAGAGCAAGGCTGATGACTTAATCCAACAAACAGGGAGGCTAAACATGGCCCTGTGATGTCACTAACTCTCTCCAAAAATGGAGGACAAACAAAGTTGCTTCCTGACCCATTTCCTTTCTCTTCCGTATTCTGGACTTCCCGAAGGAGTCGGCAAAAACAACCTCGAATAAAGCAGAAATGTCTGGATTCAAATAGAAGCCTGAAAGCTCACTCCAAAGCCGAATATTAACTTTTCCATTCAGAAAATATTTATTAAGCAGCTAGGGTACGGCAGTATTACCCACAGTGCCTACTATAAGGCACCAAAGGAGCTGGCTTGAGAGTTCTCAGAATATGAATCCGTGTTCCACTTCTGAAACACATCAGCACTATGATCTGGACAAGTTGTTTGGTCAATTAGCAAGCATTCATTAGGGATCTGCCATATGTCAGGTACTACGCTAAACCCTGAGGAAACAAGCACAAAATAAGAAACAAGCGCTCTTTGCAAAGAGCTTATATTCTAACAATGGAAGCAACGATTGAGATGCACATATGTGGGTATGTGTGTGTATGATTTTCAGTGACACAGTTATAACTCAATGACGTTTCGAGTGTCACACACCTCATCCTACTGCAATATTGCATTTTTACTATCAGGACATACCCAGGATGTCAAAGAAAGGGGGGAAGTTAATTAGAATTTTTTTAGCTCAAACCTGAGATTGAAATGATTCGGAATGATAGGAACCGCCCTCAACCACAATTACTAAACACGGAATGGCTCTGGGAATGAGCATTTGCCACAGCTTTGATAATGTTTTTTATGAATTCAACCTAAAATTATAAGGCAAAACTGCTTATATGGAAAACTTAAAATTCAGTAAAGTCATTTCAACAACAATAGATATTGTCTGAATCACAGATAATCTCAAACTGCCGACAAGTGGATAGAGCACCAGGCCTGGAGTCAGGAAGACTCATCTTCCAGAGTTGAAATCAAGCCTCAGATATTTAGTGGCTGGGTGATCCTGGGCCAGTCTCCTCATCCTGTTTGCCTCAGTTTCCTCATCTGTCAAAGGAGCTGGAGGAGGAAAGGGTAAGCTACTCCAGTATGTCTGCCAAGAGAACCTTAAATGGGGTCAAGAAGAATGGGATATGTTCATGCTGTTGGAAATTCAAACAAGAAATGAGATCTTTATTCCCACACAAATTTGCAGTGAGGTATTTTATGAGTTCAAACTCCACTTCTGTCAAGTGTTTTTGGATCTCAAAGCAAATGCAAAAGAAATATCCACGTTGCAAAATCCACTTCATTGTGGAATTGAGAAGTTTTTTCCAGTCCTTTGACTGGAAGTGATTAATATACAATTTAATAATATATAAAAAGGCAAGTATTCAGAGAAGGTTTGTTTTCCAAGCAATAAAGATGCACATGAAAATAACATGTTCATGGATTGATATCAGTATTTGGCAGTACCTATCTGTGTGACAAGACATTTTCAAAGGTGAAATCTTCAAAAAGATTTTACAAAAGTATAAAATCTCATTACAGAGAAGCATTAATTTGCAATCAGATTTGAGGATAAGAAACACTTAGCTTGGAATCACAGTTAAGTCAAATATTATCTCCCCCCAAAAGAAATACATTCTTCTTAATGGCAGTTACCATTACCAAAATTATATTCAGTTATTATTATTGTTTTAATTTTATCCACTGAAAATTGTTTTCTCTATTGTCATATAAGCTCTTATATACTGTATCCTCAATTTTGTCTCTTGGTCTACAAAGCTTAAAATGGCTTTTTCCAAAAAACATAACTTGCTAATTCCAATACCTGAAGAATAAATGAAGGGGAACCAAATACAAAGTCATTAGGAAAGAAGGCCTGAGCAGTTGAGGGCGTGTGGCAAGAAACAGAAGGGCATTGTGCTGAAGGCATGAATGAGACTTCCAGATTCCAAGCCCTTGAAGGAATGGAAGGTGTCTTTGAGGGGGAGGTAGGAAGTGAGAACATTCTAGATAAAGTCCTCATGGGCAAAGATACAGAGCAGTCTGGCAGGGTTCACATGGGAGGAACAGAGAAAAGCTCAGTTTGGCTAATATGTAATAAGACTGGAAAGATAGGTTGGGGTCATGTTGTGAAGGTCCTTAAAAGCAAAATGAGATTATATTTGATCTCAGAAGTGACTATTATTGAGTAGTATAGAATAGATGTAATCTATGAGTCGGTATAATCAGATCTGCAACTTCAGAAAATGAAAAATCACTTTGGCAGCTCTGTGGAGGATGGATTGGAATGGGAGAGACTTGAGGGAAGAGCACCATTTAGGAGCCCATTGCAGTGGGCTCAGCAAGCAGTGATGAGGACCTGAAATTGGATTATTAGCTATGTTAGTGGAGAGAACCCTGCCGACCAGATGGTTACGTTAGGTGAGAGAGAGTGAGGAGTCAAGAATACTGACAAGGTTATGAATCTGGGGAAATAATGTTGGCCCTAATAGTGAAGTTTGGTAATGGGGAAGGTTTGGGGCAGAATATAATGAGTTCTGATCTAGACGTGTTAATTTGAGATGCCCAAAGGCAATCTGATTTGAAATTTTAATAAGCAGTTAGTGACAAGGGATTGGAGCTGAGGAAATATAGTTAGATATACAGATCTAGAATCTTCTGGATATAAGATTTAATCCTCTAGTCAAGTAAGAGGTGGGGAAATAAGAGGGCCCAGGGCAGAACCTGGAGACATGGCCACTGTTGGTGGGCAAGACCTGACTGAAGAAACTGAGATGTGGAGAAATAGAGCAGAGGAGGGAAGTGCCATCAGATCCCAGAGGGAAGGGGAATGTTCAACAGGGTCAGATGCAGTAGGAGAGATCGAGAAAGATAAAGGACCTTCCAATTTGACAGTTTAGATCACTGGTTAGAGAGCAGTTTCAGTTCAATGCCATATTGCAAAACATTGAGAATGGAAGGGAAGAAGTGGAAGCAGTTAGTAAAGAAGGCTTTTTCTAAAAGAGTAAGGAAAGAACCACAGAATTTGAGAGTTGGACGGTACCTCTGCAGCCATCTGGTTCACACACAAAAGAAGTTCCCACTATGACATCCACACAAGGAATCAA
Source organism: Antechinus flavipes (assembly GCF_016432865.1). Taxonomy (NCBI): domain Eukaryota; kingdom Metazoa; phylum Chordata; class Mammalia; order Dasyuromorphia; family Dasyuridae; genus Antechinus; species Antechinus flavipes. The sequence continues at coordinate 608,093,729 of NC_067400.1, forward strand.
TCCTTCAGAATCCACCTGAAGTCCTTCAGGATAGAGGATGAGAAGAAATGAAGGACATTAGCTTTGAGGTATGGTAAGCTCTACAGGCAGCTAGAAGGTATGATAAATAGGACACCGGGTTTGGAATCAGGAAGTCTCATCTTTATGAATTCTAATCTGGTTTCAGATGCTTAGTAGCTGTGACTCTGGGCAAGTCACTTCACCTCATGTGCCTCAGTTTCCTTATCTGTAAATCAGTTAGAGAAGGAAATGACAAACCCCTCCAGTGTCTCTGCCAAGAAAACCCAAATGGAGTCATGAAGAATTGGTTGTGACTGAACAATCACAACAACTAATTGTGACCTGTTATTAAAGGTTTATAAGGCTGGAAGTGGAAAGAGAAGACTTGATCATGTTTGTAGGCAGGAGGGAAGGAATCAGTTGATGGAAATATAGAGGCCACAGTTCACAAGAGTCTGAGGTGTCTCCAAGACCAAATCCATCCTTACTCTCATGATGTCCATTGTGCCTTCTATTTGCATTCATACCCTTGTAGATCACTTCAGTGTTCAAGTTTTTTCTGGTCATGATGCCATGAATGCATCACAGTTCTCATTTTGTGTTGTAAGAAATATCGCTCTGAATAGGACCCATATGTGCAAAAATTAGTGGATCCACCCATCAGTTGGGGAATGGATAAGTTATGGTATATGAATGTAAGAGAATATTATTGTTCTCTAAAAAACAATCAGCAGGCTGCTTTCAGAAAATCCTGGACTAATATGAACTGATGCTAAGTGAAGTGAACAGAACCAAGAGAACATTGTATGCAGAAACAAGATTATGTGATGATCATCTGTGATGGACTTGGCTCTTTTCAACAATGAGGTGATTCAAGGCAATTCCAACAGACTTGTGATGGAGAGAGCCATCTGCATCCAGAGCGAGAACTACGAAAAGTTAGAGTGTGGGATGTTAGGCTCTTTGTGAGTAGAGCCACCAAGATAAAAGAGTGGGGGAGAGCATCAAACAAAATGGCCAAATATCAGCTGTTGGAAACCCTTTTTGTGAGAAATTGAGATATAAAACAGACTTAAAAAGAGATAGATGAGAGGAGGAAATGGCATTTTAGCAAAGAAGAACTGAACAAACAATGAATGAAATGTGATTACATTATAGAAGTATACTTCTGTATGTTCCTAAGTTTAGACAGTTCATTTCTGGTACATGATCTTATTAATAGAATGAGTCTTTTCCCTCTTGAAATTTTCCTAGAGCATATCAAATGGACTGATAGTCCAATGACAATAGGCCAGTGCCTTGTAATTATACCCATCTAGGTTCATTGGGACTGTGGCAGAACATTCCATATTGGAATGATCAGCCACATTGGACCCACTATAGCTCTACTCTTAACTAGTGAAGCCATTTTGCTTCTCTCTGAGAAGGAAGGACAACAGCCAACCACATATCCTTCTAGGTTTCTGTCCCTTGGCATTCATTCTCCCTAGCAAAGTCCAAACTCCTTAAGGGTAAAACTCTTTATTTTTTTTTAAATCTCATCTCCTTCCCCTCACCTCAAATTTAACAGGGACTTTATGGATGTTGACCGAACAGAATAAAACACAAAATTGATTTGAGTGTAAACTCTAGTGTCTACTTGAAGCTATCCCTCCCTGTTGTGAGTGTTCTTCAAGGAGAGTCTTCATGGGGAGAAGCTTTGCAGGACAAAGCAACACCTTGTTAGTGATTACAGAGTCAGGGATTTCCAAGGTCTTGGGTTTTAACTGTTGCTCTCTTTGCTCTTTCTGTCTTTGGGAAAGGTGAGAGTGGCCGGGCTTTGAAGATCTGGGCTGGAGTCCGCTATGTGCAGCTGTCGGCTTTCTCGAATTTCTGTTTTTTCAAGGTGACTGGAGATGCTGAAGTGAAACCGATCCAAACTCCCTTGTAAGTCATAGGTAGAATTGCCGTCCCCTATTGGAGTAGAGTAGGGATGGGAGGGGCAGCTAGATGGAACAGTGGATAGAGTACCAGCCCTGGAGTCTGGAGGACCAGAGTTCAAATCCCGCCTCAGACACTTAATACGTCCTGGTTGTGGGACCTTGGGCAAGTCACTTAACCGCAATTTCTTCACACACACAAACCCCAAAAAAAGGAGTATGTGTAAAGTGTTCTATTCCGTTCAACAGGTTAGGCCTTCAAGGCTCCTTAGAGCCCAACTTTCCCCATCAGAGTTCTGATCTGAGTAGAAAGTGAGTTCACAAACTTCAAAAATTCCTGCTCTTGCATTCATGCAGGAATCTGGTCTTTTTTTTAAAGTCTTATTTTGTCCTAAATGTGCAAAGCCTTCTTAGGAGTGACAACTTGCCAACGTCATCTTGAATTCACTTATAGAAACCTAGAAAGTAGAAACAAGAAAGAAAACTCCAGTACTTGAGAACATTACCACCAATACGTTTCATGTTTAGTTGTCCCGGAGAAAGCAGATTAGAACTAGTTAACTGCTACTTTAATTTCTTTTTAAAAAACTTCATTTTCTTAATTGTCATTAATATTCCTAGCATTTAGAACTTCGGAAGAAGGTATTTGTCAGCCTTTAAGGATTCCGATAGATGGGTTATTCTTTACTACTTAGCTTTTTTTTTTTTAAATCTTCAAAGCTCTTTTTAAAAAAAAAAAAAGTAAATATTAACTGAAGCAGAGAGATTGAGGGATTTAGTTGAGGTCAGCTAGGTTGTTCATTTCAAAGAAAAGGTTAACCTTCCTAACTCCCTGTTTCCCAATTTTGTGCTGATGTCACTAGTTCACAATCTCTTTGGAGAGTAAAGCAGAACATAAGTGATGAGTTTCCATTTTCCCAGTTCTGATCACTGTGTGATCAAAGTTAAGACTACTTTGAAAATTCCTTCCATACTGTGACTCTCCTCCAGTTGAGTTAGTGTCGAGTTCATTTCAAGAATCTTAATTCTCGTCAAGATGCTCAGCACTAGAGGCAGCACAGCAGAGTAGAAAGGGCTCTGGATTTGGGATCAGGAAGGAGCAGGGTTCAGCTACCAGTCTTGGAGGCCTCCTCAGTGTATGACCTTGGTAAGTCAATTCATTTTGCAGGGTCTCAGTTTTGTCATCTGTAAGTCTGTACTTGCAACGTCCACCTCAAAGGATATGGTTGTGAGCCAACTGCTTTAGAAATTTTTAACGTGCTATAGAAGCGAGTTACTACTTTTTTTCTTATTTTTTCCAAGGTCTTTCGATATAAATTACATGTACGTGTTGATGCCCTTCTCTGAGGATAGGGATGGTTCCCTTTGGGTTTTGCATCCTTTGTGCTACCACAGGGCCCGGCCCAAAGGAGACACTCAGCAAATGCTGGTTGGACTGATCAGTTAAGATGGTTCAGATTGTTACTGATAAGAACCTTTGTTGCTTAGTAAAAAGTGACCAGTTTTCTGCAGTTTTGGGCAACTGAATTTAAGGGTTGTAGAGGAACATCACAGGCATCTGTGAATGTTAGATTCTTAGAAACTTTTCTGGGTATGAAAAAGGATCCCCTCTACAACATACCCTTACCAGTTGTTATCCAACCTCCACCTAAAGCCATGGGGCTTATGGGGCATTCAGGAAGGACTCGCACCCCTGGTAGGGGGGCTGCTGAGCACTTTGGGGCTGTTCATCCACCTTTGGGATCCACCTGACACCCGATCTCACCTCTGGTCCAAGAATGCTCCGACAGCATGCACATGGCCACACCCCAATAAGCCGTCTCAGTGGAAGGGCCGTCCCAGGGTGAGGACAATGGAAGTTAGAGCAGTGTTTAATACTTCAAGACTATCCTGGCATAAAGAGCAGTTGAGGAAATTTGTTCCAAAGGTCAGGAAGGGGCTGAAGCAGGTGCTGTGGGCCATTGAAGACGCCGAGGTCATCCACTGTATCCAAGGCCATTGCTAGCCAGCCTGATGGTGCCTTCCCAGTGGACTCTAATGACTCCGGGAGAGAACAGGGCTGAATGCTGTGCAAGTCTGTCTCATTCATGCACAAGCGAAGCCATCACCATGTGATGTCATTGGTCCTCTTCAGAAAGAAACAACTAGGCAGCCCTTTCTCCTTTGGGAAAGCTCTAATGATTTGGCAAGAAACTTCTACCCATTGTTGTGAGTTCTGACCTTTGGGGCCAAGCAGAATAAACAGATTCTTGCTTCTATATGATAGCCATGAAATGAATGAGGACAGCCATAGATAATATGATAATGTTACCTCCTAAGCCTTTTCTCCTTTTTCTCCTCCTCATTCTTCTTTCTTTCCTCTCCTTTTCTTTCTCTTCTTTTTCTCCTCCTCCTTTCCCCCCATTTTACAGATGAAGAAACTGAGGCAGAGGGTCACACACCTAGTACATTTCTGAGGCAAGATTTGAACTCAGGTCTTTTTGACCACTATCCATTGTACCACTTTGCTAAGTATCCCCTGGTTCTTCAACCACTCCTCCTATAGCATGAACCTGGATCATAACCTGGTTTTAAGCCTTCCTTCATGTCTCTTCTTGATTTCTCAAAGCAGCAGCAGAGCTCCCCCAATCCAAGGAGGCTAGAAGTGCATTTCTTTTCAAAACTCCATTGTTGTGGTCCTTAATTCATCCTGGGTGCTTGGTAGGATCCCGTATGATAAAATATTCAAGTTCAAGAAGTAGAGGGCAGGAAAATGTCTCTGAGGGTCCAAGATCCTCAATCTGAGAATCAGTCTTAGATTTTTTTTTTATATGAATAATTAACCAATATATTACGGTAACTTAAGCAATAAGCCACCAGTTATGGAAAACGATGTTCAGGTGTACACTTTTAAATATTTTTTTGTTGCTGTCATTGTTGTCAAGTCTCCTCTCCCCAGAGCTGAAAGGGCAGGGGTCACTCATGGCTTTGTCCTACCACAGACAGGCACAAAAAATTGGACCTGCTCTGTTTCTAACATGGGCAACCCAGTGGTCTTCCCTACCCATGGGCTCACCATATTGGTCCTGGATTCAATGTAGAGCCCCAATCAGCATTACCCCACTGCAGCTCAGAATTCCTAAACTCAAGCAATCCCCCAAACTCAGCAGCAAGGACCATAGGTGTGCCTTATTTTTTTTAATGGTTTTTAAAAGTTTTTTTTTTTTCATATTGATGACTTTGTTACTGGAAGGTTGGTTGACAGGAGAAATTCTATTAGCTACCTTCTATGATATTGAAGGAGAGGTTGCTGTTTGTGTTTGGGAGAGAGCTCTCACTCCCCATGATGAAGAGAATAAAAGAAGTATGCTTGACCATTTTATACAAGCTTAGAGTCACAATCTGCAGGAGAGACCATGAGGCGAACACCTCTCAAGATTGGGCTCTTTATCATTCCTTGCTATTGATCAGGGAAATCAGCATCATGCAATTCAGTTCCACAAATACTTATTAAAATTTAATTTGTTGTTATAATGATAATAATAGTAATGCGTGCTTTTGGCAGAGTGCCTTACATTTTATAAAGCATTTTGACATACATTATCCTGTGCCTGTTTAGGTTGGACTCAGTGGCCCTGACAATCCTTTTAGGACCGGCTGAGAGAGGCAAGGAAGGGTTTGTCATATCCATCTTATGGATGAGGAAGCTGAGCTCTTTTTAGGAAAGTGATTCACCCAAAGCCAGCTAGCCAAGGCATGGTAGAGCTTGGTTGGAACCCAGGCCTCTATAGTCTATAGTCCCTGTTCAGTCTTCTTTTTCACTTTTCAATATAGTGTCTAAGGGAAGCAGTTTAGTTGGGAGTGGGGTAGAAGCCCAGTACTGGGGGTCATCCAGTGGGAATCCACCCATATAGCTTCATTCTAGGGTGAATTACCCAAAGCCGCTTGTATTATATGATTTTTTAGCACATTCAAATGTTTGAGCTTCTTTCTGTTTCAAACCCAGAAGATGTTATAACTTTCACAACAAGGTATACATCCTAACTGGGTGATTTTATCAATGTCCTAAGGTGGCTCTGCACTTGAGTCAAACCATTTTTTGGTTGTTTTTGGTTTCGCCAGTGGATTTGATTGCATTGCCTACCCTTTGACGCTTCCGGCACCTGGAGACCCAGAGATGGGAGCTTCCAAATCCGAACATCCTGAAGATGACTCATGTTTCCAAAAGGAAGATTTGGAACCAGAATCCCTATTGGAATCCCTATTGTACCGTGCAAAAGATGACCCTGACGACCAGGATGGTAAGTAAAGACCCTTGATTAGTCCACTACTTATTTTAAATAAAATGTGGCTTCTTATAAATCACTGCCATACTTCTGAATGAAGAGGTTAGAATTTTCAAATACCACGGCTATATGTCCTCTTCCCACTCTATACTTTCTCGTTTCTCGTGTATGGTCTCTAGAGATAATTAATGGGTGTGAGCCATTGCTCCCTTTGGCTACTTGAGTTCAAAATATGTCCTTATGCAGTCACCAACTCATAAAATTATGGAGGTACAAGGGTCCTGAGTTCAGGTTCAGACCCTCTTGACTCTGAGGCAAACTACTCTTGCCATGATACCCAGTATCATGAAATAAAGAAATTAGATTAAATGGCATCTAAGAGTCCTTTCAGCTCTAAATCTTGTGATTTAGATTGTTCCAATTGTACTCTGCCCACACCCACCTTCGTTCTGGTCCCCAAATCTACTTCAGTCTCCCAGGCCCATTAGAGCCTCTTCAGTGCTCTGAATGTTAGAGAAGGGGGGGAAGAATATGGGATGGTTTATTATGCTGATTTCTATCTGTGAGACAATTACAGATTCCACTAGGGTACTATAAAGGAGTAATGGAATGACTTCAAGTACTCTTGAAAGGAAGTAGGATGACATTCCGGTTCATTTGTCCCATTCTGAACATTAATCAGCTTGCTGCCTCTTTCTTTTCCAAAGAAGTAGAAACTAGTATGTGAGGGAGACTGGTTTGTAAAATTTATTTTGATAGATAAATAGATAAATAAGCTAAATAGACTGACAGACAGATAGCTAGCTAGGTGGTTGGATGGATAGATAGATAGATGGACAGATATATCTGGGCTCACAATATGGGGACAGACAGACAGACCAAATAGACAGACAGACAGACATAATAGATAATAATAGATAAATAAATAGGCAGACACACAAAGAGGATAGAATAATAGATAGGGTAGATAGATAGGCTCTATAGACGGACAGTTGGACAAACAGGACAAATAGACAGACTATAATTAACCCTTCCACATTGTGTCCTTGCCCATCCCAGTTTCAATATATCACAGGTTGGCATAGGACATTAAATGGGAATTTGTTGGGAGTTTTGCAGAAGCTGCAGTTGGCATGTGAAGGACGGCAGCCAAAGAAGGAAAAGTTTAGAGATGCAAAAGTTCAGAAATGCATAAAATATCTTTATAGTATCATATAATATCAACGTCTTTTATCTTTTAATACTATAGTATTTCATTTTTTCTCTGGTACTTAGAAAACCAAGAAATTTTACATAGATATTCCAAATTGTGGGGGTGCTGTGCATTGAATCCCTGCAATGTGGGAGAAATAACTATAGATATGGTCACACCTGGAATGTTATTGGTGTAAAGAACTATCCCCAAAGACACTTTTTGTCCTGACGTACAGTAGCACTGGATCTTCAATGTAAACTGGCAGAGGGTTGCCAAAGACTCCGAGAGGCCGGCCAGTGTGCTAAGGGTCAGAAAAGGGAGCTAAATCTGGGTCTTCCTGGGTGTGACACTGCTTTCTCTCTACTCTACTGCATTCTTTGAATTAATATAAAAAGAAATTCTATAAATGCATAATTAATTTTTTAATGAATCTGTTAAGTTCGTTTATTTTGTTCCATGTTTTATGTTAATTGCCTATCGTGAGCTAGGATAACAAGAGATTTCATTCTTATTCTATAAGCATCAAGCCCTCAAAAGCTTGCTTCAGTTATTGTTTTGCCAGTGTGAACCCTTGATTTACTACAAAAAGGAAACCCAGCATTAATAATACCTGAAACTCCCCCCCAAAAAAAACTATGAGAAGATACTTCTCCCTCTTTCTCCAGAGATTGCAGGGACGTGGATGCTGAACACTGCAGATTTTTTTCAGCGAATTGATCATTTTTGCAGATGTTTTTCTTCTCTTCCTATTTTTCTTTTCTTCAAAAAGTTTTTTTGTCATAAAGGATAGAACTATGAGGTCCTTGAGGACAGGGACTGCCTTTTACTTTTCTTGGCTCCCCAGTGCCTGACATAATGTTCTTTGTTCAGTCGTTTCCATCCTGTCTGACTCTTTGGGACGTGCTATGGGATTTTCTTGGCAAAGATGCTCCAATAATTTGCTTCCAGCTCATTTTTCAGATGAGGAAACTGAAGTAAATAAGGTTAAGGAACTTGTCTGGGGTCACATGACTAGGAAGTGTCTGAGAACAGATTTGAGTCAGGTCTTCCCGACTCCAGGCCCAGCACTCTATCTAATACTTAATAAATTTTAGTTGATTAACGTAATGAATAAACGGGAGGAGGCTAGGCTAGTTAGGAATGTAGGGAAATCTGCAAACAAAAGATTAAAATAAAATTCTATGGAAAAATATAAAATTAATTTCCTATGCAGTTCCATTCCATTGTGCACAAAGTCCACTGTAAAAAACCATGCATTTCAAATGAAGGTAGCCTAACTGTACCAGATCTAAACTATATTATAAAGCAGCAGTCATCAAAACCATTTGGTAATGGCTAAGAAATAGAGTAGTTATCAGTGAAATAAGTTAAGTTCACAAATCAGTGACTATAGTAATCTAGTGTTTGATAAACCCAAAGACCGCAGCTTCTGGAATAAGAACTCACTGTTTGACAAAAATTGTTGGGAAAATTGGAAATTAGAAAGGCAGACATTAGGCACTGACCCACACCTAACATCTTATACCAAGACAAGGTTGAAATGAGTTCATGATTTAGACATGAAGAATGATACACAAGCAAATTAGAAGAACAAAGATCTGTAGAGAAGAAAGGAATTTGTGGCCAAAGAAGAATTAGAGTACATTATAGAATGCAAATTGGATAATTTTGATTATATTAAGTTAGAAGTTTTTGTACAAACAAAACCAATGCAGCCAAGATTAGACGGGAAGCAGTAAAATGGGGGGGGGGGGAATATTTACATCCAAGGGTAAAGGCCTCATTTCTAAAATGTATGGAGAACTGACTCAAATTTATAAGAATACAAGCCATTGTCCAATTGACAAATGGTAAAAGGATATACTTTTCAGATGAAGAAATTAAAACCATTTCTAGTTATATGAAAAAATGCTCTAAATCACTATTGATCAAAGAGATGTAAATTAAGATAACTCTGAGGTAGCACTACACACCTCTCAGATTTGCTAAGATGATAGGGAAAAATGATGAATGTTGGCGGGTATGTGGGAAAACTGGGACACTAATGCATTGTTGGGAGAATTGTGAGCTGATCCAACCATTCTAGAAAGCAATTTGCAACTTTACTCAAAGGGCTATTAAACTATGTATACCCTTTAATCCAGCAATGTCTCTACTGGGCCTGTATTCCAATGAGGTCATAAAAAAGGGAAAAGAACCCACATGTGCAAAAATGTTTGTGACAGCCCTTTTGTGGTGGTAAGGAACTGGATAGAAACTGAGTGGATGCCCATCAGGTGGAGAATGGCTGAATAAGTTATGGTATATGAATGTTATGGAATATTATTGTTCTGTAAGAAATGAACAGCAGGATGATTTCAGAGAGGCCTGGAGAGACTTACCTTAACTGATGCTGAGTGAAATGAGCACAACAGGAAATCATCATACATGGCAATATCAAGATTATATGATGATCAATTCTAAAGGATGTGGCTCTTCAACAATGAGGTGATTCAGGCCAGTTCCAATGATTTTGTGATGAAGAGAGCCATCTATATCCAGAGAGAGAACTGTGGGACCTGAATGTGGACCACAACATAGCATTTTCACTCTTTTTGTTGTGTTTGCTTTTTTTCTTTCTCATTTTTTTCCTTTTTGATCTGATTTTTCTAGTGCAGCATGATAATTGTGGATATGTGTTTAGAAGAATTGCATATGTTTAGCATATATGGGATTACTTACTAAGGAAGGGAGAGAAAAATTTGGAGCACAAGGTTTTGCAGGGGTGAATACTGAAAAAACTATCTTTGCACGTATTTTGAAAATAAAAAAGCTATTATTTAAAAAAAAAAACCAAGTACCTGGGGAGGTAGGTACTATTATTATCCCCATTTTACAAATGAGGAAGCTCTGGAAGACAGAAGTTAAGTGACTGTCAGAATCATAGAGGAGATAAGTATTGGAGGCAGGATTCATAGCCGCCAGGTCCTCCTGATTATGAGACCAATGTTCCATCCAGTATACTATGCTAATGGATCACAAATTTGTATTATGCCCATGTAAGGCCCAGGGCAAGTGCTCAGCTAGGGAGGTGGGAAGGTTACTGTGCAGGACCTGAGACCAGGAGAGCCAGAGGACAAGCCCTCCACTTCCCTGAGCTTTGGCCCCAAACCCTGCAGTGTCAGTGATTACTTGGCTCCGGCTCACACAGTCACCACTCGGAGGCTGCTGCATCCAAAATCCTGTCCTGCGGCATCTCAACAGCCATGTGTGATGAGCCTTGTTACGTGTTTGAAGGCATCTGGGGAAGGGGGATGACAAGGAAGTGGGATGGAAGGCCCTCCCCCACCCCAAAGCAGCCTTGATCTCTGGGACCACCAGAGCAAGTCTGTTTTCCTCTGCAAGCTGGCCCTTTAACTTGCCCTTTAACCAGCTCCCCAAGCCTCCTCTGCTCCAGGCTCAACATCCCCAGCTCTCTAAGGGGTCCTCATAGCAGATGGATCTGTGGCAGCCCTCCCAGTCCCTTTTTCTAGAGTCCTCAGTGTAGCTCCTCATCCAGTCCAAGACCCTTGCCACGGTTCCTTCTGCCTCTTTCCTGGCTGATAGCCGGTCTAATTCTCTGTCAGGCTCTCTATGTTGCTTTTATCCTCTGGGTGCCTCTTCCAATCAAAATTCCAAAGCAAGGCCCATCCTAGCTGGATCAGCCCATGACCTTGGAGCCTACTCCATGATGGTATCAGCAGCAGCTCTGCTCCTGCTGACCCATCAAGTCAAGGAAGATCCCAAGATAAAAACCAACAGATTCTGCCAGCTCTGGAGGAGTTGACATTCTAATAAAAGGATAAAATGTCACAATAACTGTAATATAATTTAGAATATGCTGAACCAAATATTATGAAAGATTAGAGGAGGAGGGAGAGTTCATTTCTCATTGGAGAACAAGAAAGATTTCATGGAGGAGATAGCACTTAAGTCGGGTCTTTTTTTTCCTTGTGCCTATCTCTCTTTTTTAAAAATAATTTATTTATTATTAAAGCTTTTTATTTACAAAACATATGCATGGCTAATTTTTCAACAATGGCCCTTGCAAAACTTTCTGTTCTAAATTTTTCCTTCCTTTCCCCGCCCCACCTCTCCCCTAGATGGCAGGTAGTCCAACACATGTTATATTGGATCCAACATATGTATAACCAAGAAATATCGTATCTAGAAAAAAAAAAACTTGAGAAGGAAAACGAAATGCAAGCAAACAAGTGGATCAGCAGGATAGCTACTACAAAAGGCAAATAAATAGTGAGCCCCTGAACTCCAGAATAACGCAGGACTTGGTCACACCCACCCAGCACCAGAAGGAAGCCAGCAGCACCCACTCTAGGATGGCATGAAATCACTGTCAACTATAGAGGAAGCTCAGGACAATCTCCTTTTTGTCCTAAGAGCAGACTAGACCTCCAACTTTTAAAAATGAGCAAAACATCAAAAAGGACTCTGATCATAAATAGCTTTTATGGAGACAGAGAAAAACAGACCTCAAATCCTGAGGATACTAAAGGCAAAACATCTCCAGCTGAAGCCCCAAAAGGTGACATGTTTCCCCCTATTATCTTCTATGAAACTCTAGATCTTTTGTTAATAATCCAAATGAATTTTTAAAATTTTTGTTTAGTTCCATAAAATATCCCTTTGATAATTTTATTGCAATAGCTCTAAATCTGTATATCAAATTAAATAGAACATTCTTTTTTTTTATTCTATTAGTGCCATTAGCACTGAATCCCCCGCCTATTATATCAGTGATTCTTTAGTGTTTGAGAAATATTTCTTATGGTAGACTGACTTGAAGATATATATTGCATTATTTCTATTTCTATTAATTCCTTTTAGATTTTGCTAGAATTTTAAAAATACTATTGATTTTTGTGGATTTATTGTTCATCTTGCTACTTTGTTAAAGCTGTTGTCTACATTAGTTTCTTTAAAGATTCTGTGTTCTCCAAATAAACCATCATCTCCTGAATAGAGATTAATTATTTTCTCCTCTTTATGAACATTTATGGTTTCATTTCTTTCTCTTACTGTATTGTTAATGGTAACATTTCTAGAATTATGTGATTTATATGTAGAGCAAGGATACACCCTTGCTTTACTCCTGAATTTATTGGAAAGTTTTTAGTGTGTACCCTTTGCAAATAGCACCTCCTTTTGAATAAACCCACAAACCTACCCACACACACACATTTTATCTTCTTAAAAACAGCCCTTATTTTGCAGTTTTCAAACTGCATTATTGTAGTTTGTCAACAGTCTTTTCTGTAACTATTAATACAATCATTTGGTTAGAGGTGTTTTATTTTCATATGATTATGCGAATTGTTTTCTATTGTTGAGCCATCCTTGTATCATTAGTATAAATCTAACCTGATCATAATGAAGACATTTTTTGAATAAATAGCCATGGTCTTTTTGCCATGATTTAATTAAATAATTTGGGGTTGATATTTGTTAAAGATGTTTGTCTATAGTTCTTTTTTTTTTTTTTTTTTTGCTTTACCTTTCTTGAGTTTAGGTATTAGGACTACAATCGTCTTGTAAAGGGAGTTTAGTAAAGTGTTTTCTTTCTCAATTTGAAGACTAATTTAGATAATATAAATATTAATTATCTTTAAATGGTATTGTTTGCCATTTAAGTCCCCTCACAACCTAACTCTGTAAGGCAGCAAGATGGCATACTGCAGAGCACTGGGCCTGGTGCCAGGATGGCCTGAATTCAGATCTGACCTCGGAGATATGCTAACTGTGTGACTGCGGGCAAGTCATTTTACCCTGCTTGCTTCAGTTTCCTCTTCTGTATCTTAGTCAGACATGACTGAAAACTACTGAACAACAAACAACAACAATCTATCTCCGGCCTATTTTTCCAGGTTTATTTAACCTTGTCTTTCATTCAGTCTCTGTTCCGGTCAAATTAGTCTCTGGGCTGTACCCATGCTTGGAACAGCCTCTCTTCTTACCTTTATCTCAAAGAAAATCCAGCTCCGAAGAATTGGCTCAGATATCATCTTCCCAAAGCCCTTTTCAATCTTCACAATGGCCTTTCTCTCCACTTCCCCTGGAAATTACCTTTATGTTCATAGAATATGCTTTATATTTACTTATCTGTATACATGGGGCTCCTCCTCCCAGTAGAATCTAAGTTCCTTGAGGAGGCCAATCTTTTTTGGGGGGTAAGGGGAGTCTGGGTATTGTCAATAATCTGCCCATTTTGGGAGATGGGGTAAGGGATGGGGAGGTAGGAGAGGCTGGGGCTGTGATTTCACTGAGGCAAGGTGATTCAGAGGAAAGAGCTCTTCCCGCCAGTGCAGTGACCCCGGATTTCTCTCTGGGATGCTTTGTCCAGGCTCACCTGGGAGGTATGTGTCAGAGGAGGGTCCTGCTCCTGAGCCCAGGAAGGAACTAAAATGTTCTAGGCCCAAGATGTTTGGCCCAAGGGCCAATGGAGAGAGTTTGGGGGCTGAGTCCCCGCCTTCGGGAACAACCCCATTGACGGGCTGGAAAAAGGGAGGAGAGCCAGAAAAGAAGACCAAGGGTCAAAGACAGACATCAGTTGGTCAAAGGAAGAGATGGAGGAGGTCATGCAGGCCCCACAAGGCCGGAAAGATCTGGGAGATGTGGGGTTCAGTCCCGTGGCAGGGCCAGAAGCCAGACTCAGAGGATTAAATAAATAAGAACAATTTGAGTTTGAGATCAAGCACTGCATCTGGAGATGAGAAATTCCCATTAATGAAGAAGGTGATGAGAAACCAGAGGCAGTCGAGGCAGAAGTGTGATCCCTGGGTGCTCACCTGCCTTCCTTGCCAGTCTGAGAGGCGTGATCAGCCCGAGAGGGAGGAAACCCTGCTGCCAGAGCAGTTCCACCATAACCTCATGGGCACGGCCTTAACTCTGCTCTGTTGGGACAGATGGGATTGGATGGGCTTTCAAGATCCCTTTCAGGCCTTCTGTAAACTCTTAGCTCAAACCCACCGGGGTTTTACAAACACTTGTATATTCATGGATTACAAGTTGGGAATCTCAGAAGCTTGTGGGACTGTGGGCTTAGAGCCAGGAGGGACCTTAAGAGGTCATAGCCCAGCATCCCTGATAGATGGCAAAACCAGTCAGTAAGACGCAGGCGATAAGGAGATCCGCCAGCGTGCTGTTGTAGGTAACAAGAAGCAAAGCTGAAATTCAAACCCAGTTCTTCCACACTAACTTCAGTGCTCTCTTGGTCCCGGAAAAGACAGGAAATCTTCCACCTGCTTCTAAAGGCTTCCGCAGGCTAGTTAACCCGCTGCTGCCTCACTTCAAACCCCTCCCCTCATTCCGGCTGTGGCACAGGCGCTGTTCCTTGGCCTCCTGCACCTGCCAGGCTGGCACACGGCTCCGGTCTCTCTGCAGGCCACACGGCCTTGATGGTGGAGGATCTCTTCACTCGAGCCTGTCTCCATGGTCGGCTTTTTCCCAATTGTCATTCAGTAACTTTTATTAAGTGCCGGCAGTGCCAGCTAAATGCTGGTGGACAAAGGCGGGAAAGCGCCCGCCTTCCTGACAACTGTATAGGTGGACAAGCGACCATGCACCGATAACCAGACTTTCCTGGTCCCCGCAGTCAGTTCCGCCATCCCGTACTGCGCCGCAACATCCCATACTGCGCCGCAACATGCCATACTGCGCCGCAACATCCCATACTGCGCCGCAACATCCCGTACTGCGCCGCAACATCCCGTACTGCGCCGCAACATCCCGTACTGCGCCGCAACATCCCGTACTGCGTCGCAACATCCCATACTGCGCCGCAACATCCCATACTGCGCCGCAACCCGCAGTTTTAAGAAGTTTTGATCTATACCATGAAAATGGCAGGACAATCTCCAAGGGGAAGGCAAAGGGAGGCAGGAAGGTCTCCTGGGAAAGGTGCGATCTGAGCTGACTCTGGCAGGAAGCCTGCAAGTGGGCAGAGCCAGGAGAGGAAGGCGTTGGGGGCACGCAGACCGTGTCGGGGTCAGAGTCCCTGAACCCCAGAGCTTGGAGAAGGGAGAGAGGTGGTTGAGGACCAGAAAGGGAGCAGGCACCAGGTTGTGAAGGGATTTAGAGGCTCAACAGAGGGTTTTGTATTTAATCCCGGAGGGAGGGAACGGGGAGCCACTCCAAGGTCACACTGCGAATAAGGCAGTGGGAGCCACGAGCCGAACCCCTGCGCGTCCCCCTGGATACTGCCACGGGCACGGGGAGCGTTCTCCCCCAGGGCAGCCCCCGTCTCCCCTCCCCCAGGGCCGAGCCCACTGGGGCCCCATTTTTCCGGAGGCCCGCGCCCACGTGCTCCGTGCCATCCCAAATGGGGTCCCAAGTCCCAGACGCCCCCCGGGGGTGCTCCCCAGATACTCGGGACCGAAGCCGATGGCGGCGCTTCCTCCGGAGCGCAGCCCCGGCCCCGGCCCCATTCTCCCTAGAATTATTCATGGGAGCCTGATGGCGAAGCTTGGGAGTTGAATCAAAGTTTAATCACTGCAGTTTATTGTGAACAGTAATATTCAATCCTCCCATAGAACTTGATACATTGTAAATACGTGATTTGCATCTTAAGACGAAAAGGAGCAACTAACTCTGAGGAGGAAGGCTGGGCTTGGCCCCTATCTCTGTGTATCCAAACAAAAGGCAACTCCCTTCGAGGAGAAAAAGGTTTGTGGGGAGCCGGTGACAAGGGGGATTTCCTAAAAAGCCCCGGTCTGTTTAATTTGGGTTTAGTCACACCAGTCAGCTTTTATGGTCTTTCGCGTTGTTGACTTGCTGTGATTTCTTTTATTAATCACAGTAAACAGAGTGAAGAGGAACCATTACTAAGCACCTGAACCAATCTGAAATCATGACAAGAGTAAGGATGTTAAATAAATATGTCTCTTTTCTCTTGGCACCCCGCAGGCCAAATTAATATTGAATTTCATGTTTCAATGCGCGTTTTGCTCTTGACTTCTCGGCTCTTTGAAGTCGGTTCCAAATTCCATCTACAGAAGTTACAACGGACCCCTTTTGCCTAAATAATCCGAATCCCGGCTCTGTCAGAGGTCCAGAGCCCAAGGATCATGGATTTGCTATTGTTTTGGTTCATGCTTTCCAGACGCTGGAAGCAAAATAATATACAGCTGCTAATGCCCAGCATGGGATTTTCCTTTCCGTGGAATATTGTCTGTCTCTCTATCTCCCATCTTGGTTTGGGGGAGGGGGAGGGGCTGGATGGAAATGGAGAATATAAGTATTTACCTTAAATGAAACCTCATCAAACGGTCCCAAGCTTGACAACGCTCCGGGTGGGCAGAGGCCTTATGAAAACAGGGCGCGTGCTATGAGTTGTTTCTGTGGGTAGTACGTTAGTTTGTGGAGAAAGGAAAAGGGAGACCCTTTTTAAGCGTTCTTTGCTTTTTCTAGAGGATTCTTCATTCCTCTTTTCACTTGCTGACTTCCTCTTCCTGGATGTGTGAATGTTGCCCCATGGCTGGTTATGGTCAGCTATGGGTGGCTCAGAATGGTGAGGGGTCGCCTTTTAATAAAAAGCTGGAGAGATACCTCTAGGAGCAAAACAAGAGTTTATTGTACGTTCTAACGAGAAGCAGGCCATGTCCCTCTAGTGAAAGGAGGAGGCACCTTTTGGGACAGGCTTTACACTTTAAATAGTCCCTTCCACACTGACCATCATCCTCATTGGCTGAGGGTCTTACATTCTAAACTTGGGAACTACCCAAGAAATTGGACTTGGCCAGTAAGCACATAGTTGCCTGTATTTGATGGAAGCAGGGAGAAAGTGATGTCATGGGAGAATAGCAGGAAGGGGACTTAGGTACGCCCTTGGGTCAATGCTCAAGGACCTTCAGGCCTACTCCAACTCTGAAGCAGATGAAGCCTTGCTCGATTTTCACAACTGTCCTGAGAGATCTCACCTCATCTGGTTCAGTACTCCACTTGGAGGAGGAAAAAGGCAGCCTTGGGGTGGGGGGCAGTTTCTTAAAATGAAAGTATGGTAGATTCTCTGTAGGTTCTGTTTTTAAGATGTATTTGCTTCAGGCATTTTCCAGCACCGAATTTTTGAAATGTTTTGACGCTGATAATATAAAATGATGGGAAGTGCATTACAAGGATTAGTGGATTTTCCTTCACTGATGCAAAATATGGCCCCTTTCCAAGACAGGAAAGTCTCCAGGAATTGCTCTAAGAAATTCACCACCCCAGATATGACTAATCTGGTGAGGAGCCTCTCAGAATGAGGGGGGCTGGCCTTTAGGTGATCGATGCAGGCCATTCCCAGCCTCGTTCTTTTGGGTTTGGTAGGAGCTGACACCTTGTTCTTTGCTGAAATAGTCACAGTGATGGGCAGGTGTTGGGGGGAGCACGGGCCATGCCCTCTGTCAAAGGAAGGGGTGGGAGCAGATAATCTTGCAGAAGTCTCAAGAACGGGCTAGTCTGAATTGAAATTCTACCCTGATCCTCGGTTGTCGCGACCCCAGCCCGATCTCCTTGGCTCTCTAACCCTCTGGCTCCTTGTTTGTAATATGAGGACCATTAACCTGGAGGGTCCACCTTCAAGGCAGTTGTGAAGATCATATGTTTCCAATATCTTAGAAAACACAAACTTAGCGCAGACCGCCAGCTGTTACCATAGTCCCATCTTCCTTCCAGCTCTCCCTGTGGTCCTGTGACTTGACAGGAAGTTGTCCTGGCCTGGAACTTGGGTGTGGCCTCTTAGGGCCTGCATCCCTCCTCTGGGTCTGGACTCTGCAGCTTTCCGCCTTCCTGGGGGCAGGTGTAGGAAGAATTCTGATCTTGAGCACTGCGGCTCATGAATAATAGACTTTTCTGCCCTCTTCCTTGACCTGGAACATGGTGTGTCATTCTGGGTGCCATGGTTTAGGTAAGACTGGGAAGTGCGCAGAAGAGAGCAGCAAGAGAGTGGGAGGACCTTGAGCCCATCTCATAGGAGGATCCATTAAGGGAACTGGATGAGAGAAGTGGAGATTTCCTTTAATCAATGAACTGTATCATCAAGCCATTGAGGTTTTCCCCCAACTCTATGACTCTCTTGGGGAATACTGTGGAATCTTCTGTCCAGGGGGCGAAAATGTGCTTGGGGGGAAAGGCAAAAATGCTATAAGATTTCTACACAGCTTATATTTCTTTATCAACAGAATAGGGTCACAGTTTTACACTGAATTTCACAAGCAAGATTGTAAAAGGGTCTACCCCTGCTTTTTTTTTTTTTGACTTCACCTGAAGCATAGTAGATTTTGCTCCAACCTTTTACCTTTAACCTGCATGTATCTCCCCGCTTCAGGTGTGTTTCCTGTAAACAACATATTGTAGGATTCTGGCTTTTAATCCATTCTGCTAACCGCTTCCTCTTTATGGGGGAGTTTACCCCGTTCACGTTTATGGTTAGAATGACCAATTCTGTATTACTTGCCATCTTGTTAACCCCGGTTTATGCTTTCCTCCCTTCTTTCCCCTTTCCCCCCTTCCAAGTATTAAGCTTGTGAGCACCCCTTGCTTCTCACAGCCCTCCCTTTTTAGTGTCCCTCCCCCCGCCTTAGAGTTCCTCCCCCTATCTTACCCCTTTCCCTCCCAGTTCCCGTATTCCCTTCCGCTTAGCTTATTCTTCCCTTTCCACTTTTCCCTTCTCACTTTTCAATGAGATGGGAGAAGTTTCACCATAGATTGAATATGTCTTAAGATTTTTCACTTAAAGCCAATTCTGAAGGCAGTAAGATACCCACTATATTCATCCCCCTCCATTCTTTCTCTCAGATATAATAGGTTTCCTATGCCTCTTCATGAGATGTACTACCCCCACTTTACCCTTTTTCTGGTACAATGTCCTTTCCACATCAATTTCTAGAACAAGGTATACATGTATTCTTTATACATCTATATAGTCAAAATATAGTTCCCAAGATTAATCTTTACCTTTTTAGATTTCTCTTGAGTTCTATATTTGTAGATCAAACTTTTTGTTAAGTTCTGGTTTTTTCATCAGAAATAGATGAAATTCGCTTACTTCGTTGAATGTCCATCTTCTTCCCTGGAAAAAGATGCTCATTCTCGCTGGGTAAGTTATTTT
Organism: Antechinus flavipes; assembly: GCF_016432865.1. NCBI lineage: Eukaryota > Metazoa > Chordata > Mammalia > Dasyuromorphia > Dasyuridae > Antechinus > Antechinus flavipes. The sequence goes on from NC_067400.1 coordinate 608,113,229, forward strand.
TGGTTGCATACCAAGTTCCTTAGCCTTTCGGAATATCATATTCCAGGCCCTTCGATCTTTTAATGTGGATGCTGCCAGATCCTGGGTGATCCTTATTGTGGCTCCTTGATATTTGAATTGGGTTTTTCTAGCCGCTTGCAATATTTTTTCTTTCACCTGAGGGTTCTGGCATCTGGCCACTATATTCCTTGGTGTTTTGATTTTAGGATCCCTTTCAGTGGGTGATCGATGAATCCTTTCAATGTTTATTTTTTCCTCTGTTCCTATGACTTCTGGGCAGTTCTCTTTGATGATTTCCTGAAGACAGTGTCCAGGCTCTTTTTTTCATCATGTTTTTCTGGGAGTCCAATGATTCTCAGATTGTCTCTCCTGGATCTGTTTTCCAGGTCTGTTGTCTTCCCCAGAAGGTATTTCACATTTTTCTCCATTGTTTGATTTTTTTGGATTTGCTTGACTGATTCTTCTTGTCTCCTCGAGTCATTCAATTCCACTTGTTCAATTCTGATTTTCAGTGAAGTATTCTCTTCACTCACTTTTTTAAAATCTTTCTCTAATTGTCCAATTGAGTTCTTTTGTTCTGTGGAATTTTTTTCCATTTCGCCAATTTTGTTTTCCAGTTCACTAATCCTATTTTTCAAGGATTTTACTTCTTTATCCACTCTCTCTTTAACTGACTTCTCCAGGCTCTTTTGCCAAGCCTCCCTCTCCTTTTCCCAAGCTTCCTTCTCCTTTTGCCAAGCCTCACTCTGCTTTCCCCATTTTTCTTCTAGCTCCCTTGTGAGAGCCTTTTTAATCACTTCTATGAGGTTCATCTGTGCTGAGGAACAGACGATCTCCTCCTTTGGGGAATCACCTGGGGACTGCCTGTTTTTAGTCTCCTCAGGATTTAGAGTCTGCTCTCTATCTGTGTAGAAGCTGTCTAGGGTTAAAGTCCTCTTCAGCTTCTTGCTCATTCTGTCTATTAATCAGAGACAAACTACCAAAGAAAAACAGAAAAAACTGGAGTCTTTCTTTGGGGGGGGGGGCTGGGTGTGTTATCGAGCTTCCTCTACAGACTGCAGGTGGCAGCAGTGAGGCACTAGCAGGACTGTGTTGCGCCTGCGCTCTGAGATCCCAAAGCGTGCTGAGTCACTGAGGGGGGGGAAGGGGGGGGCGGCCAGGTCCTGAGAGACTCCAGCTGTTTGCGGTTGTGTTCTTCAGCCCCGGTGTTTTTAGCTTCTCTGCTGGGCTGTTGACTTGCTGCAGGTTCCAAACCTGTAGCGAAGCTCTCCCTGCAGAGACAGCTGCGATCACTCCCCACCCCCTCTCAGTCTGCTCCCGTGCTCTCACTGCCGCTGCCCGCGCCTGCGCCCGATCTAAAACCGCCCCAGCCCTCCAGTAAAGACAGACCTTTCTTGGCGGATCTCAAGGATGGCTTCTCTTGGTAACTATTTGTGGGTTTTTTTCAGTCAAGCATTGATTCAGAGGCTTGTAATGAAGTGGATAGTGAGAGAAAGCGCGGAGCTTATGCAACTGTGAGCCTCCTCTCCGCCATCTTAACCGGAAGTCTAAAAGGGTCTAGAGAAGTAGGCTGAGGCTCTAGAATTCTGGGTTTCAAGGGCCAGCTGGTACTTATTAGCCCTGAACCCATCATCTATAGCTCAGGACTATGATCCACTTTCCAAGCATCAGGAATATTGATGATCTCTTCTAGTAAAAGAGGTTTCCTCATTGGACTTGCCCTACACCAATGAAATCACAGGTTTGAGTTTAAAAAAAAGACACAGGTGTGATCTCTAATTTCACTGATATTGGAAACTTCCAAGTGAGGAGACTGTTGAGCGACGGAGATCAGCCCCTTCTCTACAATTTATGATCTTTTAGAGTGTTCTTGAGCATAAAGATTGGAAGCTGATCTGCCCAGGTTCACACAGCTAGTATAGCCAGAGGTGGACTTTGAATCTAGGTCTTCCCGCTCAGAGGCCAGCTCTCTAACCATTCTGATATGCTGATTCTCCATATCTCTTTTGTTTAAAATTTAACAAGATAAGGACTTGTCCAAATAAGATTCTTGGTAAACTGGCAGGTGCTCAGCTGCTTTTGAAAATCACAAAATTGGAAGTTCTCATCGAATTCAATAAGATAGAGAGGAGGGGTTTCTGTTCTCTCCTCATTCCCATTACCAGAGGAAAAGACTTTAAGCCTTTATGAAAAGAACTCAAGGGAAGGAACAAGGAAGAGTATTGCCATGGATCGGTACAAAACAAAATAACATTTATTAAATGCCTCCTATATGCTAGGCATTGTGCTATGGGCTTATGAAAAAGAAAAAGAAAGACAATTTCTGCCCTCAAGAATCTTGCAGTCTGATGGAGGAAGATATTACACAAAATGAAATGAGAGAGAGAGAAGAAAGAAAGAGGAAACAGACAGACAGACAGACAGAAACAGAGACAGAGAGGCAGAGAGATCGATAAGGTACCCTTCTGATGATGGTGGAATGGGATCTAGAGAATGAGGCTTATGGGACATGAAGAGCTGGCTGAGCTACTCTATAAAGGGAGCACTAGGGGGGACTTTTTTGCTGAGAGTGCTATACTGTATTATAGTGATGAGGAGTAAGGTCAACAAGCCAGCTTCTATTAGATACACCTCATGCCCATTTGCCCAAAGAGCCCTGCTCCCAGAATACATGTCCCTTGCTTTATAGTAGTCTTCTCTGTCCAGAGGACGCTAGATGGTAGAGTAGATAGAGCACTAGAACTAGAGTCAAGGAGACTAATCTTTGTGAGTTCAAATCTGGCTTCAGAACCTTACATCACCCTGGACAAGTCACTTCACCCTTTTTGCCTCAGTTTTCTCCATCTCTAAAAATGAGTTGGAGGAGAAAATAGCAAACCACTCCAGTATCTTTGCCAAGAAAACACCAAATGAGGTCACAGAGAGTTAGAAATGATTGAATAATAACATAAAATCTCTGGCCAAGCTTCCACTCTTTCTACTCCATGTGGTTTCCTTCCTATACATAGCCTCCTGCTCCATGCTGCTTTTGCTCACCCAATTCCTTTTGGAGTTTCTCTCCCGGACCCAGTGGACTGACTTTTAATGGTCACCTGGGGCCTGATATGTCATTCTTCATCCTCTCTCTGTTGTTTCCTTTCTGATTCATTCAAGGAACTAATTTGCACCTCATAAAGAAATCACTTGGCCTGGCTGTATCTTTTATAGTTGTTTTAACACCTTCTGGTAGGCAAGCCCCTTTTCTATGATTAGATCCTGGGCTTCAAGCAAGGACCACTCCCTTACCAATGGAAAACCTGTTTAAAATTATTTCCTCATCAAGATCTATAGGTTTAGTATAGAATTCATACAATTGAAACTATAGGAACAAACTGTATGTATATTTATAAATATAGACAATTTTTTTTATTGATTTGGGGTACAGTTGCAGCTTAGGAAAAAATATGGATGAAATTAATGTTAATTGATATTACCCTGCCCACCCTTCTCTTTCTCTCCTCCATACAATGTTCCTCATTTCCCAGGTTTCCCATTGGTCTATTTTAACCTAAATTTATAGAAACTTTTTTTATGCTGTATCAGCAGAATATTTCTCATATTTCTGCATAGAAGTTTCACTGTATACCACGGCTTGGATTTTATGCAGTTTATAGGGCTGAACAACTAGCTTTCAATTGAAACCAGGGATGAGAACATAAAGCACCTTCATCCTCAAGCCAACAGAAACTTATTGCCCTATTAGTTGAAAACAGACTGAACCTTTGGAAAGTTGGCTCTCTTTCTCTTTCTTTTCTTTCCTTTTTCTTTGAGGGGCTAAGCAGCCCTGTTGTTCGCCCATTTTATGCTTCATTCATAGATTCCATCTAGAGATATCTTGGTGTCCATCTTCTTCTAGTGACCAGCTTGCTTAAGTCAAAAACATTCTTGCCCCAGGGCTGTTTGTTTGCCCTGAGTGCCACAAGGGTATTGATTAATAGCTGAAAATATTTATTTTAAAAACACCTAATGGCATTATCATTGTTACCATGCCACGATTTTTCTGACTTCAGAAAAAGATTTCTTTAGGAAAGCTACTTGGAAAAACTAGATCTTGTTTTTCCTCAATGATTTGGGGTTCACTTAAATTTGCTTTTCGTTAAAATACTTTCTTATTATACAATCTTAATATACAAATCACTTGCAGTTATTTCCCAAGATCTACAGATGGTCAGAAGGAACCTTAGAGATCACTCAGTCCCCATCTCAGGTACCATGATGAGATCCTCTCAAAAACTCTTTTTAATGGTCCTTCAGCCTCTTATCAGTCAATCAGTAAAATGTTAAATACAGTGCTTGTCTTATCATCATTATCTAATTACCATTTTTTACTATTATTTAATAATGGTGCTTGTTATCATTAAAGATATTCTATTTTGTTGTTCAGTCACATCTGACTGTGATCCATTTGGGCTTTTCTTGGTAAAGAGACTAGTTGGCCGTTTCCTCGTCTAGCTCATTTTACAGATTAGGAAACTGAGGCCAAAGGATTAAGTGACTTAAGGTCTCCCAGTGTCTGATATAGTCTGCAGTCTCTGTAATAATGGGGTATTCACTATAGTAATAATAATGGCCTTGAAGTTGGCAAAGTGCCCTCCCTTATCTTACTTGAGCCTCATGATAGCCCTCTATGAGTCAGGAATTAAACAGGCCCAGAGAGAGGGAGTGACTTGCTCACCTAGTAGGGTCAGAGGCAGCAGGAAACCTTCTTGACTTCAGGTCCAGGGCCCCAGCCAGGGCCCGCTCTCTCCTTCCATTGATGGGGGATCAGAAACCGCAGGAAGTTCTTTCTTGTGTTGGAAATCTGCCTCCTTGTAGCGGCAATGTTCCAGGGGAGCCTTGTGGGACGCGCAGAGCAGGGGCCCCCTCCTCCAGCTCGGAGCGTTGGGGATGGGACCACTGCCCCCGTGGCTCCCTGTGCTGGCTTTCTCTTCGGACACAACAGGCCCGGGCCCTTCCAGCAGGCCCTCCCCGCTCGCTGCGGCCTCCAGGTCTTTCACCCTTCCCCACACTTTGCTCTGGTCTGCTGTTTTTCAAGATGGACGCCCCCCATTGACTACAGCATTCTCCTCATGGCGTGACTAGGGTAGAATTAAGAGCTGTCTCCAAACCGGGAAAGGATCCCCGCAGACTTGTCTGGACACCTCCAAGGGAAGAAGCGCTTGAGTCAGCGCCCTGAGCGTGACACAACAACTTGCCTGCAGAGTGGATAAAGGCATGTGGGGAGTCAGGAAGCCTCGTGGAGAGCCCCGTACCGGTGGCCTCTGTGGCCGAAGGTGATCCCTGGCCGGTTATTTAGTCTCCCTTGAAGCCGACTCGGATCAGAGGAGCCTATTGCTAATCTGAAATCCCATTTTAAAAAAAGGCCATAAAAAGGCCAGCTGCCAGTCACGCATGCCTGGGAGCAGGGAATTTTGGGAGCCGTGTGCAGAGGGACCGGCCTTGGGTTATCAGTATTCTGTTCTTAAAGAGGCCATCCAGGGGCTGCTCAGGGCTCAACATTCTCTCACCTAAGTCTGTTCGTGAGAATAGTTTGGATGTTTATAGCCCCTGCTGCACACCAGGCACTGTGCTCAATACTTTACCAATGTTATCTCATTTGATAGTCAGAGGAACCCTATTATTGTCCTCATTTTAAAGTTGAGGAAGCTGAGGCAGACAGAGGTTGTGACTTGCCCAAAGTCCCAGAGCCAGCAAATGTCTGAGACTGGATTTGCACTCAGGTCTTGTCTCCGGGCTTAGTCCTTTATCCAGTGTGCGTTCTAGTAGTTGGGGCAAAAAATTAATAGGCTGGGAGAGGATGATAAGGGAGACAGCCCCAGGCAGTGGCAAAGGGCAGGGCCTTTGAGACAGCAGAGAAGGTCAGGGTGCAGTGTGGTCCTACACTGGGAGTCAGAAGACTTGGGCTTTTTGCTTTTGTGCCTGCTGGGACCTGACTCTGTACTCGTGCATTGTAGGGGCTTTAGTTTGTGGATTGATAGGTCGGGCTCCAGGCCTGACTTTGTCACTTAACTACCCTCATGGACTGTGACTGAGACACAATCCCACCTGCCCCTACTCACCCTGCCTCCCTCACAGGGCGTCCAAGGAGACCGTGGGTGAGAACGTGTTTTGGAGACTTAACGTAGCGCACAAATATTAGTAAACAGTTCATCGAGCAGCCTGCCTTCCATTCATGATGAGTTCACATTCATTGTATCCAAACTTTTTTTTTTCTCCCTTAGGAATACATCTCAGATTTTAGATTGTGAATCAGTGACCAAGTAGAGTTTGAGGCGTAATATTCCCAGTTGAAATAGTCCCAGGAAACTTGGTAGAAATGCCATTTCATTCCCTCTGTGAAGGAACGATGATGTTTTGCTTTGTATCGAGTTCCTCTAGTGGTCCGCCATCATCGGGAACCATGCTACCTCAGAAGTGAAAGAGACGGGAGGGCCGCCGAGAGCACTGCTCACTGAAAGCCCTCCTCCTGCAAGCCGCCCTCACAGGGTCCGATTATTGGAAGATCCACCCCCTCCCAAGGAGCCCACTCTGGTTGTCTGACTGACATCTTTTGAGGTGTTTATTGTCCTTGGGGAGGGATTTTTGCCGACCCCACCAAACTCTCCCAAACAGCGAGCACCATCCCCTATTTGGGGGACAGCAAACTCCATGAGCAGTACAATCTCCGGATAAGTAACAGTAAAGTGAGCTCCTCCTAATTCAATTGCGCTCAATTCAATTTTTTGAATGTTGATTCTTTTTCTCTGGGCAAGGCGCAGACAAAACATTCCCCTGTCCTGTTCTTCAGTCAGCAATGATTGTTTGAATTTCATTTTCTTTTCTTTTTGGAAACAACTGAGATTAAGTGACTTGCTTAGGATCACATAACTATTGTCTGAGGCCATATTTGAACTCAGATCCTCCTGACTTCAAGGCCAGTGATGTATCCACTGTGCTGCCCAGCTGCCTTTGTCCTTCATTTTTAAAGAAAACCAATGACATCACAGGCTGGCAGACATTCACTGAATACCTACTATGTGTCAAACACTATGCTAGACACTGGCAAAATTGTCCCTGCCCTTAAGGAGTTCGCATTTTATGAGGGGAGACATGTACCTAAGTGGATACATAAAGCAACTCCAAGTTTATTTTTGGAGGGAGATGCAAGGAGTTGGGGATAGAATAAAGAAAGGTCTCCCCTAGATGCAACCTGACTTGAGATGAGCTTTAGAGGAAGCCACTTTTCCCAGTCTTCTCTAACAGAGAAGATAAAAACCAAATAACTCTATCCATTTATTTCTGTGAGGAAACAGCCCGTGTAACCACATTTGTTTCGTCCCTATTTCATCTTCCTGGTGTCTTGTCCCAAAGTCTGCTTTTAGCTTTAATGACATTCTACTGGGGAGATGTGCCATGTACACAGATGAGTAAATAAAAACTAATTTCAAGAGCAAAAGAAAGCCAGAGCTGATTAGAGTGCCTGTACTGGCTTTGCTCTAAGATTGTTAAATCTTAGTGTGATCATTTACATCCTGATAATTGGCAAAGGCTACAAATTCAGGGCTTGATTGATTGTCTTGTTGATTGTCTAGACTTAAAGTGATGAGAAAAATGTTAATAATGCAGATGAAATTTAGAAATATATAATCTATGCCTTCCTTTTTTCTTTCCTTCTCTCCCTCCCTCCTGCCTTTCTTTTTTCCTTCCTTCCTTCCTTTTTTCCTTCTCTCCCTCCCTTGTTTCTTTCCTTCTTTCTTTGTTTCCCTCCCTTATTTCCTTCCTTTCTTCATTCTTTCCTTCCCCCTCTGTTTTTTCTCCTTTCTTTCTTTTTCTTCCTTTCTTCCTTCCTTCCCTCTCTTTCTTTTTCTTTCTTCCATCCTTTCTTTCCCTCCCTCTTTTTTTCCTTTCTTCATTCTTTCCTTTAAGCCAGTTGTTAAATAATCTATCTGTACATCTCTGAAAAGATTCCTCACCATGGGAGGATCAGGAAAGGACTGTCCAGAAAGTGGCAGACTAGCATCATTAACCTGGGCCCTAACCACCTGGGCCCTAACCACCTGGGCCCTAACCACCTGAGCCCTAATCACCTGAGTAACACAATTAAGAGACACATCAAGGAAGACCAGACCTGGGCACAAGTGCACAAAATGGATATATCACTCTCCAGCTTCACCTCCAAATTTATTCACATCCTTTCCATTACATTCAACCAAAATGAGAAGTTACCATAACAACTGACTCATCAACTGAAACTCTGAAAAGTAGATCATCTCGGAGGTACATGCATCAGATCTATGTACGCATTAAAGCACTTTGGGTTTTAAAATTTTTTGAAAGATTAAATTTTTTAATAGCAATCCTGACTCTTTTCTATAAAATTAGAATTGCTAATAGGTTATTGGGGGAAATGACTTTGATTTTATTAAGGAAAATTTCAAACCAATCACCAATGAAAGAGTGGGGTGTCAGGCTAAGAGAAGGAAGGCCATGGCTTTTGTTTTTGTAGCTCATGACAACGAGCCCACACTGAAATCAGTATTTTCTCTCTTTAACCTATTTTGGTATCTTCTTGTTTCCAGATAATTCCAACTTTAAAATAGCTTTGTCTGCATTTACTACTTTCAAATCCTCAAGTAAGGAAAATAAACTTTTCTACCCAGACTCCCCCATCTCCCACAGAAATGAGTTTGCCAGACTCATGGCATGGAAAATATAAGGAGTCCTGAGTTGATCAAAGCTGGCTTCTTACTTTAAAAACTTACTGGTTCTCTCCCCTATAGGCAGACGTGATTCTGTCAGATTCAGCCTGCCTATTGCCCCAAACCTTGCCATCTCTGAGCTGTCAAGAGAAAAAGAAAAATCCTTGAAATGTTATAGATTATTTCTATAACCTGCCACTTCTGTCTATCCCCTCCTGGGTAGAAGTGCCAGGTTCTCCCTGTGACAAATTACACCCTTGGCCTTACTTATATTTTCATTTTGTTTCTCAATCATTTTTTATCTGACCCATGTCTCTTGACTGGTGCAGAAGGACTGTTGGGGTTGGTGATGCTTGCTAATTCTTCTCCTCCTTTGTATAAAACATGTCCTATTGTGTAAGCCGAGCAGAGAGACATCTGTTAAATTTAAACTTTCTCCTCCACTTACATTTTCTCTGTCAATTATCCTAAGAGAAAGAAAAAATGAGTCATTCTGAGCTTGCTTCCCCAAGTGTCAAGGGATCCATAGCATTGGAAGGCCAGGTCTGCACAAATTAGAAAAATCTGCATATTATCTTTGCCTGAATCATCCAGAATTTTTAGGAGAAAGCAGGGCATTTGGCTTGAATTTGTTCAGTCCAAATTATCCAGAAAATTATGTGCTCCCTTGCCCTTGACTTTGGCCGTGGAGATGGAACCAAGGCAACGATGGTAAGCATACTTCTCATACAAATTATCCTCAGAAACTAAAGGAGAAACCTAATTCTTTTAGGCAAAGGATGGAAATGGAGTTGTCCAATAGAGACTGATCTATTTTGAATCATATCAGGAAAATGAATTATGAATCCTCTCTTTCCAGTATTCCTTACTATTATTATCTTAAGAACTGTTCATATTCAGTCTTAAACTGGTTATCCTAACTCTTCCATGGTCAGGACCAATATTCTTCTACCCTTTCATTTTATTTGCATTTGTAAAAGACAAATCTTTTTGTCTATCTGCGTTCATATTCCTTCGTTTCGTTCTTGGATGTTGAAAAACAATGGGACTTAAGAAGTAATTTCTTATTCTTAACCCAGGATTAAAATCATGACTCTCTGCTCCTAGAAGGAGCAGTAATGACAATAATACTAATAGGTGGTAATTATATATGACTTCAAAGTTTACAAAACTCTTTACATCTCTTATTTCACTTGAGAATTTTAATTTGAGAAGTTAAAATTTTGCAAGGTAGCCACTAGACATTGTGCCATTGTATAGATGAGGACTCTGAGACGAGAGAGAAATTCGGTGATTTTCCCTTGATTTGATAGCTAGTAAGTGTCAAAAGGCAGGATTTCAACCCAGCTCTTCTCTATGTCAAGTACTGTTCTTTTTCCACTATACTTTTATAATCATAAATAATCTTCCCTAGGAAGTATTTGTGTGATTCGATGTAACTAGAAAATTATTGTAATATTTCTTTTAAAAAGTGAATCTGTTTTTACCTAAACAAATGGCTACTGATAAATTTGCCTTCTGCCTCTGGGGATGGGTGGGTTATCAGTTACAGGGAATGCAAAGGTGAATGGAGGAGAGATGTGTGATGGACACACACAGAGAAGGCTAGGCTTGGAGACAGGGAGATCTAAGTTCAAATCTAGCTCCAACCACTTACTAGCTATGTGTCCCCGGGGAAGCATTTCCCCTCTCTCAGCTTCAGTTTCCTCATTTGTAAAATGATATAACAGCACCTGTCTCCCAGGATTGTATTGAGAATCAAATAAGGTTTCCAAGTTACTGCAAGAATATCTCAAGGGGCAGCTAGGGGATACTATGGACTGCCTGCAATCAGAAAGACTCCTCTTCCTGAGTTCAAATTTGGCCTTGGACACTTACTAGTTATAGGACCCTGAAGAAGTCCCCTTTCCCCTCAGTTTCCTTAATTATAAAATGAGCTGGAGAAGAAAAGGGCAAAGCCCTCTAGTATCTCTGCCAGGAAAATCCCAAATGGGGTCAGGAAGAATCATGACTGAAAAATGACTAAGTGCCGGCTATTACTATTATTTCTGATAATGATCCAAACATATGGAAAGTCAAAAGATGCCATCTAGTCAGTATGTTATCCAAAAAAGGAGAGGAACCGGGCGTGTATCAAGAGCAAGAGATAACAGATGGACAGTATGAGTACTAGACTGTTACTCACAAAAATGGGGGAGGAGGGGACAAAGACCAAGGGGACACTTCCAATGCACTAGATGGAGCTGTTGTGGAGGAGCTATTGAAGCACTTAAACAAAAGCCACAAGGATACTTGATAATAATCTTCTTTAAGGTCTGTGAAGTATTTTGTCTGCAAGGTAGGAGAGGAATGACTACTCCCATTTTACAGATGAGGACATTGAAACTCAGAGAACTTAGTGACTTGGATGGATGAGATGGTCCTCACAGGGCTGAGATCAGAGGTCAAGCTAAAATCTGTGGGGCTGACCAGGGGGATGCGTGAAGTGGTATTTTCTAAAAATTAGGATAAAAGACTTGTTATGGAATTGAACTTCGAGACAGTTTTCCAAATGAGTAATGTCGTTGGATAAGTGATGTGATCAATTAGGTTCCCGTGAAGACACAAGCCATTTACATCTTCCCATCCTGTGTGAATCTTAGGTCTTCCCATTAATTAAGTAGCTGTAAAGGGTCTACCCAATATGGTGGAGGCCTCCATCTAGGTATCTGAATATACAGCATATTCAATGCTCAGTGGCCACTTTTTCCTTCAAGGAGTGGGGACGTGAATGGATCGTGCATGTTATTTTCTGTTCATCTTTGTTTTGACCCAGGAAACAAATATTAGCAACAATGTCACATTTACATTGTTCTTTAAGCTTTGCAATACATTTTCCTAACACTAATCCCAAGGAGGTATAATAGGTGTTATAATTCCCATGTTGTAGACAAGAAAATTCAGTCTATGAGAGATTCATTGATGTGGGTCACTTAAAAACTAAATAAAGGAATCAGGACTCATTCCCTGGTTTCTTGATCTCATCTGAAGTCTTTTTCCACTGTTCCACATTGGCTTATGGATAAATCCTTTAAATTTCCTCAGCCTCAGTTTCCTTATTTGCAAAATTAAGATGGTGAAAGCAAGGAAAGATAGTGTCAGGAGTGCTAAAGTTCACAATGGGCCAAGGCTGGTGAAGAAAGCTAGATATAACAATATTCTGTTTCAGTTTTTAGCTATATTGGGGTGAGGGTAGGGAACAAAAGATGGGAAAGAACCGTAGCTTGGGTAGTTGGGGTGATGGCAGTTGATGGAAAGAAGGCAGAGCTATTTAATTTGCTTCAGTTTTCTCTGCCAGGGAGAATGATTTTTGACCTGATTAAGAACAGAACAAAATATGGCTAGTAGAAAGTTAATACCTAGGGTAAGAAGAGAGCTTGATAGTAAGAGAGCAACCAGATGCCCCTGAGAAGTTCAAATCTTCAGAGCTATAAACTACATTCTTGGATAATAAAGGATTGACAGGGCTGATTGCTGAACCACCATCCATGAAAGATTGTGGAGAATAGAAATACTACAGGACAGAGAAGAAAAAATATTCTGGTTTTCAAAAAAGGGAAGGGAATGGAAACTTCAAATTATAAATCAGTTAACTTGACTTTGATACTTAAAAAATTTCACAATATCTTTATTAGAAGACTAGAGAACATTTGGGCAAGGATGGAGTGATCACAGAGTGAACTGACTTCATAAAGAATGAATGATACTAGGCTAATCTTATTTTTTTTTGATAGAATTATTATTAGCTAATAGATCAGGGGAGGGTTAGGTGTATACTTTACTTCAACTTTGGCTTGACTTTTGGCAAAATCTCCTATATTTTTCACATGGAAAATCTAGAGAGAGGTAGGCTAGACAACAGTACAATTAGATGGATTCCAAAGTGGAGGAGGGCTGGCCCCGAAAAGTGATAATTAATGACTCGGCATCAGTGAGGAACAAGGTTTCAAGCGGAGTGCCTTGGGAATCTTTGCCCACCATTTTTATTACTGGTGTGTGTACTAGCATGGATAGCTTAGTGATCACATGTGTGGATGACAAAAAACTGGCAGAAATAGCTTACATGCAAGAGGACAGAATGATGGTTCCAAAAGATCTCATCATGAAAGATAATGGGTTGTGTTTGTTTATGTTTAATTTGGCATGTATGTAGGATATAGACATTTAGTCAGTAATAAATAGTTGGTAATGTGGGCCTGGAGTTCAGAATGCAAACTAGGACTGGGTCTATCAAGGGGTCATCTAGAGGGAAATGATGATTTAGCCCATGAGAATTGATGACATCAAGAAAGAGATGGAGAGAAACAAGGAGGCTAGGCCAGAGCCTTGGGGATAGACCTACAGTTAGGGGCCATAACCTGGGCAACAGGGCAGCAAGAGACTGATGGAGGAGTCAGAGAGGTAGGCTGATAGCTAAGAGGTGTCACAAAAACCAAGGATGGAGAGACATCCAAGAGAAGAATGTGAGTAGTCCAGTGTCAAACACTGCAGAGAAGTAATTGAAAAAGGGTGGTCAGGATTTGGCAATCAGTGGTCCCTTCATAACTCAGGAGGTTGCAGTTGTGGTTGAGTGAAGAGACCAGAAGTCACGGCAATGGACTGTTTTCAACCCTTTCAAATTCAAAACATTAATCATGCTTCTATGAAGCACAGAGGAATAAGGTATGTTGGAGTCAATATATCCTAGTAGGATCCTGGACAAATAACAGAATACGGGATAGTATTGTCAAAGTTCAAAAAGAAACCCAAAAGATTGGGGTCCCAGACCATTGTCATGAAGTGTCTCAAAAGAATTTGCAGACTTGAATCCATCTCCATGTCAAGGGGCAAAGTTTATTGTAATTGTAAGGTCAATTGAAGTGGGCCAAGTTTCAAAAGAATTTAGGAAAGAACCAGAATCAAGAAGACAAATTTAGGGGAAAACTCAGATCTGGTTCTCCATGTCACTGATAAGCTCATTTTATAGCCCAGAGGTAGTAGAACCGAGTAATGGTCTGAAAGACACGTCACCATTTGTCTCAGAGACCCTGTTATCACTGACCAACAGAATGTTATCTAGCCATCAGCAAAGTTTCTAGGACTAGACTATAGTATTCCTAAAGCTAGGAGACTTTAGGATCATTGACAAACAGATTGTTAGAACAATAGCACTCCTAAGGTCGGCTTTATTCCTCCTAGAAACCGCACCCCCATCAATATGAAAGTATCTGAAGCCCTGGATCCATTACAGGATTTTGTTAAAGATATTTCACATCCGAATGAAGGTCAAGAGTACAAATAGAGAGGGTGGTCTTAGTAAAAAGAAAAGCTGCCTCTTCATCAGAGGCAGAGGTAAAGAAAAAGGCAAGGGGAGACTTATGTCAAGGGGTTCTGAGATATGAATAAGGAGAGGAGTTCACTAATAAATCTCTAGAGACTGGTCTCTCTCTTTCCCATGGAGATGGTTGAAGGAGAGGTGCTATGGGAAGTTTCAAGAGAGATGTGATACTTTAAACCAAATATATGGAGAAAAGACTAAAAAAAAATTATTGAGGGGTAAAAAAAAAAAAAAAAAAAAAAAAAAGTGGCCTTCCTGCAAGAAAGACTTCACTGAGAATAGATAACATCACTTTGTAGTAGACCCAGTCAGTGCTGTTACATGGTTTACTCAAGCATCATTCAGTAGCTTATAAAGTGAGGAATGGGAATAATCCAGGAAATGGGCTTGGCCAGGTCTGGGCTTACAAAAGGCAAGGTATTGGAGAGTGCAGGACATTGTAAATCTTAACTGGTTACCAACTGGTCAAGATTGGGAAGGGAAAAGCAGAAAGCTAGAATAGTGTGTGTGAGTAGTAGTGTGATGGCCTGGGAGAGCATTGGAGGTCAGGGGGGAGATGAAGAAGAGATGTAATGCAATAATGAGAGGTTATAATTGTATAAAGGGATTTCTGAATTCTTGGTGACTGCCACCCTCGTTCTCCACCTCTCTTCCTTTGAAATTTACTCCATTCAGTTTTCTCACCAAATCTAGCTTCTTGCAAGCATTGAATTATAAACTCCCGGAGGGCAGGAACTGTATTTTGTCTCTTTTTCCATCCACAGAGTTTAGCCCAAGGCCTAGCACTTAACAGACACTACATAAATTCTTATCATCTCCCCACCCTTCCCTTCTGGCACTTCTATGAACTGTAAAACCATGTTCCCACGGGGGACCTTTATTCTAACCCTACCTTCCAGTTTTTCGGGTCTCTTTTGCATTTTGTCTTTTCTCATTCAAATCTAAACTCCTTGAAGATAGGAATTTGTATCACTTATATTTATATTTGTATCACTAATGCTTGACACAGTTCCAGATACATACATACATACATATATATACATATATATGTATGTATATGTATATGTACATATAAGCACTTAATGAATTCTCTCTTCCTTCCCTCTTTTCTTCTCTTCTTTCCTTCATTCCTGCCTGTTCGCCTTCCTCCCTTCTTCCCTCTCCCCTTCCTTTCTTCTTCCCTTCCTTCCCGCCTTCTTTTCTCCCTCTTTTCTTCCCTCCTTCCCTCTTTTCCTTCCTTCCTTCTTCTTCTCGCCTTTCTTCCTCCCTTTCTCCCTCCCTCCCTCCCTCCCTTCCTATCCCTTGCCCTTTGCCTTATAGGATTGTTCTGAGAAAAGTAGTTTGACAGCCTTTAGGTTGCTATCACCATCGGCTTATCCTGATGGTTATTATGTTGAATGTCAACCCTGAAATCACTGGATAAGTGCTCAGCTTTGCACTCAAATTAATGTTAATACTTGGGAAGAAGTTCCACGTTCAAGTTTTAACCTCAGCTAATTAATTCTTTTGGAACTCTGGTCAGAATTTCTGGATGATATAATACTGTGCATAGAATCATGACAATGAATTGAGAAAAAAAAAAAAAAACATTCGTAAGCTCCTCGTCCAGCTTCCTTGTCTGATGGGGGAAGAGACTCTCTCACCCCAAAGTTCACAGGTTTAGACACTTTCCCGTCTCCTTTTATCTCTGGATCACAGATTCAGCCTCCATCTCTGACTCACTGAGTCTTGCTATCACTCTATATAAGTGCCTGATAATTTTAGTAGCATCATGTAGTAGCTAATAGGTCTGTGCACATGAGAACCTCATGTGCATCTCCATCGGCCGATGGACGAATAATTTATTTAGTGACTATTGTGTTCGGGGCACCTCTCTTGGGGTCAGTTCATCTGTACAAAATGGTGACCTCCAGGGCCATGAACTTGGGTCTAAAAGGCCTAACCCAAGGATCCGCATCGGGGAGGCCCCCATCCCACTGGGTGACGTCTCTCAATTTTCTTTTCTACGCATCTGACTAAAAGTCTAAATAAGCTTGTGAGAGTTACCCTGTCTGTGACCTCTACTACACTGCCGTAATCTCATTTCTCCACCACCACAACAGGGCTATAAAGTAGTGATTAATTTGTTTGCCGATTTTGCAATTAAAAACCCTGGGCTAGTTCTGAACATGCTGATTCTATTAGACTAACAGGGAGTGCCGGAGATGTGGCACTAATTGTGATAAAAGGGGTCTTGGTGTGTCTGAAGCACATCCCCATTAACTTGGTTTAATGAGGCATCACTTTGGAATTAGCATTTCACTGTACAGAATTCTTCTTCGCTGTCAGAGTGCCGCTTTTAAACTTGAGATATTTGTTCATTCCCTCTCCCATTTATTCTGGAAGACTGTGTCCCAAACTTGAGGAAGAGTGGGCGAACTTACCCTAACACTGAAAATTAGGGTCTGATTTCCTGCCTCGATCTCCCGAAGGATGATGAGTTTGGATTGGGAAACGAGAAGCTGCTCAAGTCATTTAGTCACAGTTTGCATTTCAGGGGTTGACCCAAAGATTTGTTGATTGGCTCACAAGTCCATTTCCTTAACAACTGTTCCCAAAGGAGTTCTGGAAGGCACTTCCATATTATGCCTTTTCAAAATCCTAGTGAGTATTAGGAGCCAATGCAAAATTCTCCAGGAGAATTTCTGCCTGTTGGACACATCACTCACCTGACATCGCCATCACTAATCCCTAGTCTGATTATCCATCGGGCAGGAAATCTCACAAGATTACTTACTACCTTAAGCTTTTGCCGCTTAAGGAAACTGTTAACTGGGTCACGAGGATGCATGGTGATGAAATGACTCAGAGTCTTGGCCCGTGTGGACTACAGGACAAATTGGACTCTGTTAGTGGTGACCTTCCCCAGTTCTCCACCTGCCGCCATAAAAGCGTACTCCTGTCCTAGGCTTTTAGACTGACGTGGATTTCCATCCAGAAAGACATTCTCTAAGGGAACTAAACTTTGTGAAGTTAATTGGAACAGTTGTTGCTTTAGCCGGGAGTGGAAGATGGGAGAATAAAGCTTTAGCAAATGGGGAATCTTCCATTCCAAGGAAGGAACATGGAGGGCTCCCAGGGCGAGGGCATTAGATAATGTAATCAACTCAAGTGAGTCAGACTCTAAAATTAAAATAGATCAGGTTGTCATATTACATTTTAAAGCAATTACCGATGTTTCAACATGTTCCTCCCCACTTATGTGCCAGCAACTAGTATTAATATAGCAGCTTATCAAATGGACTGGGGGAGAACTCCTACCACTTTGCGCTCAGCATGCTATGAATGTTCACTACAAAAGTTATCTCTCAAACTTTTGAGCTTTTTTAAAAGTTATGTCCTTCTCAGTATTGAAGGAAAGCAAGAGAGTTTGCACACGCCCTTTGGTTTTCATTCTGTCGCATGTGATTTTGGAATATTGGGTGAAATTTGTCTAGTATAGGTTGACATGACAACCTTAGCTTCAGAACATAAGGGCCTACACAGAACAGGTATTTGAAACCTCTCCAAAATCTAGAGCACGTATCTCCTCTCCTCGGGGACAGGCTCTGATTCTGTGATTTCATCGGTATAGGGTATTGCCAGATGGGAAACTCCCTCTTAACAACATAGGTTGTCGTGCAGTAAGTCACTACCCTGAGGGTCACTTATCTATTACGTGTCAGAAGGGAGACCAGCTCTCCAAACACTGTCCTCTGCCTCTCATGATACCATCCCCAGGATGGAAATGGGCCATTCCAGAATAAAACCAAACCTGCTGTAATTATCTGTCCTGGCAAACTCGGGGTTGTTTCTATCTCATAGCAAAAAGTTGCCACCAAAACAATGAGGAGAACGTCTACCTTAGCCACCTTGCACCTTTCTTCCTTCTCAACTTTTCATTCAATTCATCAATCAATCAATCAATCATCATAATAATCAATCAATCAATCATCATCATTATCCATCAATCAAGTATTTATTAAAAATTTATGGGGCACCTAGGTAGTGCAGTGGATAGAGCACCAGCCCTGAAGTCAGGAGGACCCCAGTTCAAATCTCAGACACTTAATATTTCCTAGTTGTATGACCCTGGGCAAATCATTTAACCCCAATTACCTTAGCAAAAAATAATAATAATTAATTACTAATGCCAGGTCTTTGTACTAATTGCTGGGGATACAAAATTGAAAATGAGACCTTTCTTTTCTTTGAAGAGCTTAAATTCCATAAAGGAAAAGAGATGTACATAAGTATTTGTCAAATAAATACAAAATAAATACAAGATAATTGGTGGATTAAGGGGGAGGCTTTATAAGCTGGCAGTGTCATACCATCAAGAACAATATCTTATTTAATCGTGCTCTTGTACCCACGTGTCTGTTCCCAGTAAGACGAGAGGTGTCTGGACGGCCTCATCCGGGACAAAATTAACTTACATTGCTTCTTCATTTCTAGAATTCCTTCCATTCTGTAGTCCACTGTAGGCTTCCTGGCCACAGAAGGAACCCAGAATAAGCATATGGTTTGACAGCTGGGTCTTAGCTAATAGCCAAAGAATCTTGTGTTCTAATGCTCAAAAATGTCACATCAGTCATTTGATAGGGCCCCTCGGATGGGGGCAATTACAACAGAATTGTACAAAATCTGATTTCCAATGATTTGAAACTCTTTCTCAGCTTGGCCCAAACCTGTCTTTCCAAATCAATTTCACATTTCTTCACTTCCAGCCTTCTACACTTTCGCTAAAATGACCTATTTTACGGTTTCTGGTACAGGACATTCTGCCTCCTGCCGCTGTGACTTTGCACAAGCTTTCCCCATGCCTTGTACTATTTCCTTTGCATTTCCCTCTTTTAGTCTCCCTAGCTGCCCATAAGTCTGAGGGCTGTCTCCCATAGGAGGCCCATCCTGAGCCCCTCCGCCCAGTTGTTAGAATCCCCTAAAATCAGTTTGCGTCTGTTCTGTCTGTATTTTCTGGATGTTAATGCATCCCCCAGTAAGGTATGAGATTTCTGGCATAAGGATTATCTCATTTTTTTTTCCTTTGTTACCCTACTGATTAACAGTGTCCAACACACAGTAGGTACTTAATAAGTACTTATTGGAGAAAGAATATAAATGACATCGTAGAAGAGAAAATGCTTTTTCTTCCCAGAGTCCTAACACCAATAATATGTAATTGCCAAATGTAGTATTTTATTATTTTGTTGATATGAAATATTTCAGTTGTTTAATTGTTTTTTTTTAACTTTCAAATAGACTGATTTGCATTTTGTGTCGAAGAAAAGATGCTTCTATCTCTATGGCCCATTGCCAACTATTCCCAACCCTATTTTGGTTAAATTACAGCACCCAGATTCCAGTAACAAAGCACATTGATTTTATATTCAAAAAGATTTTTATATTTAGTCTGTTAACCTTTTGTAATTCCCACCCACAGCTCTAAACTGCAGAACATTTTTTATGTTAATTGTTGTCAGTGGGGTGTCTGCCGCGGCCCCTTAGTAATTTAAACCCATTGAATCATAAGGCAGGTGCTTATGATTGCGGAACAGTTACCGTTAGACTGGCTGAAGCTATAGGTTTCAAACAATTCCTTGTAAATTGGATTTGGGAACATAAAAAAGCCAGGCAGTTACAGATAACCTTAGATTACTTTTTTTTTTTTAACTACACAAAACCCCCCATGGGAATTGTCCTCTACAGATTGAAGTGATTCCTTATTTCTGGCTTTTGAGATGAATGATGATAAGTTTTTATCAACCTGGGGGAGAGGAAGAAATCAACTTAGTGGATTATTGCTTTAAAATTCAAATGACTTGGGATTGTGAAGAAGGGTATACAAATACAGGCAACATGGAGGCGTGAATACAAATACAGCCAACGTGGAGGAGTAGAGACAAATCGTTTCTAGAAATCTTAGTGAGAGCACAGAGCAATATGGGAGCTTAGGGACAATTTAATCTCACAGAGAAAGCTAGTGGCAAAACAGATACTCGAACTCAGATCCTGGCATAGATTCTATTCGGCAATGCTATCCTTACTTCTCCATATAGGAAAAGAAATAGTAAAGAACCTTACTGATTGGGATTAATTTTTGTCTTGGACCTCTACTTTATGTAGCTCCTTCAAAAATGTTAATACTATTTCTAAATTTTTATATTTTCTCAATTATCAACTATTTCTCTTTTCTTCCCCTACCCATCTGTTCCTTGAGGCTCACCATATTGGGGCTAGACTTAGCGTGGACACTGTATATGACTTTTTCCTCACTGCAGTTCAGAACTCCTGAGCCCAAGGGATCCACCAGCTTCAACCAGGATTCCAGGCACTCATCACCATTCTAGGAAGGCAGATGTTTGTTTGTTTATTTTAATCAGCCATCAAAAAAATAAAGTCAAGTGTTCTCCTGATGCCCAGCTCTCTGATGAAAAGTGAAAGATCCAGGCAGGCCTGAGGATGTTTTGTCTAGAGTTATTCCATGCCTCAAGATGTTGTAGAATAGCCAGATGTTTGTAGTCTCATAGACAAAACATCCTCCTCCAGGTATTTTGATGTCAGGGAGACAAAGTCAGAGTGTCAAGTGGGCAGGGAAGTTCAGGGATTGAAGGCAAAATATCTGGATGTGTGGAGCCCAGGAGGCTGCTGTCCTGGTACTGCATTTAATAGTCATGCAAACCCCAAACCTGCCAAGCCTGTCTTTGTTTTTCTTTCTTTCTCTTTTTCTTTGTTTCTTCCTTCCTTCTTTCTTTCCTTACTTCCTTTCTTCCTACTTTCTCTTTCTTTCTTTTCTATCTCACTTTTCTTTTCTTCTTTTTTCCATTCTTTCCTTTCTGTCTCACATTTTCTTTCTCTTTTTCCTTCTCTTCCTCCCTCCCACCCTCTTTCCTCCTTCCCCTCTCTTCCTTTCTTCTTTTTCATCTTTTCTTTCTTTCCTTTCTCTTTTTCCTTTTGGTCCTTTTTTCTTTTACTTTCCCTTCCTTTTTCCATTTCTTTATTTCTTTTTTCTTTTTCCTCTTTCCTGCTTTTATTCCTTGGATTCTTTCTTTCTTTCCTTTCTGCTTCTCTCTTTTTCTTATTTCCTTCCTTTTGCTCCTGCATTTCTTTTTTCTATCTTTATTCCTTTTCCTCTTTTGTCCTGTCTCTCTCTTTTCCTTCTTTCCTTCCTTTCCCCTTCTTCTCTCCCTTCCTCCCTCCTTGCTTCTTTCCTTTCTTGCTTGCTTCCACCAGGGAGCTTCATATTTGTAACCTAGTAAAGTTACTTTAGAACCACCCATTAGCTGAAAAGGGAAAGCCCTTTGGGAGCAGTCCTATGATTGATTTTGCAGGCAGACTGTTGTAGGGCAGGTTTCTAAACAAGCAAAGACAAAAGGTCAGATTGCTTTTGAATGACATATTCTCTGTAGTAATAATATTAAATATGTGTACACGTACATATGTGTGTCTAACTTTTCAATGCATTCCTTCAGAGAGCAATAATTCTGCCCCAGGCGAAGGCTTCTCGTGTATGTGTATGTACATGTGAAGGGTATTTTGTAGAATCACAGAATGTCAGCATTGAAAAAAATGATCCTTAGGGACAGCCTAATCCATCCCACTACCACCATTTTAAATAGAGAAAAAGTAAGGTCTGAAGAAGGAAAGTGATTTGCCTACCATTCCAGGGCTATAAGTGGCAAAGCCCAGAACTCAACCCCGGTCCTTTGATTTGGACTACTTTTGAACAACACTACATTGCCTCTTATGTGTCTTAATATGCTCTATTTTGTCCATGATCCAGACTTCTGAGTTCTTATAGATTAACTTAATGGGAATTCCCTTACAAACTAAGCTATTTTGTGACTGTTCACTGATCATGTCAGTTCTGCCTTGGTTCATTTATTTGTTCTTTCATTTGTTTCTCCACAAATTCTCTTCTTCTGTGCATTATATAGAAAGTACCATGACTCATTTTCCCAGAAGCAGGCCAGCTGCATTGCCCCCAACCCAATTCTAGAGGTATCTTCTCAGAGTATCTTTCTCCCATTCCAGGAGTATCCCCTCCACCACAGGCACCAGCAACTAGTACTTCACACACACGCAAAAAAATTTTTCATGGGGATATTTACTTCAAAGATATAGCAAGAATAGAAGAACAGATATTTCTTCCAATACGTTCTGTAGAACATTTCCTCCTACCCCATCTTTGTTAATGGAAAAACTGGTCTCAACTCAGCATAATTTCCACCTAGTATTTGTTCCACGTTCAGGTCCAAATGCAGCATCACTGCCAGCTGAGTTAAGTCCTGAAGGTCTCTTCTCATTCCATAGGGCATAAATTTGGGTCTAGCTCAACTCCCTGGACATCTGACTCTCAACCTTACAAGTGCTTGGACTTCCAAAGGCTCATTCTACTAATTTTTTGGCTTTCAACAAGGACAGAGCCTCCTAGTTAACCTCCTTCTCCTAAAATAAGAAAATGAACACCAAGGCAGGCAAAGAATTAAAACCCATATGTGTGGGCCACATTTCATCCTTGGAGGAAGAGAGCCAAAGCATTTGTTTCTCACTGGAAATCATCAGTGAAAAAGAGTTGAATAAAAAGCAGAGGTCCAAGCAAGATATAAAAAGACTGAGACTAAGGTCTTTTGAAGGTATCTCTAGTTCCAGTTCCAACTTCTGCCAATCAAAGAGACTGCTGTCCCCAACATGGTTAGCAGACTGGAACCAGTTACAAAATATTTTCAAAGGGTTCCAAGATTTTGGAAGTGCTTGAAACTCTCTCCAAAAACACTGGCCTTTTACCGCATCATCAGCTCTCCAGAGATCTGCTGCCAGCCTCTTTCTCATGGGAAATTGCATCAGCCAAGAATGATGGAGCTTTTATTGCAGGCCTAAGGATCAAGCTTTGACTGACCAGTCCCCATCACAATAGAATTACTGAGTACTATAGCCCATCAGATATGGTGTCTTCTGTCAAGGAGTTTATCATCTAGTGAGAGTGGGGGATGGAGGTGGGAAAACAGGATATAATCAGACAGACACCTTTAATTAGCAGCTTTAACCCAAGATGTGAAGGGAAAGAAGGAAGCTGTCATCCCTTATGTCGTCCCCCAAAAGAAGTCGATCTGTGCCTTGAGGGTTAAGAAAGTGGGGTTGGAAGATATCCCCCAAAAGGAGAAATTGAACATTCCCCACATCCTTGCAACCCCAAACCTCTGAGCTTCACAGGAAGATGGGAAAGGAAAAGCTTGGCCACTAGGCCAGAAGCAAGTTCCCATGACCACTGATGACGTCAGGTAAGGAAGGAGATGAAGGGTATAACAGAGAAGCTTTCACTGCAAAGACCAAGGCCAGCAAACATCCAGACCTAGCAGACTGTGAAGGAGCAACATGGTGGTCCGACTGATCAGACAAGTGGGCCTGCTCTCAAACTGTGGGACTTAGATGTCATTCACAGCTTTGGAAACAGTTCAGCTTTGGAGCACCAACCTGTTCCATGTGCCATGTGCAGTTTTCCAGCCCAAAAATAAAAGTTAACTAACATTACGAGGTAATATGTGAAGTGCCAAACAAGGAGTCCATTTAGTAAATGGTATAAGAGACAGAAACAGAGACCCAGAGAGATTCTGAGACAGAGACAGAAAGATGCAGAGTCCAAAGGAAGGAGAGAGAGAGAGGAGAGTTGGGAAAGAATAAGGGAGGAAAGAAAGGGGGCAAATAGACAGGGGGGAAGGAAATAGGGGAGAGAGGGGGATGCAGGGAGAAAACAAGGCAGAGAGATGCATTTAAAGGAAAGAGTAAAAGGAATAAAAGGAACTCAGCAAACAAAAACCCCGCCTGTTTACCAAAAACATCACCTCTAGCATTTATCAGTATTAGAGGCACTGCCTGCCCAGTGAGTTATAACTTTTAACGGCTAGGAGAGAAAGCAAGACAGAGACAGAAAGGTGAGAGAGACAGAGTAAAAAAGGAGGAGAGGAGAGGGAAAGAAGGGAGGAAAGAAAGAGGGGCAAATAGGGAAGGAGATAGGGGAGAG
Organism: Antechinus flavipes; assembly: GCF_016432865.1. Lineage (NCBI taxonomy): Eukaryota > Metazoa > Chordata > Mammalia > Dasyuromorphia > Dasyuridae > Antechinus > Antechinus flavipes. The sequence continues at coordinate 608,137,341 of NC_067400.1, forward strand.
AGGGGGATGGAAGGAGAAAACAAGGGAGAGAGGGGAAAGAGAGAAAGCAAGACAGAGAGAAGAGAGAAACAGAAAAAAAAGGTGAGAGAGACAGAGACAGAGTAGGAAGGAAGGAGACTAGAGAGAGAAAAAATAAGGGAGGAAAGAGAGACAAAGAGAAGGAGGAAAGGAGATGGGGGTACATCCCCTGATGGAGGGAGAGAACAAGGGAGGGAAGGGAGAAAGAAAGCAAGACAGAGACAGAGAGACCAAGACAGATAGAGAGAGGAGGAGATAGAGACAGACAGAGACAGAGACAGAAAGGAGAGAATGAGAACAGTATTGTGCCAGTCACTGTGCTAAGTATTTAAAGATACAAACAGAGGGAGGTAATGATCTGAGAATAGGCAGCAAGGCTAGAATGGCAGAGATGTGAGGGTTAAAAAAAGTGGGGGGAGGGAAAATCATTAATATTTACTGGCATAGACTGGGGAAAACAATGAAAGAAGAGCTAGTATTTGGGAGGAAGGGCTTGAAGGTCACAAGATCATCAAGTTATAGGTTTGAAACTGGGAGTTTTAGGACTTCAAAGGCCAGTCAGTCCACTCTCCCTAGACAGATAGCACTTGAATAGCTCCGCCATGCCAGAAGAATCATCTGAATACACAGAACTTGGATCATAGAGATTAACAAGTCCCTCTCCTCAATGTTTACTCCAAAATAAGCTGTACTTACTTTCTAAGTGCAAGCCCTTCATTGATGAGTCACACAGGACCAGAAGCAGGGACCCCGCATCCCCCATCCCCAAGCCTTCCACAAGATCTCCAGATTTAAATATAATTATTGAATGAATTGTTAGATTGAGTGCAGTGATTGTTTTCGAATGTATTTATATGTTATTAAGATCAATCAGAGAAAGAATCTTATCTACATCTTAACCAAACATTGTATCACCTCCAGCAACCAGCACAGTATACTGTATACATTAGGTACTTCATAAATGTCTGTTGGTTTAAATTGAATTCAAATAATCATCGAATCTTAAGAGTTATACGGAATTCTCAAACCATCTAATGTGATCCTTGTCCCAGTGTTCCAGACGTCCCAAATAAATGGCTATCCAGACTTGTTTAAAGATCTTGCTGCCAGTGAAAGGGGAACCTCCCTCCTGAGGTAGTCCATTCTCTTTTTGGCAGCTCAATTTGTTATCAACTTTTCCTTCTGTGGATGAATGGGTTCTCTGCGTCTTCCACTCATGGATCCTCATTCTAACCTGGAGGACTAAACCCTAAGAAATTTAATCATTCTATGGCAGCCAACCTTTCAAATTCTTAAAGATGCTCATATCAACTGAAGTGAACCAAAGTCCATGCCCATTTCTGGCATAGAAATGGGTAGGAACGAGCAGGTTTTTTGGAGAAAAATGAGTTGACCAGTCTGGCTGAAGGAGATGTATTGTTGGAGAAAAGGCTAAAATTCCAAGTCAGGGCCTGATTTTGGAGGGGCTTTGAATACTGGACTAAGAAAGACAAACTTTCTTCAATGAACACTGCAAATCCACTGACGTTTTCTGAAGCGGGGCAGTATTGCCCAATCCAAGCTGAGTCTTGGGGAGCTTGCCCTGGCAGTAGCATGCTTTGGCAAGGGAAGAGGCTGAAGGCAAGGAAACCTTCAGTTTACAGGCTGTTGCAATAATACTGGTGTAAGGCAGTAAGGAATGAACTAGGGTGGTGTCCAGGAATGACTAGGAAGGAATGACATCAGTTATTCATGGGGAAAGAGCCCTGTGCTAGATTCAGGGGAAAATATTTTAAAATCGCTATAAATCAGTTCCTGCTCTCATGTATACAGTGATCATTGCATGTCCACATTTCAAGAAAAAAAAGTGTGTTTACAATATATGTTTTGGGACAGGAATAATTTCTTGTTCAAGAAAAACTCATCAATCATCATACTCATGGAGTTTATAATTTAGTGGGGGTGAGGGAAGGCAGGATGATGTATATTCAAATATCCAATAACTTTAACACAGAATTTAGACTCTGAAAAGAGCAGAAAGACCATATAAATTGTTATGGGAGATCTGAGGAAGAAAATTTATTTTCTGAATAGGGGATCAGGATAGGCTTAATTAAGGAAGTAGCATATGAGCTGGGCTTTGACGGATGAGTAGGGATCTAGCAAGTCGAGATGAGACCAGATGAGAAGGGAGTAGAGGGAGGAGGAAGGTCTAGATTCAGAGATAAAGGTGACTTGAATAGGCTTGGTGACTGGAAATAAGTAGTAAAGGTAGTTTATTTAATTCCTGATGATTGTGAACTTTCAAATAGGAGTAACTGAAGAATAGGGATCAAAATGAGAAATCCAGGTGAGGTAGAAGCAATATGGAAAGATTATGGATTTAAAGGTAGAAGATGCCTTAGATCAGGATTTTTAACTTTTTGTGTGTCTTAGACCCCTTTGGTGGCATCAGACAAAGTCTATAGATCCTTTCCCAGAATCACGTTTTTAAATGTACAAAATAAAATACACAGGATTATAAAAGAAATCAACTATATTGAGTTACCAAATATGTATATGTTAAAAAAAAAATAAATGAGCTCCTGGTTAAAAACTCCTGCTTAGCCATCATTTAGTGCAGAGATTGGCAAACTCTAGCCCACGAGCAGAGCCACTGGCAGCATGAAGGCATCTTAGGACCCTCAAATCAGGCCATGCAGAGATTTGTGGTACCGCCACAGACACCAACTTGGTTGCCTTCATTTCAGATTCGGTTTCAGCCCAGCATCTGGATTCCAAGGCAGCAAATATAAATATAACGTTTTCAAGCAGTCCTTCCTGCTCCCATCCCTTCCAAGGCAGCAAATATAAATATAACGCTTTCAAGCAGTCCTTCCTGCTCACATCCCTTCAGTTTCTAGAACTTTGAAGAACACCTCCACTGCTCACCCAAAATAGAAAGAAGGGATGAGCTCTCTTAGTTAGATTTATTCAAAAGTATGATCTGGGTGTGAAGAGATCAGAGTTTTAATTCTGGTTCTGCTAACTGGCTTACAGAAGGGCTTTGGACAATAGGCTTATTCTCTCTGAGCCTCAGTGTCCCTATTCAAATCAAATATCTAGTGCCTGCCAAGTTAGGTGGTGGAAACACCAAAAGAATAACAAGACTTGCCCTCAAGGAGATTACAATCTACAGATTGGATTTTGAAATGAGGAAAAGGAAGGAGGGTGAAATAAGAAACTAGCCTTAGAAGATAGAAGATCCCTTCTCTCTCCAGCATTCTGCAATCTAATGAGAACTAAAATTCACCCATCTCCACTTTCACTTTGTTCTATCCCTTCCTTCCTTCTTCCCTTTCTCCCTTTCCTTCTTTCCTTTCTTCCTTCCTTCCTTCCTTTTCCTTTCTTCCTTCTTTCCTTTTTCTTCCTTCTTTTTTCCTTTACTTTGTTTTCCTTCCTTCTTTTACTTTTTCCTTTATTCCTTCTCTTTCTTTCCTTCCCTCCCTCCCTCACCCACCTCTTTTCTTTCTTTCTTTTTCTTTCTTCTCCTGAAATTTAGAACTGTATTATCTCTCTCTGGAGATTTGTAAGTGACACTCCCTACTCTGACCCTGCAGGTGTTTTAAGTGAGATGGACTTTAGAGAGTTTGTCTGGAACATACTTTTCTTTTTTTTTTTTTCCTGAGGAAATGGTGACTGAAATTTCGGCCTTCTCTGATTCAGATTTCTGAGCCAGCAGTCCAAGAAAACTATTTGTTAAATCTGCTGCCTGTGTTTTGCATTAGGAAAGTTTGGGCTTTGCTATTGGAAACATACAGTACAGTTTCCTTATGGAAAATTTGGCAGCCTGACTCTGGGTGGTTCCATTTTATTAGAGGTAATTTGAACACGACACTCTCCTAGTTTGCAAACATCCACTGCAGTTTTTAAAAGTACAAAGAGGCAGAGTCACCTAATTGTTGTGGGTTTTTTTTTTCCTTTTTCATTTTAAATGAACGTGATACTGTTTTTGATATCCCCAACATCCAGGCTGGGTCGATCTTAAAAGAAGAACCAAATGACTTTGCTCTAGTATCACCAAGGAGAGGCCTAGATCCCAGCTAATGGGACCATCCTGGTGCAGGGACACCAGATGGAGTCATTTCAGATGGAAAAAGCAGACAGTGATTAGCCACTGAGGGGTCTTTGCTGCCAGGTGCAGATTTTATTCTGGTGGCTTCATTGGAGATGGTGTAAACTGTTGTCTGGAAACTCAACTAGAAACAGACTTGTCATTTTCTCGACACTTATACTAACAAACTCAGTCATTAGGTACCAAAGTATGATCTGTCCTCAGGGAAACCACAGTGGGTCTGGGCTGTTGCCATTTAAAAAAAAATTGCAGAACTTAATGCTCGTTCTGTTAAAACACACACACACACACACACACACACACACACACACACACACACACACATTTTTATGTAATCTGCGTTCTGTATATTACTGTCTTATTGTTTGACTCAAGCGGCAGGAGCATTCCCCATGTTAGCAACCAGGCCTAGCGACCGACATTGTTTAATACAGCATTCAGCATAGATTTTTCAAAGGAAATATGTATATGTTTCAAAGCATGTTGTCTCGGTGGTTCCAATTTTTTTTTTTTCTTCTCATTGGAAGCCAACAAAATGTTACTGATCTCTTTTGTTCATTTCGTGTATCCCACGGAAAGTTTTTCAGTTGGGTGTTGGACACACGGACCCTCCCGCAATCCCAGCTTCTAGAATTTCCTCTACCTCTCACCTCTTGCTCCCCCTCCCCACCTGAGGTCATTTTCTTGTCCCTTCAGACGCTAAGGTTCTTTCTGTAAGAAATTCCCCATCCTTCCCGCCCTCTCCCACCACCCCCATCCTCAAGAAGCAGATCCTGCTGCTTTGCTGGTCCCCACCCACGTTGAGAATGTGGATTTATGGAAGGAAAGACTTTCAGCGTTGGGATGATGTCATTGCATTTTCCCACTCTTCAAAATGTGTAGGGCAGTGACACGTGACTCCTTGACAAAGTTTACATAGAGAACAGCGTCCAAAATAACCCGTCGGTTTGATACTGAACACTAGACTGAAATGAAAGGCATCCGTCCCTCTTCCCTTCCGACTAGCATGGCGGAGGCCTCGAGGACTAACTGAGCTCATGGCAGGCGCCTGATCCACTTCCGATGCAAGCTTTGCGGGAGGGCGACTTTTGTTTCCTGTCCAGATATGCCCCACCTGGAGCTCTTGTTTGTTTCTCTAAAGTCACACTAAGAAGTTGGTGTATAATTTGGAAGGGAGAAAACCAACGGAAGCCATCTATGTCAAAACTCCGATTCTCTCCCCTCTCCCTTCCCTCTCTCCCTCTCCATCCCATTTACCCGATCCTCCCTCCTCTCCACTCCGGCCTCTCCCACGTTTTACTGCACATTTCCCTCCGGGTGTCCCGGTGACACCTCAGACACAGCCAAGGCACAGCCTACCACCTTTCCCCTCAGACCCAGAGTTCCCGCCAGCTCCCCCCTCTGCCGACGCCCCTCCATCCCGCGGACCATCCCATTCAGGCTTGGAGCCATCTTTGATTTCTCGCGTCCAGGCGTCTCCTTCCTGTTCCCTCCATTAGCACAGTTATTCAGGGCTTCACCGCGTTCGCTCGGACTTCCGCCTGATCTTGGAATTTTTGGCGCCGCTGTTCGGCCGGTCAGGCACATCCGGGACTTTGGGCACATCCGGGGCCCTGGGCACATCCGGGGTCCTGGGCACATCCGGGACTCTGGGCACATCCGGGGCCTGGGCACATCCGGGACTCTGGGCACATCCGGGGCCCTGGGCACATCCGGGACTCTGGGCACATCCGGGGCCTGGGCACATCCGGGGCCCTGGGCACATCCGGGGCCCTGGGCACATCCTGGGGCTCTGGGCCGGCGCGGATCCCTGCGCACCAGGGCCAATGGCGAGGGTTTTGTTGGCAGAGCTGCCCGTGAGCCGTCCCCTCTCCCAGTGGATTACGGCACCCCCGGGTGGAGTGACCTGCCCAGTGGTGGGCGGTATCGGAGTCAGTTCTGAGGGAACTTCCGGCCGCTGAGCCCTGGGCCCCTGTCCTCGCCTCCATTCTCTCCCCGCCACAATCCAGCCTCCGCACAGCTGCCTGGTATGGAGAGAAACAGGGTTTTGGCCGGTGTTCCTCTCCCGGGATCATGCTAGCGGGCTCCCTTTGCTTCCAGGTTAAAGTGCAGACCCCCCACAGTGCGCCCCTGCCCTCCGCTGCAGACCGATTCCCTGGTGCTATCCGGGGCGCTGTGTGTTCCGCCGGCTGCCGCCTCCCGCCTGGTCCCTCCCACGGCCGCGTCCCACCCGCGCCTTTCTGCCTAGAGCCCCGAGCTCTCTTCAGGGCTTGGGTGTATAATGTTCTCTCTCCCTCCTTAGAGTAACTTGGATTGACTGCCTTATGTATGCGTTGTTTCCTACACGCACACACACAGACGCACACAACACGCACACATACACAAACACAATACGTACAAACACACAGAAAGCACAACATACACACACAGACACAAAGAGGGGCCTCAAACACGCCGGCCACAGGCCTGGATTACAAGACATTCCCCAGTGAAGCCTGAATAAAACTGTAATTGGGAAATAGTTATCAAAAGAAATAAAGATACAATAGAACATCGATAGCGTTAATATTCAGTTTTCTCAGTGAATGTGTGGCCAGAGAGCTCTTTTTAAAAAGCTTTTTATTTTCAAAACATACGCAGGGATAATTGTCAACATTCACCCTCGCAAACCTTGTGTTCCAAATTTTTTCCTCTCTTCCCCGCCCCCTCCCCGGACCGCAAGTGATCCAACACAGGTTTAACATGTTTAATTCTTCTACACACATTTCCACAATCATCGCTCTGCACAAGAAAAATCAGACGGAAAAGGAAAAAAATGAGAAAAAGAAAGCCGAGCAACACCAGAAAAGGTGAGGATGCGCCAGAAAAGGCGAGGATGCGCTGTCTGCTCCCCACGCGGCTCCCACAGTCTCTGAGAGCTCTGTACGTGCAGCTTCGGGGTCCTCATCTCTCTTGGAGTCTGCCGGCACCGCCCTGGATGGAAGCGCCTTAAAGCCCGGCCCTGGGTCTGCTCTGGTTTGTAGGAGTGTTCCTGACTGCGAGGGCAGCTAAGTGACATGATGGGGCACAGAGCCCTGGTCCTAGAAGTCAAGAGCCTTGGTCTTGTGCTTCAAATAAAACCTCAGACCCCTCCTGTGACCCTGGGCAAGTCACATGGTCTTTTCCTGCTTTGTTCCTTTCCCTGTAAAATGGGGATAATAAGAAGGCCCACCTCCCATGGTTGTGTATAGTTGAGAATATATGCACACACACACACACACACACACACACACACACACACAGTTGCTGTTCTGTTCTTGCTCTCTCCAGTGTTTTACACGTAGCAGATTTTTTAAATGTGTGATGAACTGATAGGTGAATATAGTTTTTGAAGCACCTTTCCCCCACCCCCACTCCCTCCATTTGCGAACTTCTTAAAAGGAAGTCTGGATCCCATCTTGTGCCTTCCCCTTCCCTTTGGTCCCCTGAATCTCTCCCTGGAGCTGCTGGAGATAACAGAGACTCCCAGTGTGAGGCGGCCGTTCCCAGGAGAGGATTCTGTTCTCATCAGTCCAGATCTCAGAAGTCTGGGACACCCATGCACGTCTGGGCCCAAGACTCGGAGCCAAAAGAACTCTGAGGCGCTTCGTGATCTCACTGCGTTTGGGGCAGATTTTGCCCATGACACCATCCAGAAATCACCTCTGAAAAGCACTGCTGCAGATGCAGGAGAATCAGATGCTAATGAACTCCTTTTGGCCCACAGCCGCCATCCCCACCCTGGGGCCAAAGGCTAGTTCTGGTGTTTGGGGGCGTGGGCTACGAGCCATTGCACATGCTTCTTGTTCTGAGATCTGAAAAGCAACAATCCAGGTCTCCTGGCCCCCATTCTTCCATGCCCCCCCCGCCTTTCCATCCCCCAACCCCCAAAAAGTGCCAAGCCAAAGGATTCTCCTCCAGAAGAGTTTAATGATCTCTACAGAGAGATTGTCTCCTGTTACCCTCCATTATACAGAACAGTGTGTGGCGGCTGTTCTAGGTTTGACACATTTAAGACTCGGCTTTTCCTCTTGCTCTTCCTGAGATGATAAAAAAAGCAGCAGGTCAGCAAAGTCAACTAATTAAATCGACTTTTCTAGTCGGTTTCCCAGTGTCTTCAGGCTGTATCAAGCCTGCTGCAAAAACAACTCTCTTCACGAAAAACACTGATCTCCGGTTCTCCTTATTTAAAGGAGCTGCTAAGAGAACTGTCTGTCTGAGCAGAGCTTGGTGGGACTTTTCCAGGGGTGTGAGGGAAAGGCAACTGATGATGCTGGGTGCCCTAAATGAAGCCCCCCAGGGACAAAAACCTAGACTTGTTTTACTGAACTCAGCCCCCCCACACACACACATCTCCTTTTCCATCGTTTTCTCTCTTTTTTTGAGTGTAAGGGGAGCCCAGAAATCATGTTGTATAATTCTCTCTCTCTCTCTCTCTCTCTCTCTCTCTCTCTCTCTCTCTCTCTCTCTCTCTCTCTTTCTCTCTCTCTCTCTTTCTCTCTCTCTCTCTCTTTCTCTCTCTCTCTCTCACACACACACACACACACACACTCATAGACACCACACACACATCCATACACACATAGACACTATACACACACACACACACACACACACACACACACACACACACACTACCCCTTCTCATTATGAAGAAAGCTCTTTCCCAGCTGAACAGCTCTAAAGTGATGAGCCCTGAACAAGAGAAAACTGATCAGGAAGGTACATGGTGCACCACACAGCTGTCCTATATGCCCTAACATTGTCTCATCCTCATCAGACTCTCCTCACCTCACACCCAGACTATTGCACTGGCTGCCGGGACCTCTGCTTTCCCCAGGTCTCTCCTCACTCCAGTCATCCTCATCAGGCACTGAAGTGATTTCCCTAAAGCTCAGTTCTGTGCCCACACACACACAATAACCTCCAGAGCCTTTGCCTGCAGAATCTAATGTACAAGCCTCTGTTTGGTCTTTGAGACTCTTCACAATCCGTTCCTTTTCTACTTTTTCGGTCTCCTTTATCCTAATTCCCCTCCGCGTGATCCAGAGCGACTTGCCCTTCATCACAGACTATTCCTATCTCTCCATGTCATGCTTTTTCACTGGCTCCCTTCCTGCCTTCCCTCTACCCTCTGAATCAAACCCTCCCTTCTACAAGGAGCCTGTCCTGGTCTCCCCCTTCTCTGACAACTGTTAGTGCCTTCCTTCTGAGATGGCCTCCAATTCTGTAGATTTCTTACACAGACAGAGTGTTCACATGTTGTCTCCTTCAAAAAATAAAAAATAAGATCAGGAGTGAAACAAGGTTGCCCACTATCACTATTACTATTCAATATTGTATTAGAAATGCTAGCTTCGGCAATAAGAGAAGAAAAAGAGATTAAAGGAATTAGAGTAGGTAATGAGGAAACCAAATTATCACTCTTTGCTGATGATATGATGGTATACATAAAGAAGAACCCCAGAGATTCTACTAAAAAAACTATTAGAAGCAATCCACAACTTTAGCAAAGTTGCAGGATATAAAATAAATCCACATAAATCATCAGTATTCTTATACATCACTAACAAAATCCAACAACAAGAGATACAAAGAGAAATTCCATTCAAAATAACAGTCGATAGTATAAAATATTTGGGAATCTATCTGCCAAGGAAAAGTCAGGAGCTATATGAGCAAAACTATAAAACACTTAACACACAAATAAAGTCAGATCTAAACAATTGGAAAAATATCAAGCTCTTGGATAGGCCGAGCAAATAAAGATGACAATACTGACAAAACTCATCTATTTAGTGCTATACCAATCAAACTCCCAAGAAACTATTTTACTGACGTAGAAAAAATTACAAAATTCATCTGGAAGAACAAAAGGTCAAAAATTTCAAGGGAATTAATGGGGGGAAAAATAATAAATGAAGGTGGCCTAACTATACCAGATCTAAATCTATATTATAAAGCAGTGGTTACCAAAACCATTTGGTGCTGGCTAAGAAATAGAGAAGTTGATCAGTGGAACAGATTAGGTTCACAGGACAAAATAGTCAATCACTATAGCAATCTAGTGTTTGACAAACCCAAAGACCCCAACTTTGGGATAAGAATTCACTATTTGATAAAAACTTCTGGGAAAATTAGAAACTAGTATGGCAGAAACAAGACATTGATTCACACCTAATATTGTATACCAAGATAAGGTCAAAATGAATTCATGCTCTAGTAATAAAGAATGATATTATAAACAAATTAGAAGTACATAGGATAGTAGAAAGATCCTCTCAGATCTGTGGAGAAGGAAGGAATTTGTGACCAAAGAAGAACTTGAGATCATTATTGATCACAAAATAATTTTGGTTATATTAAGTTAAAAAGGTTTTATACAAACAAAATTAATGCAGACAAGATTAAAAGGGAAACAATAAACATTTTTACATTCAAAGGTTCTGAAAAAGGCCTCATTTCTAAAATATAGAGAAAATTGACTCTATAAGAAATCAAGCCATTCTCCAATTGATAAATGGTCAAAGGATATGAACAAACAATTTTCAGATAAAATTAAAACTATTTCTAGTCATATGAAAAGGTGCTCCAAATCACTATTGATCAGAAAAATGCAAATTAAAGCAACTCTGAGATACCACTAAACACCTCTCAGATTGGCTAAGATGACAGGAAAAGATAATGACGAATGTTGGAGGGGATGTGGGAAAACTGGGACACTGATACATTGTTGGTGGAGTTGTGAATGGATCCAACCATTCTGGAGAGCAATTTCTGCATACCCTTTGATCCAGCAGTGTTACTACTGGGGTTGTATCCCAAAAAGATCTTAAAGGAGGGAAAGGGACTCACATGTGCAAAAAATGTTTGTGGCAGCCTTTTTGTAGTGGCTAGAAACTGGAAACTGAGGGGATGCCCATCCACTGGAGAATGACTGGCTAAATATGAATGTTATGGAATGTTGTTATTCTATAAGAAACGACCAGCTGGAGGAATACAGAGAGGCTTGGAGAGACTTACATGAACTGTTGCTGAGTGAAATGAGCAGAACCAGGAGATCATTATACATGGCAACAAGATTATACAATGATCAATTCTGATGCATGTGGTTCTCTTCAACAATGAGATGATTCAAACCAGTTCCAAATGTTCAGTGTTGAAGAGAGTCGTCTATAACCAGAGAGAGAACTATGGGAAATGAGTGTGGACCACAACATAGCATTCTCATTCTCTCTGTTGTTGTTTGCTTGCATTTTTATTTTCTTTCTCAGGTTTTTTTTTTCCTTCTTGATCTGATTTTTCTTGTGCAGCAAGATTACTGTATAAATATGAACATATATTGGATTTAACATATATTTTAACATATTTGCTGTGTATTGAATCTGCCATCTAGGGAAGGGGATGGGGGGAAGGGGGGAAAAATTTGGAACAGACAGTTTTGCAAGGGTCAGTGTTGAAAAATTACCCATGCATATATTTTATAGATAAAATATATATATATGTGTGTGTGTGTGTGTGTGTGTGTGTGTGTGTATATGAATGTAAGCTCTTTGAGAGAAGACAGTTTTTTGCTTTTCTGTGTATTCTCAGAGCTTAGCACCTGAACACATAGTAGGCATTTCATAAGTGTTTATTGACTAAATGTTGTTAATACAAAACACTTGGTAATACCTGGTATTGTATTTTATTGGTAATGCAAAATATTTCCAGGCAATTCTATCCCTGCATTATTAGAAGGAACAAGAATAAACTCAATGGTGATCCACTTATCAACAAGTATTTATGAAGTGACTACTGTGTGCACTGTGTTGGCCTTGGAGATACAAATACAAAAAAAAAAGAGAAAGAAAGAGAGGAAGGAAGAGAGAAAGGGAGGAAGAGAGGGAGGAAGGAAGGAAGAAGGAGAAAGTGGAAGGAAGGGAGGAAGAGAGGGAGGGAGGAAGGAAGAAGGAGAAAGTGGAAGGAAGGGAGGAAGAGAGGAAGGAAGGAAGGAAGAAGGAGAAAGTGGAAGGAAGGAAGGAAGGAGGGGAAGGAGGGAGGAAGGAAGAAAGGAAGGAAAAAAAGAAGGGAGCGAGGGAGGGAAAGAGGAAAGGAGGGAGAAAGGAAGGAAGGAAGGAAAAAGAAAGAAAGGGAAGGAGGGAGAAAAAGAAAAGAGACAGTCCTTACCCTCAAAGAAGTCATAATAATAGGAAAGTCATCAAGTCCATGTAATAAATACCATAAATACTAAGTAAGTAAAAATATAAGGTCATTTGGGAGGTAAGGTACTAAATTTGGAAGGATCCTATCACATGAATGATCATTCTGTGGCTTATAATCCAGATGGAATGACTGGGGAAGAAGGAGGGAATGTCCAAGTCCAGGACGGGTCAGGGGGACCTGCTACTTTTTGTCTATCAATTTCCCAGTTTAAGACTTACTCATGACTTCCTTCCCCTTCCCCTCTGGCCACCTACCACTCACTACCAGGGATGTCTTCCAAAAGTGGCGTTGAAATGGATCTGATATTCTCAGCTTGTCTGAAAATGTTTCTTACATTATCCGGCAGAAGGTTGAGGACTAGCCACAAGTTTGCTTATTATTTAGATTATCTGTAGATTTAATTTTTCCATGTACTTTCTGTACCTGGTTAACAGATATGATTCTGAACCTTGACTGCAACACATCAGCTCTTTAAGATTTATATTTTTACTAAGAGGAACTTTGAATGTACCTAACATGGTACTGTTTGGCCAAAATTTTCCTCTTATTTTTCGCATCTTCCTCTTTTTCTCTTCAGTGTTGCTTCTTTCAATTCTTCTGTATTGTGTCAATTTCAGCATGGACCTCTATAGACCTTTGGTCTGCTTTTCCCATCTTTGTTTTCTTCATCTCATTTCCATTTCCCAAGAAGCACATACAGGAGACGATCTTGTTAGCATCCAAATGTGGGCATGGCTCTACAGTCGCTGTTATAAGAATATTAACAAATCTTTTTCTTTTTTTCTTGTTGTCGTTCATTCTTCCATTTTCTTTCTCATGTTCCTCAGGGATGGCTCTCAATAAGCTTTCTTTATAATTTTTTCTTCCTCTGCTCTTCTGTTTCATGAGAAAATCAGTATTGCTTACTCTCCTACCATCCTATAAGATTTACTATGAGGTTTTACAAATGAATTTGTTTTTAAACAATTGCCACTCTTAGCTTCCTTCTCTCTTAATTGATTCACAGTGGTTAAGATTCTGTGTGAATTATTATGATTGTCTTGTGTCCTTACCTCTGTCCATTTCACTTGTGTTTGTTCACAGTAATTTTTTCTTGTTTGTTGTATTGGTTTTTTTTGTTTTTAGTTCACATACATTTCTTAAGCTATTCCTCCCCTGTTCTTTATCACAGCAGACTCTCCTTTGGGACAAAGATTCATTTGTTTATTTTATTTCCCCAGTTACACATTAAAAATGACATTTCTTTTTTGTTGTACATGTACATTTTTAAACATATTTCCTAATGTATTATGTTGGAAGAGAAAAATTTGAACAAAAGGGGAAAGCCTCGAGAAAAAAAGACAACAGAAGAAACAGGAAAAAAAATGAACATATCACATATCAATTTACATTCAGTCTCCATAATTCTCTCTGGATACAGATGGCATGTTCCATCTAAAGTTTATTGGGTTTGCTTTGAAACACTGAGCTGCTTGGAAGAACCAAGCCTTTCATACTCGATCATCGCACATTCTTGCTGTTAATGTATACAATGTATTCCCTGATTCTGCTTGTTTCCCTCGGTATCAGTTTGTGTAAATCTTTGCAGGCCTTTCTAAAATCTGCTTGTTCAGTATTTTTTATAGAATAATTAATAATAATAACAACAAATATTATTTCGTATTTATATTTTGTGTATATAAATATAAGTATATATTTATATAATAAAATAATATAAAATAGCAAAAAAGAAAAATACCATTTCTTTTATAATACCATAATCTATTCAGCCATTCCCTAATTGACGAGCATCTACTAACTTTCCAATTCTTTGCCAGGACAAAAAGAACCGTTACAAACATTTTTGCATATGTGGGTGACAAAGATTAAAAAAAAACCACCACCAAACCAACTGACACATATTGTTTGTGTCTCAAAGCATATTCAACAATCCACAGCTGTAAGCCCCTTACCACTCTCTCTCCAAGGACAGGGAAGGAAGCGCATTTTCACTTCTTTTCTTTGGTGTCAAGTTTTATCATTATAATTACATAGCATTCAGTTTCATTTTATTGTTCTTCTCATTTACATCAGAGTAGTCACAATAACTCAATTAAATAGGTCATGTTAGAGTTGTTTTAATTGTATGCCATATCTTCTTTTTAATCATTTTTATTCTTCTAGTTTGGTATTAATTTTGATCTTTGCTTCAGCTCCCACATCAGTAATACATTAGTTCTTGTCTGCTAAAACAGAATCCATTTCATTTTTTAAATATGATTTGCATCTCACCATATCTAGTGTTTTCTAATTCTTTTCTCAAAAAAAGAGGGGCATGACTTATAGGTGTGTGGATTCTGTGCTGTCTATGGGTCTTTGACCTCTCATTTCTTATTTTTCAAATGTTTTTTGCTTTTTTATGCCAAACATTTCATCAGAGTTATTACATTTGAAGTTATCTATGGATTTAATTTGGAAGATCTTAAGTCTTCCATAGACTTTTGCAAACTTTATTTTTTTAACCAAAAAATAAAAAGTGACAGAAAAGGATATCAATAGCTGTCAGTTCCTTGGCTTACTTTCCCATTCACATAAAATTTTTATGAGAACAGTGTAACAGGGTAAATGCACCAAAGGCATGAAGGTATAAGAAGGGAATAGGCCAGTCTTTTGCAAACCATATTCAAGTATATTTCCCGGTTCCCATCATACTAGGGAGAGAAAAGATCCCACCAAACTGAGTGTTTGTCGTTATAAAAAAGTATTTATCGGAGAGCAAAGTGCCATCTTAAAGATCTTCCCCAGCAAGATGTCACCCGTAGCAATGTCAGAATTAGACAAGATTTCTTGAAAGAGTCTATAACAAAAGGAATTATTTTGACCAGTAACCATCTTTTTCTCAATATCAAGAGATGCATAAAACTATGTGCTCACCAAAGTTTGCCTTACTGTCATGGACAGTGAATAGCAAGGTCCAAATGAAAGAGGGATTCTTTGTAGATGGTGAAGTCCCCCAGATGCTCTTGTTTGTGGATGACTTCACTTTCATGAACTCAGTGTCAGAGCCCCAAAGAATATTAAAAGCTATTTTTAACATAAAACCCCCCAAAATAAGAACTTGAAAAATGGTCCTGTCACTTCCTGGTAAACAGAGGAAGAAGAAATGGAGGCCGTGTCAGATTTTATATTTTGGGGTTCAAAGCTCACTTTAGACCAGGGGGTGTCTGGCCTGCAAACCACATGGGGCCTGTGAATCATTTAGTCTGGCCCTGCTAAGGTATTCACAGGTAACAATCACCTCCCACTGCTGGAGTTTTTTAAGTTGATAATTTTGTAAGGCCCACGAATATTGTCATAAATATCCAAATGGCCCTTGGCAGAAAAAAGTTTCCCCACCCCTGCTCTAATCAATAATTACAGTTATGAAATTAAAAGATGCTTGCTCTTGGGAAGGAAAGCTATGACAGATCTGGAGAGTGTGCTAAAAAGCAGAGACATCACCTTGCTGACAAAGGTCACAGTCATGGATTTTTCAGTAGCAACGTATGGCCCTGAGAGTTGGACTCTGAGAAAAGCCGAGTGCCACAGAATCAGTGCTTTCAAATTGTGATGCTGGAGAAGACTCTGAAGAGCTCTTTGGAGAGCAAGGAGATGACATCAATCAGTACTTAAAGAATTAGTTCAGGCTATTCATTGGAAGGTCGGATACTGAAGCCGAAGTTTAATTACTGTGGCTACATAATAAAAAGATGGGATTCATTGGAAAAAGCCCCAGGGCTGAGAAAAATGAAGGCAAAAGGAAAAGGGGATGGCAGAGGATGAGATGGACAGAGAGTCATGGAGGCCACGAGCATGAACTTGGTCAGACTTTGGGAGATAGTAGATGATAGAAGCTCCTGATGTGCCACGGTCCACGAGGTCATGGAGAGTTGGACGTGACTGAACAAGAACAGAAGTCCAACTCCCTCATTTTACAAGGCCTGGATGGATAAAGAGGTTTGCCTAAGGCCACACAAATAGTAAATAACAGGCAAGTTTTGAAGCCGGGTCCTCTAGGGACTCCATTGCTACTTTCACAATTTTTCTCATATGTCCCCCTCCTCCTCATTCACACAGTTGCCATCCTGGTACAGACCCTCTTCACCTCCTTCTGGGCCCATTGTAATTACTTTCTGCTGCAAGCATCTCCCCACTCCACCTCAACATCCACTTAGCTGGCAAAGTAATTTTCCTAAAGCCCAGGTCTGGTCACTCCCCTGCTCAATAAACCCTAGTGTCTCCTTAATACCTCCAGAAGCAAATATTAAATTCTCTGTTTAGTATTTAAAGCTCTTTACAGCTTGACACCTTCTAACCTGTCCAATTCTAACACTTTATTCCCCTTCACCTACTCTATGATTCTGCTATATTTACATCCACCATCTCCTGACTCAGCTTTTTTTATCAGCCTTCTCCCATGGGTGGAATGCTCTGCTCCATCACTTTTGCCTCCTGACTTTCTCAACTTTCTCAGACTCAGATCATCTAAAAGATGCATTTTCCGGTTCCCCTCCCCAACTCCCATGCCTTCTCTCTGAGATCATCTTCCATTTGTATTATCTTATAATTATGTAGTTATTTACATGATTTCTCCTGAGCTCTTGATGGCAAGAACTGTGTTTTTGCTTTTCCTTGTATTCCTTGGTGTTTAGCATAGTGCTCGGCACATCAGAAGCCTTTTTAATAAGTCCTTATTGACTGACTGACTCCAAATATGGCACCTTTTCTCTATACTCCTTTGATGGTTATGTCAAGTCCTAGAACACTGCAGAACCTCCTAAATGAAATCCATAATCATTAAAAAGAATTTGACCCACATAGGAAGTAGATGAAGAATGCTTATTATCTAGTATATTTTATGAAGAGAGTTGGGAAGTCTAAAAAGCTTACTTATCATTCCAATCTAGAACAGACACTCGGAATGGACCAAAAACTGGGTCCAAAATTGAACATAAGATAGAGAGTGAGTTCCTTTCACTTTGGGAAATTGCAAAATACTTTATAATTACCTGAGGTTTTTGCCTGAAACAAAGGCCAGTTTTTAAAATCATTATTGTTCTTTTGGTGATATTATTTATATAGCTACAAATCATAGGATGTCACATACAGCTACAATACATACAATAGTATACAATAGTATGTTATATAGCTACAAATCATAGTATGTTTTCCTTGGAGAAACAAAACTAAACTAAAGTTGAGGATCATCCAAATAGCATCGTACAGGTTCATGATGAGCACAAGCAGATTGCGATGCACTACAAATCAAAAATTATGTTGGGGATGTGGACTAAAAGGAATTGTCCAAAAAATGTGGCGCAAACAAAAGATGAGCTGTTCCCAGTGTTAGAGAAGGAGAATAATCTATATGTCCCACTGGTATCCACACAAAACAAAGAGGACTTGAGAAAGGTACCTGGAATGCCAAGGAGCATCTCTTTGGTGTATGTCTTTGATGTCACAGTGATGTCACAGATCTCTCAGACTTTTGTAGTATTGCTACTCTTAGTTCCACTTTGATTTATTAAATCCTTTTTCTGTAAAGTTTCTGGCAAATGTGTGGACCTGCACTTATGGAAGCAGAGAAGCATCAAGTATCAGAAGAAAGATTCTTGCCTTTATGTGCTGCAATTCACTTTCTCGAAAGATTCCTAAATCAACAGGTCCATGGGAAGCTACCCATGGTCTTGCTCAGTCCAACGTGATTTGAAAGCATCAATGTCATACTTACCCAGTCTGTGAATGATATAAAGCCAGCGTGCTGGATGGCAAAGTCAAGATCTAAATAATCCCGACAAGCTCGTTCTCTGTGCCAAATCTAATAAGATAAATTTTAATAGGGGTGCATGTCCATTTCTACATTTGAGTTTAAAAAACCTGCTGTACAAGTACAGAATCAGGGACCCACAGCTAGCAACAGTGTTAATAAAAAGACCTGGGGCAGGGGGTCAGTGGAACATAAGTTCAATATGAATCAGACAAGTGGAGACCCAATATATTAAGTGATCTTTAGTGATTCAGACAGGAAGTGTGGTACCCAGTAGGAGGAAGGTGATGTCCCTGCCATCCTCGGCATTGCTCGGGCCTCAAACGGAGCACTGTGTTCAATTCTCAGCATCCTGTTTTAGGAAGGATGTTGACAAGTCAGAACGTGTCCAGAAGAAAGTAACCAGGATGGTGGGAGGATAATGATTGTGTTGGGCAAGGATCATAGACAAAAGGAACAGAGGATATTTAACCTGATGAAATCAAGGGTCTGGTTGGAAAGATGTTGGAGTTTGGAAGGACCATCATATGGTTCTGATTAACCCCAGAGGGCAGAACTGGAGACCATGGGGAGCAGTCACGGGGAGGCACATTTTGGCTCCAAATATGGAAAAACACAGAAGGCTGTACAAAAATAGAACGGGTCACCACTGGAGGTCATATTACTTAAGGGATTCAAGCGGACACTAGAGGACCCTTTGGTCATGGATGGTATCCAAGCACGGGCTGGTCTGGAGAACTTTGGTAATCCCTTCCAACTGGGAGGTTCAATGATGCTCCACTGGCCCGCATCTGAGAAGAGTGCCAATGCAAACATAGCCCCTCTCCGCGGTCCCTTTGTCATCTCGATGCAGAAAGCCTCATGCCCTGGAGTGAGCTGAACAGTGTGGGCTTTGCAAGAGGCTTGGAAAAAGTACTGTTTAGCCCAGCTGAGCTGAAGTACTGGGTGTGGTGCATCATGGGCAGTCCTTTTGGGAAAGGGGGAAAAAAACCAAAAATCCTCCAGCAGCAGAACATCACGAAAGCAATGAACTGCCTAAGTTCGAGGATGCTATTCAGAGGCAAGAACAAACAGTGCCCTTCCTTTATTCTCATAACATTGAAAGAAAGAGGGAGTCAAATGAGAATGGAGTTTTTTAATAGAAAAAAAATCCATTTTTCTCTGCTTTAGAAAAGAAAAAAAAACATGACATTGGACCGCTTTTCAGTTCACAACACTAAGGATCTATTAAAGAGGAAGCGGAGGATCCAAAGTGTACCTCTTGAGAGCCAGACTTGTGGATGCTCCTTGATTTTGTCCACAGATCTCCATTCATAGTTCCAGAAGGTAAAGCATAAAAGCATCTACAGGATGTCCCAAAAGTCCTGGTGAAGCTTTAGCTCTAGCCAAGATTTTGAAGATGTCCTCTGTGCAGGTATATACATACACATATGTATGTGTGTGTGTGTGCATGTATATGACTATAAACACATTTTATATACATACATGTGCTTTTGTATGTATGCACTCACACATATGGCTGTGTTTATACTGTTTCAGACATTTAATAAGTCTGTCATTAAGTACCTACTATGCGCCAGGTCCTGTTCTAACACTGAAGATAAAAGATAAAAGGTATTCCCTATCCTCATCGTCTGATGGAAGAGACAAGAAGCAAATGAGTATATACAATAAGCTATAAACAAGATAAATAGGAAATAATTAGCTGAGAGACAGCACTGGAATTAAGAGGGGTTGGGAAAGGTTTCCTGTATCTGGACTGAAGTGCTGGGATATAACTTATCTTTCACTTTTCTACTCTCCTAAAAATTCTAATGACCTGAACTTTAAAAAATAGCAAACAAATGTTGGCTGGTTCCAATTCCCCGTCGATTTTATGCTGAGGCAACAAGTTCCATTGTCGTGCCTATTTCCACAAAGAAAATGCACCTTTTAGAAATTCCTTTTTTAGAAAGTCTTCTGATAAAAAAAAAAAAAAGACCCTCATGGTGACCGCAAGTGGATCAGTTACAGATGTAGGGGATTTGGGGTTTCCCGTTCCCTCTACTTGAGGAAAGAGGCATTTCCAAGACCGGCTAGTCAGGAGATCCAGAAATCCCACTTGTTCCCACTTTGGAAAAAAAAAAGTCAGCCAGAGAACCAAAGAGAAATGCCCGGGTCAGGTGTCGGCGCATGGACGTGGCCGGTCACACAGTCAATCCCTGGAACGTGCTGAGTGTGGACGTGGGCCCGAGACGGCCAAAGAAGCCCTGCTCCTCTTCTCCTGTCCCAGAACACTTCTTATCAACCAAAAACATTAGCACACCTTTGGCTCTTTTCTTTTTGCTGAGGCAGTGGGGGTTAAGTGACTTGCCAGGGTCACACAGCCAGGAAGTGTTAAATGTCTGAGACAGATTTGAACTTGGGTCCTCCTGACCTCAGGGCTGGTGGGTGCTCTACCCACTGCGCCACCAGCTGCCCCCACACCTTTGGTTCGTGAGAACGTGTCTTTTATTTTACAAGTTACACACACACATATGTATGTACATGTATGTATCCACACATATTTAAATGGATACATATTGTATACATGTATGTATATATTTATACACATTTACATAAATATACACATATGTATATATCCATTGATGCACATTTATATGCATATGTGTGTATATTTGTGTGTACACATTTACACAACTATTTCTATGAATATGTGTGTAGGTAATACACACGTGTATGTGTATATCTGCAACTTTTATATTAATACATATGTGTATGTGCATGCGTATACATGTGTGTGCATCCATATACATATTTATGCGAGTGTGTGTGCATGACTGTGTCTGCAGGTGGGTATGTGTGTATTTACATGCATTTATATGGATGTATATGTATGCACAAGGTCACGTATTTATGCACACGCACACGGCTTATTTTCAGACCGGCTTCTCGGCCTCTGCACCTGCTTCCCCTCGCCACCGCTCTGTGATCTTCCCTGCCCAAGCCGAGGGATCACTGGGGACCAAAGGTCGCCGCACATTTAGCTTCCTTCCACGCGGGGGGCCGGTCACCAAGACAGCAGCCCCTCTTGGGAGCTTCTCCACTTCAGCCAGGGTCTCAGGAGGCAGAACTGGGGGGCTGGGACCACCCCAGGCCTGCCCCAACCACAGAGCCTGTCAGTGCTCCGCCTGTACTCGGGAAGAGACGGCCGAGGGAGGGGCACAAAAGGGCCGGGCACCACTGGCATCCCTGCCAGGTTAGAGGGCCAGCATGTGGGGAGGGTCTAAGAAGGGCCAGCATGAGGGGAGGGTCTAAGAGGGGCCGGCATGAGGGGAGGGTCTAAGAGGGGCCAGCCTGTGGGGAGGGTCTCTGGGGGTGACTTATGGAAGGACGCAGATGAGTCACACACCAGCAGCAGGGTCTCCCCACCCTTGAAATTATCTTGTATTTATTCTGAGGAGATCTAGATGTTCATAAATGTATGACTCTCCCAAAAGCAGCCACCTTCAAAGCAAGGTCTGTTTTGCTTGATGCCCAAGCACACAGAAGGCGCTTAATAGATCTTTGTTGATTGACTGGCAGTCACAGAGGTTGGATCATTGCATCTGAGATACACCAAATATAGGAAAAAGGCTTATAAAAAGTGTATCTGTCTACATACTTATTTTTTAAGAAGTCTGCGTGTTGTTCCATCAAATCAAAGGGGGGGACCAGGTTTTATGTCTCCTATCACTCCCAGTTCTCAGCTCAGGTTAGGTAAGAGGCTCCTCCTGGGCCCCCCAGCTTTGGCCTTTGGCGGTGGGTCATGGGAGCCTCGGCCCTTATGGCCTTTGCGAGAACGGGGAGCCCGACAGGACCAAGGTTGGGACCTTTCCCGGTCTGCCCTGCCTGGTGATTTCCCGCCTCCGTCCCAACTGGAAAGCGGTGACTTAGGAGAACGCTTGGTGTTTGGGGAGCCCGGTCCTGAGTCCCTGTTCCCGGCTTATTTGGGCCTGTGTCTCTTTAATGAATGAGGCTTCGTGGCTAATTGAGTCTCGCTTTAAAGACTAATGCAGTGTGTCTGGTCACCTTTACACGAGACGTGTAGATTACTCTCAGGGCCAATAACCTTCTATTTTTTAAAAAATTCACTTAAAGGAAGCAAATATCTCAGCATCTAGATCGCCCTATAAACAGCTAATAATTATTGACACCAGTTATTAGGCGCCACATCTGCAGTTTTATGGGAACTACTTGGTGCCTTAAGTGAGGCTTGTTTATTCCTAGTGATTTTTTTTTCCACTTTCTGACTTCATGTCCTACACAGGTGATTAGTGAGCTATAATTGAGTTGGTTGTAAAAAGATAATTAATTGACATTTCCCTCCCAGAGAGGTCAAGCTGCCCTGTCTTGCAGCTTGCTATTAGCCTTGTCATTCTGCTGGCATTAACCCCCCTGAGGTAACAGTGTGACCTTTATCTTGCTGATAAAGCCATAATTGTTGTAATTGAAACAGACATAAAGGGGTTTCGGGGTAATTCTTGTGAGTTTAAGTCTTTGGGCATCTGGTTCTTCTGCAGTCAAGCTACGGAGATGGGATATCGAGACTTATTCCATCTTATTAAGAAGTTTATTTTCGATCGCTCCTTAACTAGTTGGGCTGGAAAGGGAGAATTATGAAGGTTAAGGATGCTGGAGGATATGAGACAGCTTGGAACCCAACCAGGAAATGGAAAAGCAACGTCCTGAAATGTACCAGCTAGTTTGATTTGGAAATGTACTACAGGAAACTCATTTTTTTTAATTGTTCATTTTTTAATGTATTGGTTGCTTTTTTTCCCTCTTATTTTTTGATAATCGTTTTTTATGATGCCCTTAGAACCCAGATTTTTAAATAACTTACACATTTAACCAAATAATTTGTTTCATTGAGCAGTGTAAAAATAACCCTAGTTGCTGGGAAAACCCATTTCTACAGAATGTGGCCGGCCTGTTACTCAGTACCAAGAATGGTGTAGGAGGTAGGTTTCTATTAAAAACCAGCGTTTTTCTCATTTGCATTTCTATGGCTTTGGCCTCTACCAAAAAGTCAGAAGGTAATTTCTTTGGGTGATAGATGGTTTTGACTTCAGAATTTATATCGCTTGGCCCAGGTTAACCAGTCGGGAAACCAAAAAAACAAAAGGAGAGGTGGGTAAGCTACATGGCACCATGGAGAAAATGCACCATCCCTGGAGTCAGGAGGACCTGAGTTCAAATCTAACCCTAGACACTTGACACTTACTAGCTGTATGACCCAATAGCTGATTGCCATTCCCCCACCACCACCACCAAAAAAAAAAAAGTTAATGTAATTCCTTTGGGTGATATACATTGGCCTGTCTGACTTCTGAATTTAGATCATTTGGCCTGGGGAACCAGTGGGAAAAGCAAAAGAGAAACAGACAAACAAACAAAAATGGTTTCCAAAAGTACCCTTTCCCTTGACCGTCTCCACCCTTGGGTTTGCCCCCGACTCTGAGCTCTGGCCTTTGAGGACTCTCCCAAGTACAGGAAGGGCGTTCTCCGGGGTGCTCTGCCGAGAACGTTGTCCTCCCTTGCCCCAATGTTCTCCCTCCTCGTTTCCCTTTCAGAGAACCAAGACTCAGTTCGAGCACCACCTACGCGAAGCTTTTTCTGATCCTCCACAAGTGCTAGTGCCCTCTTCCCCAAACTGCCTGGTGCCGATTGTGTAGCCATTCTAACTATGTTAAAAACCTACTTATGGCCTCCTTATTCTAAGCTCCCTGAGAACAGGGATTGTTTTATTCTTTGTCTGTCATATCCTTTGCCCAACATGATGGCTGACATGTAGTAGGTGCTTAATCAATGCTTGTTGATTGATTATCCGCGTGTTGCTCCACAGCAAGAACAATCATATAGGGAAGGGAAGGAGGATCATAAAGCTTTCTTTGCAGTAACTGTCTCCCTCCACCTCCATCCCCACATGTATGGCACGCCCTCCCTCCTCCTCCTCCTCCATTCTTCCTCTAGGAATCTCTAAACTCCCTCCAGAGCTCAGCTTCAAGAAGCTTTTCTTAATCCCCCAGACATTTGTGCCTCAGACTCTCAGAGCTGGAAAAGAGCCCTTGGAGAAGAATCCCCTCCACTATCCCACCGACATGAGTGATCCTCTCGATGCCCCTGGCCCCCCTTCCCAAAGCACCTCTCCCAGACCCCGCCAGGGGTTAAGAGATCGCTCTCATCTCCAGCCAATTCTACGTCTTTTTTAAAAGCCAGTCGTGACCTTCAGGTACATAACTGCAGGTAGTGGGTGAAGGTGGTCCCGGCCGGCTTGGACTTAACACATAGAGGAGAAATGAGAGCCATTGGCCCTTTACACCTGCCTTGTGTTTGTCCAAGCATTGCCCTGGAAGGTTTTTGGGGGGGTTCCTTTACATATTGATCTGAAGATTGATTCACTGCCAGAGTCACAGGATCTCATCACTGAAAGATACCCCCGAGACCGTCTAATCCAGCTCCTATTTGGACCCAACTCCCTTTACAACATCCCTGAGAAACGGCTGGCAACCTTTGCTTGATGAGATCTAATAAGGGGGGAGGGACCTCCTGCCCTTAGGAGAGGACTCTACCTACCGACAGCTCCATTGAGAAGACTGTTCCCACACATCAGCCAATCAATCAGCAAGCATGTATTAAGGGCTCACTGGGTGCTGTGTGTTTGAGTGTGAGTGTGTGTGCGCTTGTGAGCGTGAGTGTGTGCGCTTGTGAGCGTGAGTGTGCGCTTGTGAGTGTGAGTGTACTTGTGAGTGTGCGCTTGTGAGTGTGAGTGTGTGTGTATGTACTTGTGAGTGCGAGTGCGAGTGTACTTGTGAGTGCGAGTGTGAGTGTGTGTGTACTTGTGAGTGCGAGTGTGAGTGTACTTGTGAGTGCGAGTGTGAGTGTACTTGTGAGTGCGAGTGTGCGCTTGTGAGTGCGAGTGTGCGCTTGTGAGTGCGAGTGTGCGCTTGTGAGTGCGAGTGTGCGCTTGTGAGTGCGAGTGTGTGTATGTACTTGTGAGTGCGAGTGTGAGTGTGTATGTACTTGTGAGTGCGAGTGTGAGTGTACTTGTGAGTGCGAGTGCGAGTGTACTTGTGAGTGCGAGTGCGAGTGTGCGCTTGTGAGTGCGAGTGTGTGTATGATTGTATGCGGGTGTTGGTGTGATTGTGTGTGCGAGTGTGAGAGTGCGAGTGGGTGAGCGTGTGTACACCAAATAGACAAAGCCTGTTAGGTGAGAAGTGTTCTGGGGCAGTTGGGGGAGGGGAGCTCAGAGAAAGACCATGCTGCATTCTCGAGGAAGAGGGGATTGTGTGAATCAAGGCTGAAGAAGCGCCTCAGAGGCACCCGGGCTGGTCAGTGCAAAGGGACGCTGAGCGCCATGTTTGAGCCACATAGAGCCAGCCGGCTTGTCTGCGAGATAGGGCAATGAGGCTGAAAGGATATGTTGGAGCCGGGCGAGGAAGGGCTTTAAAGATGACCCGGAGCGGTTTCCACCTGGACCTAGAAGAAACGGGAGCCCCAGAAGTGGAAGAGAAGGCCTCCGGTGGGATGTGATGGGTATGGGGGCGTTGGCGGTAGGGTGAGGAAAATCAGTGCCTCATTCTCAGAAACTGGTGGGAAGGAGGAGAAACTTGCACGATGGGCTTGCAGGTTGGAAAAGAGGCAGCTGGCAGAGAAAGGGACGAGAGGTGCAGGGAGGGAGGCAAGGCTTGGAACAGCTTCTGGGGGGAGTAAAATGGTTAGTCAGTTAAGGGGAAACGAGGTCCTCCTGGCACGTTCTGCCCCTTCGCCTTAATCGGAGGATACAGGAACATGTAGGGACCAGCAAGCGGGGCTGGCATCGAGTCCTGCTGACTCTTTATGACCCGTTTGGGTTTTCTCGGCAAAGGTACTAGAGTCCTTTGCTGTTTCTTTCTCCAGCTCATTTAACAGAGCAGGAAACTGAGGCAAACAGGGTGGCGTGACTTCCCCAGGTCATACAGCTAGTAAGTGTCCGAGGTCTGTAGATGAGACCTCCTGACTCCAGACCTGGCTCTCTGTGAATTCACCACCTAGCTGCCCCCCAGAAATCCCTAAATTAAAATCCTACCTCTGACACTTAATAGGTTAAAGTTGGAGGCAAGAATTTACAAGCTTTCTCAGCCTTTGTTTCCTCATCTGTAAAATGGGGATGATAATAATAATGATCTCTTAATTGTGAAATCCGATGATCTTCTCTCAGCTCTTTACATATGTGAAGTGCTTGGCCAACCACAATGTGCTGTATAATTGCTAGCCATTATTAAGCTCTCTTAAGTCTGCTAAATTTAGCAAAAGCAGCTTTCCCAGGGAAACTGGAAGCAGGGTCCAAATTATTGCCAATTGTAGATCTGTAGCATCTCGGTTAACGGGCTTTCGCCAGACAACTTTTTGAGTCCTTCCAGCATCTTGACTTGTGTTTGATGGAATCCACTTTCGGCACCATTGCTTCTGTTCTAGAGACCTCAGTTTCCCCAAGAAGAAAACAAGGTCTGAGACTATGCCCTTCCCCTAAGCAGCTTCTGGAGGCGGGTGACCCTTGCTCACTGGCCTTTCAGAACGAGCCTCAGGGATGACTCAAATTCCCCAGCTTAGTGAGCTGTACACTTGGATACTAGGACACCCGCCTGGACCTTGGGATTTGTTTTCTTTTTCTCTCAAAGGACGTCGGGCTTTGAACGCGCCTCGCCCCCAGTGGCTCTCTTCAGAAAGCCGTGACTTGTGACATGAGACATGAGCTGTTCCGTTCAAAATTATCAGCCTCCTTAACTGCTCCCCAATACCATCTCCACTCTTTTGTTAAAATACGATGTGTCACCTTGGATTCAAGTACTATTTTCTGCGTTACTAAGAGACGGAGCTGAAGCCTTTAACTATAAAGAGGTGTCAATATATATAAAAAAAGGTAGTCAAAGTTAGTTCCTCCAGAGTCACCATCAAAACTGTTAAGTGTATTAAGAAAGTGAAATTATGCTGTCAGCAATATGGTTCCCAGTCATTGCCCAGAACATAAATAGTGCGAGTACAGCAAAAGCTAATGGAGAGAAAGATATTAGTTAAAGAATGTCCTTGTAGGAGTAAAGACTTAACTTTTTATAATGCACCATAATGATAAAATTAAGATACCTCAGAGAGAAATAATTCTGCTCCCCATAATTTGGAAATACCTCTCTGTGCCAGATTTTCCCAAGCGCTTAAGGAGTCACTCCCCATGGTAAGTTTAGCACTTGGGGAGGGGTATTAACTCTTTCGAGCCCTGGCTTCCATTTAGCACACCGGACTATCGGTCCCACAGCACCCTGATGAAACACGCAACTTCCCTCCTCAGTAGACAGGTGGGAGATTATGGGTGCCAAATGTTGCATAGACCGCCAGGCTTGACTATTCTGTTAATTTTTGTCATTGTTTTGGGGTTTTGAGGGGAGGATGGGAGGTGAGGTGGGAGATAATTGGGCAGCTAGGTGACAGAGGGCTGGGCCTGGAGTTAGGAAGGCGCGTCTTCCTAAAATGTGACCCTGGGCCAGTCATTTTGCTCTGTGGGCCTCAGCTTCTGTAAATAAACTGAAGAAGAAAAGGGCAAACTTCTCCTTTCTCTGCCCAGAAAACTCCAAATGGAGTCACCAAGAGCTGGACACAACTGAAAAATGACTGAAAAACTGCCAGGCTCTGAACAAGACTCTTTGCCCTGTTTACCTTGGTATCCTCCACTGTTAAATGGGAGTATTAGCCACTATCTCATTGTTGCAAAGATCAAATGAGATAATATCTGTAAAGCATAATGCTGGACATAGAGTAAACATAGTATATACGGTAGCCATGGTACTTAATGTTGTAAAACATCTTAATCCACTCAGACTCCTTTCCTGGGCAGCCTTGACCCGGGGCTCTCAAAGTTTATATTATCCAAGGGCCCGCTCTAGCAGGTCCCACCCCATACGGTTCCCCTTACTAGCTTCTGCTTATTTTTCTAGCCCATAGAATAAATCACAAAGTCCAGTGATGGAGTATATAATTGTTGCACAGTTAGCACATCTTTCACCAGATCTTTTGAAGACAAGGAAAGAGAGGAAGTAATAAGAAAACTGGAGTTAAGGGCAGAATACAGAGGTAAAAAGCATAGATTTAGGAGTTAACATTAACAATTGAAGTCAGTAAATGTTTGTGACAGCCTTTTCTGTAGTGGCCAGAAACTGGAAACTGAGTGGAAGCCCATCAATTGGAGAATGGATGAATAAATTATGTCTCAGGGACTTACATGAACTGATGCTAAGTGAAGCGAGTGGAACCCACAGATCATTGTACACAGTAACAAGACTATACGATGATCAATTCTGATAGACATGGCTCTTTTTAACAATGAGATGATTGTGGCCAAATGCAATGATCTTGTGATGAAGAGAGCCATCCACACCCAGAGAGAGGCTTGTGGGAATTGAGTATGGATCACAGCATAGCGTTCTCTCTGTTGTTGTTTGCATTTTATTTTCTTTCTCATTTTTCTTGTGCATCAAGATAATTATATAAATATGTGTCCATATATAGGATTTAACATATTCTAACATATTTAACATGTATTGGATTACCTGCCATCTAGGAGAGGGGGCGGGGGAGGAGGGAAAATTTGGAACACAAGGTTTTGCAAGGGTCAATTAGATCCTTGAAAAATTATCCATGCATATGTTTTGAAAATAAAAAACTTTAATTAAAAAAATTGAAGTCAGCTTTTCATATACCTTTCCATATCCACAAAGACAGGTCCATAGATAGTCATTTCCATATTCATGAGAAATATGTCCTAGAATAAACTTCCTCTGGCTCAATCATCTAATCTCTGATCTCATGGTGGGGAAATGAACTTCCTAAAAGCAAATATTTGTGAAGTTAGTCTGTTCACCACAATATGGATTCTTTTAATAAAGCAAATCATGTTTTTGTTTTGAAGATTTTTAAAAAATTCATGCAAGTATTGAGGTCCAATTGCCCTGACAACTGATTTCTCTTTATAAGAGAGAACAGAGACATTTTCCTTCTTGAACCCACAAACTGGGAAGGAGTAAAGGGGGAGATGACTACTTTATCCACAAGTCAAAACAGTAAGATATAGGAGGACTCCACTGGAGGAACAATTTTAGCATTTAACAGCCGCTATTCTGGTGTAGAAGAAGGTGATGGATGGATCTGGGGTGATTTCGAAGTAGCCATTGTAAACTTTTTACACTCCCTCCAAAATAGGGGCATCAGAGTGAATCTCTGCAACATCTAAGTGGTTTTAGATTTATTGTTTATAGGAAGAAACGCGACGCTGATGCTCCAAAAGGGATCTTTGGGACTCAACAAATCTCTGGAGAATTTCTTGGTTTCAGAGAGAGGATTTATTTTGTTTTGCATGGAATTGTGAGTAGCATTTGGAGGAAATCCCTTGATTACAGATTCCCTGGTTCTACCAAGGCATCCTCCCTTCCCCATGCATGAACTAAGGAAGCCTTGACTTTGGGGCAGCCATCCTGAAAGCTATTAAGACCCCCTAGATCTTCACATGAACTGTTTTTGTAGACGAGCTGATAATTTCTTTAAATTGAAATGTAGGAATTCACCCAGTATTATATTTCTCTATTATATTTCACCTTATTAGTTTCTGCTTCTTTTTCTAGCCTATACAGTGATTTTTGAGATCCTGCTATTATCATCTAGTGAGTTAGATGCTCTTTCGTGTGTCGTATCACTTAAAAATAGGGGAATGAATGTTGAGGTGAAGGTGGGGGTGGGAGGTGGAAAGAGTGCTGGCCTTGCAGTCAGAAGAGATCTGACTCTCAATCCTATCTCTCTGATGTGCTAATGTGACCAAGGGCAAACCCCTTGGCTTCTCTGAAACTCAGTTGCCATATCTATAAAATGGGAATAGTATTACATCCATGGTACCTGTCTCACTGGGTGATATTGTATGTTCCGTATTGTGTAAAGCTTAAAGTGCTCCAAACAGGCTCGCTGTTGTTGTTGTTGATGACGATAATGCCTTTATCATTAATTGATTAAAATAATGATCACCACTGGCCAAGGACGGATCTCTAAGCCATTCCAGTGAGGATGTCTCTTCAAGCTGATACTGATGCATGACCATTGTCCAAAACAACTAGGTGATGAACTAGATAAAGTGTTGGACCCAAAGTGAAGAAGACCTGAGTTCAAAAAAGATACTTACTAGCTGGGTGACTCTGGGAAAGTCACTTCACCTAAGTCCTGCCTCAGTTTACTCATCTGTAAGATGAAAATGATGATTGCACTACCCCCCTCCCCAGAATTAAATGAGATAAATTTTGTTAACTACTTAGCCAGTGTTAAAGTGACAGTTTATGTTATGTTTAGTATGTTATTGTTTCCATAAGGATATCACAGACCTAACAAATGCTTTGCTATGACCTAAGGACTACAATATTTTCTATTAGTCTAGTCACTTTGTTTTTAAAAAAATGAGTCTGAAATTCTTCTCTTTTTTGTAAGTGGGGGAGAAAGTAAAGAGGGTTTTTTAAATTTTTGCTGCTATATTTTGTTTTTAATCCATCATATCCCAATAAATACTCCCCTATCAATCTTTCTCATTAAAAAAAAAAGACTGAGCAGCATCTAAGTATAATTGCAATTGGTATCATATGTAACATGCCTATCTTTTACTTAACCATTACTTTTAAGAATTTTGCTTTCTCACTTTAATTTTATACATCTCTTCCCCTCTCGGTGAATCACCTTTGATAAACCAAAAAATAAAAATGAAAGACAAGGAGGGAAAAGAAGTTCAAGAAAACTAACCAACAAATCAACTGATTTCTGACAGACTATGCAGTGTCCCCACCCATAGCTCCCCCACCTCTCCAATAAAGAAAAAAAAAAAAAAACCAGGTACATTTTGTCATCTGTTTTTTAAGCTTGGTCATGACCCCTTTTTCTGAGGAAGAAAAGCCACTTCCTGTTCTAAATGTTCACAAATCATCTCTTTAAACAATACATTTCAAATTTTTCTAGGAATCAAAGTCAAGTTCACTGGTCTAGAGTTTAAAGAGTCTTCACTCACCTCCCACATACTCCTTTTGTAAAATGGGGACGTTTACTGCTCTGTAGTCCTCTGACGCTTCTCTCAAGCTCCAGTTTTTCAAAGATCTTTGTCAGCATTTCAGCAGTCCCATCCACAGCCTCTTCCGGGATGCGGATGTAGGTCATCCAGGGCAACGAGGGGCTTTCTCCTCATTTATATTAGAGGAGACGCTTTGCCTTTTTATCCCAGCCTGCTCTGTTCAAAGATGATTTTCCTGGACAGGGAAAATGGATTTGAGCAGCTCTGTTTTCTCTCCATCACCCGTTATCACGGTCCTGTCCTGGGTGACCTGGATGGAGACACAGATAGCTGCTTATCCAATTTGCAGATGAGGGGAGCTGGGAAGAAAGTTCACGTAGAGTCAGGAATCAGAATTATCTTGGTAGAATAATAGCCAAATGTAATAAATGTGGGGACTGCTAAGTGGCTGGGTGAATGCGGCTCCAGGGTTGGGGGCAGGAAGGCCCCAGTTCAAATGCGACCTCAGGTACTTAGTTAGCAAGTCACTTGTGCCCTGCTTGCCTCAGTTTCCCCATCTGTAAAATGAACTGGAGAAGAAAAGGGCAAACTGCTCCAGGATTTCTGCCAAGAAAACCCCAGATGGGATGGTGAAGTGTTACATGGCCCAACCACTGAACATCCTCCTTACACTCTACACTCTCCTCCCCTACCACATCCTTTCTAGACTCAAGTCTTGTGGGTTTTGCCGCTGTACGGGTAGTGTGAGCCCTGCCACCTCCCTGGGGCAGATCCTCCTCCCTTGACTCCTCAGCCTCCCTGAAGTCTCCACCCTCACTCCGCCATCAAACTGAGCTTCCCGATGGGCAGATGTAGCCATATTCAGGTCCTGTCTCCGGCTCGGGAACCTCCAGGATCAAACGTAACATCCTTTGGGGCACTGAGGGCTCCTCATAACTCGGCCCTTCCTACCTCTGTGGGCTTTTTTCACCTTCCCCCCTCCATGTGCCCACTTCCATCCAGAGAGCCGGGGTTCTTGGCAGCTCCTTGCACAAGCCCCTCCATCTCCAGGCTCCGGGCCCTTTCCCTGGCTGTGCCCCCGGGTCTGGGGCACTCCTCCTCCGCCCCTGTGCCTCCCGGCTCCCCCGGATTCCCTGGAGCCCCAGCCCAAATCCTCCTTTGTGCAGGAAGTCTTTCCCAGTCTCCCTTAATGCTAGTGCCTTCCTCCGGGATTATCTCCAGTTTATCCTGTTTATATTTTATTTGTGCAGAGTTTACATGTTCTCTTCCTCGTTAGAGTGCGAGCTCTCCGGGAACTGGGACGATCTTTTGTCTCTCTGCGGCGTTTAACGTTCTCCTCGGCGCAGTAGGCGCCTAATAAATGTGTGTGGGCTCGGCTAGTGAGATGAAATTCAGGAGATTTAAGGGCCCTCGGTTTAAAAAAAAAAAAAAAGCCACTGTGTAATCACACAATGGAGGAGTCCACGGGAAAGATGGAGGCCAGAGGGACCGGCTGCAGTGTGAATCTCCAGGGACAGCGAGGGGCAGACGGAGGCAGTCCCAGGGCTCCCGGGGACAAGCGGGGACGCCACTGTGGCCGCACTCTGCCGGGCCGGGCCGCGGAGACACCGGCTCTGCGTGGGAGCTGTCGGACCGGCAGGCGGGAAAGTGAGCCAGGAAGGACGGCCGGGTGGCCCGCCCGCCGCGGAGAGGCCGGCCTGAGCCTGAGCCTGAGCCGGCCTCTGGTGGGAGCAGGATGTCGGAACCGGCTGCAGGTGCCGAAAGGACCCACGTGGGAACGGGACGCACAGAGGGACAGTGACAGGGAGAGAGAATCAACGAGAAGGAGGCTCGGAGGGTGTGAAGGAAAACTTCAAAACGAGTGACTGGGATCAAAAGAAAAGGGACTACTTCAGGAGGTGAAAAAATTCCTCTCACCAAGTCTTCAAGCTGGGAACTGTCTCTCTGTCGCCTTCTCTGTCTCTCTCTCCTCCCCCACTCTCTTTCTCTTCTCTCTCCTCCCCACTCTCTCTCTTCCCTTCCTTTCTCCTCTTACTCTCCTTACTCTCTCTTATTCTCTTTCCCTTTTTCCTCTTTTTTTCTCTTTTTCTTTGTCTCTCATTCTTTCCTCCTTTCTTTCTCTTCTTACTCTTTCTTTCTCTCATTCTCTTCCCCCCATTCTCTGAGTCAGAAATATATACATTTATGTGTATCCGGCCTCAATTTCTCTCCTGAGTTCCAGGCCTGTATCACCAATTATCTGCTACTTTTATGGTTCCAGAATCTAGACACCAGTACCTGGAATTGTTATCTCTTCTTGTGAGCGATGATGATGATACAAGAAGACTGAGAGGCGGTTGCATTGTCTGACCTCTCTCCTCTTCCCTCTGCCTCCAATTTATCTCATTCCCAGTCCACAAGCAACACCTGGGTCGGCAAAGGCTGCCTTGCAACTCCCTCAAGTGTCACAATCCACAGCTGTGGAGGCTCTCGGAGAATTGAGCTGCCCTTTCACCCTGGCATGGTCCATTGTAGACAAGATATACCACAGGGTCTCAAACTCATTGTGTCCTCAACAGAACTCAGTATTACACACACACACACACACACACACACACACACACACACACACACACACACACACCCCAAACCCTCCGGCCTCTCTGCGTGTCCAAAATGGCACCATCCTTCTGGTGCCCAGGTTCCTAACTCTGTCTTCTCCCTCTCTTACCCCACATGCACGATTACTCCTTGCCCTATCCACACTATGTCTCTCTCAGCCAGCCACTTCTGCCCACTCGCACAGGAACTGCCTTCGTTCAGCCACCCCCACCCCCCACCTCTTACCCTGATCACAGCTTCAGGCTTCTGGCACTCATCCCCTCTCCAGTCCCTCCTCCCTCCTGCTCCAGCTCATTCTCTTTGAGCACAGGTCTGACCACACCATCCCACACCAGTTCATTCCAGGAGATCCCTTAGAGGCAAACAGAAAGTCCTCTGTCCAGATTTCCAAGATCTTCATACCCATGGGCCCTGATCTATTTTTCTCTCTTCCTACATTATTTGCTCTCCTCTCTGCTCCTCACACATGCCGTTCCACCTCCCATTTCTGCCTTTGCATTGACTGCCTCCCGGGCCTGGAACGGAGTCTCTCTTGACTTTTCTCCCTTTAAGACACATGAAGGGCTATTGAACTTTTTCTTGATCCTTGTGCCTAGCCTCCCAACTACCTCATGTTTTAACTACTTTTTATTGACTTGTATTTGTGTTTACTCTGCATTTAACTATTCATATTTACTTATATTTATCTACTTTATATTTATGCTGAATTCACTTACGTGTGTACTTTGTACTTCCCTCATTACCATGTAAATTTAACGCAAATAGTATTGTTGTTTTTTATTCCTTGTACTCTCCAGCGCATAGAAGGTGTTTTTCAGTCATTTCAGTCATGTCTGACTCTTTGTGACCCCTTCTTGGAAGAGACACTGCAGGGGTCTGCCATTTCCTTCTCCAATTCATTTGACAGATGTGGAAACTGAGGCAAAGAGGGTGAAGTGACTGGCCCTGGGGCATACCTCTAGTAGGTGTCTGAGGACAGAGAAGATGGTTAAATTCTTATTGTTTATTACAAGAGAAATTACAGATGTCTTCTGAGATCCCTTTTAACTCTTGAGATTCACGGTTCTGTGACCAAATTAGAAAAGCACCATGGAGCAGTGAATAGACAGCTGCCCTCCAAGCTAGAAACACCTGGGTTCCTGTCAAAACTGTGACACCTACTGGCTATTTGACTTTGGGTAAGTGGCTTAAACTCACAGTGTGTAATTAGTGCCACTTAAAAAATAAATATATCTACACCTTCCTTCTCCTCTTTCCCCCATTAAAAATAAAAGGCAGCTGGGTGGTGGAGTGATAGAACTCTGAACCTGGAATCAGGAAGACCTGTCTTCAAATATGATTTCAAACACTTATTAGCATTATGAAACCCCAAATAGTGTCACGGAAAGTTGGACAGGACCGAAATGACTGAAAAACAACTTAATAAAAACTTGTTCCCTTCATATTCCTTTCTTTTTAACAAAAAATGTATCCAGTGCAACATCTAGACAATTCTCTAGGTCTAGAAGTCACAGGGTAGACACTAAGTTGCGTTAGCAGAGGAATCTTCCTCACCTGGAGTTCCCTATTGGTGAAAGGAGGGCTTGGGATAGACCTTGGATGGGCCAGTAAGATATGGGCAATCAAAGGTGCAAAGAAAGAGCAATCCAGCTTGGATAAGGTCCATGCTAAGAACCAAAGGGGAGAATGAGCACAATGTGGACAGGGGACATAGACGTGATCAACCTATTGCAGTACTTCCAGATGTGGTTTGTTTCTCAAACTCCTTTCGACAACATCAGCACCATCACAAAGACTAAGTGCTGTACTGCTCAAAATTGAATAGACAACTCATAATATTTTTTAAATTTAAGGCCTCAAAATAACTATAAATAAAAGTATAAAAATAAGTAAAAAATAAAATTCAAACTCTCCAAAATAAAATTTACAATATAATTATAAAATTTATATCTATGGTAATGAAAATTCCATATACAAAATTATCAAATTCTTCTTATGAAATAATTCCAAATATTTACGTAGGATATTTTCTAAGAATTAAAAGTAATCCAACATTACATCTTAATCTTGCAATTATTTATAAAAGTTCATATCAAACTTCTTCATTTTACAAATTTTGTTTATCATAAATAGCATATATAAGCTCTCTCACTGAGAAATGGAAATTCATTTTTTAAATATTTTCAGATACGATGAAGATAAACATTTAGTAACAACATGAAATGCTGACTTTCCTACTGAATGACCAGGATTATCTAAGCAGTTCATTTAAAAATTCATTCGATAGAAAAATGGTAACATAAGTGTAGGATAAATTTAAATGAAAGGAGAATAGCCTTCATGCTGCAGTGAAATACAATATAATGTTTGTTTCTATAGAACATTTGTGATGGTCCATGATGGTTTCAAGATGGCTTGTAATACATGTGTTCCGTGATCGTGATTTTCAGACAGGGCTGCAAGAATGGGAACATATATTCTGATCACATAGCTGATGAGGTATTAAGGAGAATAAAGGGGATACTGGAACAGTGTACAGAATGCAAATGAGGGCATGTGCACATATATTGAGAATCTATTCGTGCTTGAATGTGGAGGCCTTGGAATGGTTTGGAAACAGTTTGATAACAGGTTGAAAAAATGCAAGAACGTACTCTGCTTAGAGGCAAAGTTTGACATCATTGCTATATGAACCATCTCTGTGTACGTGATCATGATGGTTTCAAATTGCTAAAGATAAAAATCTATAACACTTGAAACAAGCACATGCTTATTGTCACAAAGGAAAAATACATTTGTAATATAATTGGGCAATTATTTACTGCTTAAGATGCCATTAAAGATTTCTTATTAGGAGTCCTTTGTACCATTGTCAAAACCACAAAGGTTCGTGAGCCACTAAATGGGAATCATTGATATACTATATAACAGGATGGGGGGGGGGGAGGAACTCATTTGTATTGTGGAATAGTGGGAAATTAGTTCTTAGAAAAAGAGTGGCAGCAGATTCTGGAGAGCCTTAGAAACCAGGCAAAGAGTAAGTTGTTAAGACAGAAGATAGTGAATGGTTTAATGTCTTCAAGGTTGTTAGGATAAAGGTAACATTTTAGGGAGATTTCCCTGCCTATAGTGGCAGAATGGATTAGATGGGAGGAAAAAAATGGCTGCAGGATGCCCGCTCTTTCATTTCTTCCTTGAGGGACATAGGAACAACTTTCCAGACAGAAATTACCCCATCCAGTGCCCAAACCTCATCAGTATATCTGTAATAAAAGTAGATTTTGCTTTTGGAAATATTAACTTTAGTCATTCTCTTGCTAGTATAGAGAGATTAAAATTTTAAAAATGACCCTACACTTCCTTCTCTTGCCCTTTGCTCTAGAGAAGTTTGAGTGGGCACATTTAGCCCTTCCTGACATGTAACTACACTGGAATCAGAATACACTAATCAAAATCCAGATTGTTTTGGCAGTGTTTCCTAAATCAATGCTAATTGTAATTAAGGTTTGTTAACATCATTGTTGCTGTTATGAAAATTATCAACTATGCTCATGATTGGAGAAGAAGGCTTCTATTTTCACTGGTCTTCCTCTTAAAGTAAACAGGCATTCCTTATTATGGCAGGCTGGTGCAGAATTATGGGATTACTCATGCATTAGGAAACCCTGGGGTGTCATCTGAAAACTGTCTTGAGCTGTCCAGCTAGTTTTCTATGAAATTTGAGTTTCTTTGAAATCCTCCCATCTATACTTTCAGTATTCTCTGTTCAAAAACTCTGTCTCTGTCTCTGTCTCTGTGTCTGTCTGTCTGTCTGTCTCTCTCTCTCTGTCTTTCACACACACACACACACACACACACACACACACACACACACACACACACCTCTTCCTCTTGCATTCTGGAGGCCAAGTCTTATTCTAAGCTAGTGCCCATTTAATTCTTACTAAAGTAGTGGGGATTTCTTATAGAGGAAGAAGTCTGTTATACAGGTCAGAGTACTAGACTTGGAGACAGGAAGACCTGTGGCCAGGCTCACCTTTGACACTAA
The DNA here is from genome assembly GCF_016432865.1 of Antechinus flavipes. NCBI lineage: Eukaryota > Metazoa > Chordata > Mammalia > Dasyuromorphia > Dasyuridae > Antechinus > Antechinus flavipes. Next base: position 608,175,193 of record NC_067400.1, read on the forward strand.
TTATATACCTTTGGGAAAGTTACATAACCTTTTTGGCCCCACATGGCTGCCTCCTCTTCATATGTAGGGCTTAGAACTTGAAATGATTCATGAAAGAGAATCTTTCAGGGCTTCAGAATGAAAGAAGTAAAGAAGAAGCAGCAATAGCCCTGTTCTCTTTATGACTACCCAGAAGGAATCCTGCGTCTGAGGGGAAGAAACAAACAAGGAGAAGGCTGGTTGGTCCCCTCACATCCTAGAGATAAAGATCTCTGATGGTGAGATTATAGGCAACTTGATAGGAAAAATATCTGGGAACAGGGTGCGCAGTCTTTTTCCCATAGAAATATCCTCTGTTCTTTCTAAGGTCAATCCTGAAAGAAATTACTTTATGATGTGATCCTTTAGTATTTGTACAACCAGAAGCTTTTTATCTGTTTCACTATCTTGTGTGTCCTGATTCATACGTGTTGAATCCTATTTTATATATATATGTGTGTGTATGTATGTCTCTTTAAGCATATGAATATGTGAGGATGTAATTCATATTTTCCTGTTAGAACATAAGTTCCATGAGGGCAGGATCTATTTTTGCTTTTTCCTTGTATTCTCAATGCTTACCATAGTTCTTAGTGAATAATAATATTTAACAAATGCTTATTTATTGAAACATGAGTATGGGAGTCAAGATGGTGAAATATGAGCATGGACTCACCTGGACTCTCACAAATCTCCCTCCAAAAACCTTAAAAATGACACCTCAAAAAGAATTCTAGAGCAGTAGAACCAACAAAAAAGACCGGGTGAAACAATTTTCCAGCCCAGGACAACTTAGAAAGTCAGTAGGTAAGGTATGTCTCACTGAGGTGAGAATGGAATGCAATCTTGCACAGCTCTCGCCTGGCAAAGCAGCAGCTGCCTCAGGGGTGACTGATCAACAAAAGTGAATTTTGGAATTCTGGGCTTGCAGACAATAAGGAAGTCGGGACACCTGGTCAGAAGGAGATTATAGGTGACCCTTTGCTGGCACTGGGTGCTGTGTACTGCCCATATATGGTTTGGAATCACATTTCCAGGTAAAGGAGAAGCATTAACACATTTTAGTGTGCATTCTAGTAATAGTTCCAGGGTGGAAGAGAGTGTTTAGGGTTATATAAGTCAGGAGAGCAGTGACCAAAGCTCTCCTTAGATAATAACTGACTTGGAAGAACTGAATATTAATAGACCCCCATAACTAGCTCTGAAAACAGCAGCAAAGCTTGGGAGAGTGCCCCTCTACCTTGGGAGTAGAGGCCAACATTAACATGAAGTTAAAAGTCAAGAAATAGATTGGGAAATGGGCAAACAACAAAAAAAGAACCTGACTATAGAAAGTTATTATGGTGACAGGGAAGATCAAAACGTAAACTCAGAATAAGAAAACAATCTACATCTAAAGTCTTAAAAATATATATGGTGTCAGGCCATGAAAGAACTCAAAAGAATTTTTTAAATCAAGTAAAAGAGGTAGAAGGAAACTTAGAGGAGAAATGAGAATGATGCAAAAAAAAATCATGAAAAAAAGTCAACAACTTGGCTAATGAAATATACAAAAATACTGAAGAAAATAACACTTTTAAATGGAATAGACCAAATGGAAAGAGGAAGAAAGAGAAAGAGAGGGGGGGGAAGGAGAGGGAGAGAGGGAGAGAAGGAGGAAGGAAGGAAGAGAAAAAGGAAAAGGAAAGGAAAAAGAAAAAAGCACAAAAATCCAATGAAGAGAAGAATGTCTTGAAAAACAAGATTGGCCACATGGAAAAGGATGTTCAAAAGTTAACTGAAGAAAATAATTCCTTCAACATTAATTAATGACTAGAAACAATAACAAAAGAATGAAAAAATAGAAGATAATGTAAAATATCTCTTTGGAAAAAATCAATTAATGTGAAAAATAGATCAAGGGAAGATACTTTAAAAATTATTGCAAATAATGATTCTAGACAATTTATTTTAATAAATTATCAAAGTAAATAGCTTTGATATTCTAGAACCAAAGGGTAAAATAGAAATTAAAAGAATCCACCTATCTCAAAATGAAAATTCTCAGGAAAATTACAGCCAATTCTAGAGCTCCAGGTCAAGAAGAAAATATTGCAAGCAGCCAAAAACAAACAATTCACATATCATGTAGCTATAGTCAGAATAATACAAAATTTAGCAGCTTCTCCATTAAAGGAGGGGAGGGCTTGAAATATGATATCCTGGAGGACAAAGGAATTAGAATTATAATCAAGAATGAACTTCCAAGCAAAACTGAATATAATCCTTTTGGGAGAAAATGGATAGAGACAATAGAGGACTTTCAAAGATTCCTGATGAAAAAACCAGAGCTGGAAAAAAAACTGACTTTCAAATACCAGTCTCAAAATTAACATAAAAAAATAAACATGAAAGAGAAATCATAAGCAATTTACTAAGGTTAAAACTCTTTATATTCCTGTGTGGGAAGATGATACTTGTAACTCCTAAGAACTTGATAATTATTGGTTGGTGATTATCTTTCATTCTCAGAGAACCAAAATGACATCACTATGTTAGTCAAGTTACAGTGTATCCGACTATGGCTGATCAGACAAATATGAGTTTGGAATGCAAATAATCCTTATGAACATTTGATGTGGATTGTCATTGCTTTGAGCAACTCAGCATTTTTTCTGAGCTAATTCAGTTCTCTTTTGCTCTGATAAGGGACCGCTATACTATGTGCCGGTATCTCCTATGTTATTGATCAATCAAAAAGTTGTCAAGAGAGACCTTAAGAGTATAATTGTATCACTTTTTCTGACCACCTTGTGAGCACTTGCACTAATTTTTTAAAATAATAATTAAGGCAGTTAAAAGGAGTATAAATAGAAAGTATAGGTGTCAGTTGACAATGATGGGATGATATCTAAACAATAAAATCAAGGGATGAGAATGAGAGACACTGGGAGAAGGAGGAATGGAGAGGTACAATAGGGTAAGTTATCCCACATAAAAGAATCACAAAAGAATGCTTCACAGTGGAGGGGTAGATGGTGGGATGGAGAAATGCAATAAGTCTTACTCTCATAGGAATAATTGGCTTATAAGAGGAATAACATACACAATTTCAGAGAGATTTTATCTTATGCGATAGGGAATTAGTACAAGAAAAGAATAAGAGAGAGGGGGAGATGATAGAAGGGAGGACAGATTAGGGGAAGCAGTAGTCAGAAGCAAAGACTTTTTGCAGGAAGACTTTTCCTTCAATCCTTTGAGGAAGGACAGTGTAAAAGGAGAGAGAAAGAGAAGGATAAACAAGGGAAATGAGTTGAAGGGAAATAAACAGCTAGTAGTCATAACTGTGATAAAAATTTTAGCAAATTTCTCTGATAATATACAGAGAACAAAGCCAAGTTTATAAGAATATGTGTCATTCCTCATTTGATAAATGGTCAAAAGATATCGTCAAATGGTCAAAAGATACGGATAAATGGTCAAGAGAAGTTTCCACCAAAAAAATCAAAGCTATCTATAGTTTTACCAAAAAAATGCACTAAATCACTATTGATTAAAGAAATGTAAATTAAAACTCTGAGGTATCGCTTTGTATCTATCAGATTGGCTGATATAATAGCCAAGAAAAATGACAATTGTTGGAGGAAATGTGGGGAAACTGGGACACTAATGCACTATTGGTAAAGTTATAAATTGATCCAATTTTTCTGGGAAATAATTTTAAACTATGCCCAAAGGGCTATGTCAAAAAGCTTTGACCCAGCAATATCACAATTACAACTGCACCCCAAGAGATTTTTCTAAAAAGGAAAAGTTCCTATTTTTATACAAATACAATTTGTGCAAAATCTTTTGTACAAAACTTTTTTGTGTGATGGCAAAGAATTGAAAAGAAGCCCATCAATTGAGGAATGGTTAAAGAAGTTGTGATATTTGATTGTATTGGAATATTGTGCCATAAGAAATAAAAAGCAAGAGAGTTTCAGAAAAACCTGGAAAGACTAATAGGAACTGATGCAAAGTGAAGTGAGCAGAACCAAGAGAATATTGTTCACAGTAAAAAGTAACATACAATTATCAACCATGAATGACTTAGCTGTTCTCAACAATAGAGTGATCTAAGATAATTCTAAAGGACTCATGATGAAAAATGCTATCTGCCTCCAGAGAAAGAACTGATAATATCTGAATGCAGATAGGAATTTTTTTTATTTTTTTTATTTTTCTTTTTTTTTGCCTGTTTTCTTTCACAACATGACTAAGATAGAAATGTGTTTTGCATAGATATGCATATATAACCTATATCAAATTGCTTGCCTTCTTAAAAGGGGGGGAGGGAGAAAATAGAATTTGGAACTCAAAATTTTTAAACGTGAATATTAAAAATTGCTTTCAAGTGTAATTGGCAAAAAATAAAATCTTTTAAATAAAGGAGGGAAAAAGGGAACATGCTGAATTTCACTCTTCAATAGTTTTCCAAAATGGTCTCAGGATGCTCCTCTCAATAACTCTTACGGGGAAGTTTAGCCCAGTCTGATGGCCTAGAAAACAATTCTCTCTCTGCCTCTGTGTGTGTGTGTGTGTGTGTCTGTCTGTCTGTCTCTGAATGTCTGTTTGTCTATTTGTCAATCTCTCTCTCTCTCTCACACATACACACACACACACACACACACACACACACACACACACACACACAAAGCTACATCAGTCTTCCGGCTGACAAGGTTATAACCAGTTGGTAGAACATGAATTGGTCCTTCTCCAGTACACATCGCCTTGGCAACAGACATCAGCTTGCAGAAAGAAGACATCTCCACTTCTTCCTTAAAATACTCCTTCTGACCTTTGGGACTAATTTCTTAGAAACGGTTTCTTTCTTTTTTTTCCTAGAAGAATCTCAGCTGACCTCAAGCCCAGGAAACCAGACTTTTTCTTCTCCACATTATCAACAAGTCAATCACGGCTACGCTGAATTTCATAATGTCTCTCTTGCAGCTCCTCCCCCAGAATACCATCCCATCATGTTCCTGGATAACATTCCCAACGAGGTAACAGATGCTTGTTGAAAAGCTTTTATTTCATATCGGCCCTCCCACCTTGTTGCCATGCAGCCTGTACTAAGGGCTCACATTCTCCCCAGGAGGCACTCAGTGAGTCCTTGTTGATTCTAGAGGGACACACAGACATTAGAGATGCATGGATTGTGTCGTCATCACGGCACCGTAAACAAAGATCTGTTGTTCCGTCACCACGACCAATGTCTATGGAGTTATCTTGGCAAAGAACCCTGGAGCACTTGGCCATTTCCCTCTCCCTTTTGCAGATGGGGCAGATTGACATGAGCTGACTTGCCCCCGGGGTGACCCATCAAGTGTCTGAGGACACATTTGAACTCAGATCTTCCTGGCTCCAAGCCTGGTGCTCCATCCTAGCTGCCTCTCTTGGAGATTTGCCTACCGGCAGTGTCCTTCCCAACAGTCTGCTACTGTCCCTGGCATTTTCAGCTTCACGGTCCCTCCTTTGGAAGGAGATGGTTTCTTCGGGATAAATAATGCAGATTTATTTCCTGGAAACTTGGCCCATTGACGCTCACCAACTCATTGGTTGGTTATTGATTATTGATTATTATTGGTTGGTTGCCAGGAGAAAACCCTAAGGGAAAAAAGAGAAGACGATAGAATAGGTGTGTTACGATGGGAATGGGAAGAGATGAGAAAGCCACAGAGCAGAGAAGCCCCATCAGTAAGCATTTATAAAGCACCTACTATGTGCAAGGCATTCAGGGACAAAGATAACAATGAAATAGCCCCTGGCTCAGGAAGCTTAGATTCTTATCAGGGAAGATAGCATGTAATAATAATAACTAGCTTGTATATATAAAACATAAGTAGGTATATGGAGCAAGCTAAGTGGGGCCATAGTGCTTAGAGCTCTGGATTTGAAGTCAAGAAGATCTGAGTTCAAATGCGACCTCAGAGACTTTCTAGCTGTGTGACCCTGGGAAAGTCACTTCACCCTGTGTGCCTCAGTTTCCTCATCTGTCAAAGGAGCTGGAGAAGGAAATAGCAAACCACTCCAGTATCTCTGCCACGATAACCCCAAATGGGATCATCAAGATTGAATACAACTAAAAGCCTAAACAGTAACAACAACATATAAGTATATGCAAAACAACTAGGAGATCATTTGGGGAACTATCAGGAAAGGAGCAAGGATGACTTGATACTTGCGTTTTGGAGGAAATGAAACCTTAGAGGGGCAGGAGAGGAAGACTGAGAAGGATGAAGAAGATGCCCCGGAGGATGGGTGATGGGGGCCGGGGGAGGGCCTTAGTATCAGAGACCAGGTTAGCCCTCCATCAGAGGGCGAGGGGAAGGAGAAAGGATGGAGCAGAAGGCAAGCTGCTTTCCCCGGCTGGCTCCGCTCAGCTCTGGCCCCATCTCCTGGGCAGACACCGGGGTGATCCCTTTGGGGAGACCTGCCCTGCAGGGTTCTGTGAGTCCCCTGGTTCAGAGCTTCACCGCCACCCTCTGTCTCCGAGATGACGGGCAAGGCCCCCGTGACACGAGGCAGAGATGCTGCTGCTTTCCAGGAAGCAGCACTGGGCAGAGCGGGGAGCCGGCTGCGGGCAGCCGGTCCTCAGCTGGGGCTGGGGAGGAGGCAGGGGCAGATGGGGTGGGGGTGGGGGCAGATGGGGATGGGGGGCTCAAACTAGGATTCAATAAGGGCAGAGCCAGTCCAAGCGCTCAAGCCGCCCGATTTCTGGAAAGTTATTTTCACTAAATCCGATCTGGATCAATGTCCAGCTCCGCTAAATGGGCCCATCTGTTGTTGCCCTCGGCCCTTCTTCGCCCCCCCACCTCTCCCCTCTTTTTTACTTCTAGGAGGAAGACCAGCAGTCGCAAGAGGCCGAATCTTCTGACAACACGGAGGACCTGGAGGAACCTCCCGAGAGCAGGTACACCGGCGGCCAGACCAGGGTTTCTGCTTAGTGAGGGGCTGCCCCCCATAAAGCGCGAGGAGCTGCCCCCTTATAGCATAAGGGGCTGCCTCCCTTACAATGTGAGGGGCTGTCCCCCCTTACAGCGGGAGGGGCTGCCTCCCTTACAGCGCGAGGGGCTGCCTCCCTTACAGCGCGAGGGGCTGTCCCCCTAATAACGCGAGGGGCTGCCCCCCTTATAGCGCCTGCTAACAGGTGCTTCTCTCGGGGGGACATCGCATTTCCTTGCAGACAATGGCCGCACCCATGAGCCCTCACTCTCACACCTGCTCCATCCGCGCATCGGTGGCCCCTCACGTGCGCCAGCCGGGCCGGTTAGCCCTCCGCGGCCAGCGAGGAACCTGGGGTCGATGCGCTTGGTTTGCTCGCAGGGGGTCACGGGCCGCTAAGCCCCTGGGCGTCTATAAGAAGTTTGGCCACTGCGGACCAAAGGCGGGGGTGGAGCTCAGGGGAGATCTCTGGTCCGCCCACTCACCCCCGGGCACAATCTACTCCAGAAGCTGCTTGGGGTTTGTCCTCGTGGTCCGGGACCCTCTGCCTGCTGGAGAGGCCGGATCTGGAGGTACCGGTCAGGCCTGCTTCCTCTCCCTACAGTTAGGGTACGTCTCCGGGTAGAAATAGGTTGGACAAAGGCCCTGAGCCCCGAGGCCGCTTTGAGTTGTAACCCCAGGCCCTCTCACCTCACGGCAGCCAAATGGCACAGGGGATAGGGCATGGGCCTGGGAGTCAGGAAAACTCATCTTCATTAGTTCCAATCCGGCCTCGGAGGCCTCCTGGCTGGGAAACCTGACCAAGTCACTCAACCCTGTGTGCCTCAGTTTCCTCATCCGTAAAATCAGCTGGAGGCGGAAATGGCAAACCCCTCTGGCATCTCCGCCAAGAAGAGCCCAAACGGGGTCATGAAGAGTGGGAGCGGACTCAACAATAGCAGCTCATGGGCCTATTCCAGGATGTTTTAAGAGAAAACCTGATAACTTCCCAGTCTGGCTTTGGAGAGTGCCCACAGAACCACGGCCAATTACCATTGGCCAACCCGGGAGCCAGGTTCAAAAGGGGGTGGGTGCTCTTGACCTGGGGCAAGCTGGTGAGCCTTATCAACCCCTTCTCAGACTCATCCTTTAAATATATAAAATAATATCCACAGCCTTACAAAAGAAATCCAATTAGAATTGAAATCCAATTGTCAAAATATATTAAAAACTAGTTCATGGGCAGCTAGATGGGGCTAGATAGAGCCCCAGCCCTGAAGTCAGGAGGACCTGAGTTCAAATCTGGCCTCTGACACTTAACACTTCCTGGCTCTGGGACCAGGGGGAGTCACTTAACCCCAAGTGCCTCAACAAAAACAAAAACACCTAGTTCATGGGCCCCGGGTCAAGAGCCCTTACCTTGGACCAGGCACTTCTACTCAGTCATTCCTGTGTGTCAGCTGCTGCTGTTCGCTGGAGACTTGGAGCATGTGATTAGTTTGTCCCAGTTGCCTTCAAAAGTCCCCTAAATCAGATGGGGTTGGCCACACAGACTCCCATCCACCAATGAGAGGAAGCACCAAGTCCCTGCTGCTTCTCCTTTTCCTCTTTATAACCTTAAGTTCTTCCTCAGAAATCCCCATAAGATTCCAGAAAGTATGAGCCCTTATGAAAGCTGAGATCTGGTTGCTCCCAATAAAATCTTTTTTAAAAAGAAAGGAAAGAAAGAAATACTAAATAAATGAAAAACAAGTAAATAGATATTATCTTTCTGTGTGACTCTAGGCTTCAATCTCCATCATCTCTATCGATAAAGATCTAAAAGTTCTTTTTCTCCCTGCGAGGGCTGTGATTTAGGAAGTTCTATATAAACCTTAAATATGGATTACCAAAATGGGAATTATTGCCCTGAGAAAGCATATGATCAGCCTTTGAAATAGGAATCACATACGTAAACAGGGGTGTTTTGTTATATCTGTTATCTGAAAAAAAAATTCTGTGTTTGTTGTTTGAAGTCTGTATTTTTGCTTTAAAAATCAAAAAACATCCCACCTGCTGTCTCTCTATTCCCATTTCTTCATTTGCCTTAAAAAAACAGGAAGTTTAAATGTCGCACTGCCACACGTACAACTAAATCCCTCACCCCAACCTTGACCCCAGAACTTCACTGTAGGATTCAAGGGCTCCTTCGGTATCCCTGACAATGGGGTCAATGGAGAATCCTGTTTCTCAAGCGCTGGCTAATTCTGAGAGTGCCCTCGGTGCCAGCTTGAGACCCTTCCTGGGGTTCCCCACAAACGTGTGGCCCCCCTCCCAGCAGCAAATAGCGGGAGAAACAAGCCACAGCGCGCGTAGCCCATGTCCAGCCCGTTCATTCCTGAGCTATTCACAAGGAGAAGAATGACTGAAAAGTAAGGCTGCTGCGACACAGAGAAAACACAGTTGGACATCTGTACTGAACCAGGGCCTGGAGCACGACACAAAAGGGGCCCGGAGACTCGCTGCCCAATCGGGATCTCTTCTGATCAGCGGATACTCGAGGCCCGGAGCAGGTGTCTGTGTCGTCTGCAGGGGGGGACCAACCCCTGGGTTGGCTTAGAGTCCTTGAGCCTCTGCTCTCGCCGAGGGTCCGGGCGAGCCCATTCGTTCACTTTCGAGTCCCACCCTGGAGAATTAGCAGGACCGAATTTCTTTGCTGTCAGGTGGTCAGAGCAACACAAAGGGACCCTAAGCCCCTTTGCTGGCCAGCCCAGGACCCAGATCACAGACACCTAACCCAGGACCCAGATCACGGACTGTCTGGCTGATCACACGGAATCGGCCCCACTGAGGTGAGTGAGGGATGAAAACCGAAATCATGAGAAAAGAACCAGCCCAGAGTCGTTCCCAGGGTTGATTAAAGGCAGAAATATTCAGACAGGCTGGAACCTGGCCAACCAGCTAACATCATCTCCGGGCCTAGGAAGTGTCAGCTGGATCAGAACCACGGGCCAGTTTTCAGAAAGGGATTTTCTCTGGGAATCGGATCAGGTTACCCAGGCCCACAGGAACGCTACAGAGGACCCAAAGTACCAGAGGAACCGCTTTACCCTGAGTTGTGCTCACCGAACGCATGGCTCATTCTCGGTCACGGGGCCAAATCCGTGGGGCTGGAAGGGCCGGTGGAGGCCATCTATCAGCAGTCATTATTAAGCACCTGCTGTGTGTCAGGCACTGCCCCTCCATGATTAGGATAAGGAGGATGAAATCTAGTGAAGGCTGCAGAGCGGACGGTCCAGCTCCGGCTTGTCTGGCGTTAGAGACAATATGTTCTTCCCCACTAAGAGTGAGACTGAGCGAAGTGAGTGACTCAAGTTCTGTACCACTGGACGATTCCATTCAGTGAACACAGAACACGGGGAGGGGGAGTATTGGGGAGCACCAGCCCCTCTGGCCGGAAGGCAGGGCCCTCCCCTTCTCCCCTCCCACCTGTGGCTCCAGGATGTGGCCACCGGCTGGTGATGTGTCTCAGCAGATACTGCCAGCGAACCTCCGGCAGACTCCCCCGGAGAATGGGCCGATGAGAACCATGGCCAGTGGCCACGGAGGCGGCTGAAGCAGCCGGGGAACACCTGGGGCTTGGCCAGTCTCAAAGATGCCAAGGCCATCCATTCAGCCTGGGCCATCGCGTCAGCCTGACCCGTTTTTCACTGGTCTTTGAGGACTTTGGACAGGAGAAGGAGGCTAAAGATGGGGCAATTCTGCCTCTGTTAAATCCAGTTCTCATGAAAATCGAGACATACCGTGATGTCGTTGGTGCTCTTTGAAAACGCAGGATGGGGGCAGCTAGATGGCCCAGCAGGTAGAGTGACAGCCCTGGAAGCAGGAGGACCTGAGTTCAAATCCGGCCTTATAGACGCTTAATATTTCCTAGCTGTGTGACCCTGGATAAGTCGCTTAATCCCAATTACCTCAGCAAAAAAAGAAAAAAAAATGCAGGACGAACAGCAAGTGAATACCCACCATAGTAAAGATGCCGGATTGGGGATGGGGACAGGGCAGACAATATCCTGTACATGTAGCCCCAGAGGAGTGAGAGCCACATAGTCCCAGGCTTAGGAGATCCCCCCGCCCCAAGCTGCCATCCAAGTGCCCAGTTTGGAGTTCAGTAGCCATCCTACAGGGCAGGGAAAACGCCGGTTTTACATTATTGAGGTCGGAATGTCATAAAAATAAAGGTTTGGCCTTTAAAGAGATTTAGAAGCCATTTGGTCCAAACTTTTTATAGACGAGGAATTGTTATTGTATAGTTGGGTCACATCCCTTCATGGGCCCTTTTGGGGTTTTCTCAAAGATACCGTATAGTTTGCCGTTTCTTTCTCCAACTCATTTTACATGGGAGGAAACTGAGGCAAACAGGATTCATGACTTGCCCAGGATCACACAGCTAGGAAGTATCTGAGTCCTGACCCTCAGGACCCGCTCTCTGTGCATTATGGGCACCTAGCTCCCCTACAGATGAGGAAACAAAGACCTGTGAAGGTTGGGTAAGTGTTGGAGGGAGGCTGGGAGGAGGAGTCCCTGCATCCCAGTGCAGAACCATATAACCAGTGCATATCCTGGCCCCTCACTTACTCCCTGGCTGGCGTTCAAAGGCTTTACCTCTGGGATCTCTGACCTTCTCCAGTCCTGCCATTTGCCACCCTGGGCCTCAGCTTCCTGATCTGTAAAATAGGGAAAAGGACCCTGCTTAACCCTACACCTGAGGCAGGCGGGTGACTAAGCCTTCCTTCCCAGGCCTGAGGAGTCAGAGAAGCCTCTGGTTACCCAGTGGATTAGCCCTTGCCAAGCTGGCCAGAAAGTCTCTCCTTGCAGACACTGACTTTGGGAGAGGCCGCCCAAAGCTGCTGAGAGTGGCCTTTCCCAGGGGAGCCTCCCCTGAACCTAATCTACCTGAAGTGCTTATGCAAATGGCTTAGCTCTGATAGCTTCCCAAGGAGGCTTCTTATCTTTTATCTTTTTAAATATTTTACACGGGTAAAGTGCCTCTGCTGACAGTCTCTGGGAGGCCTGGGCTGGAGGAGGGGGAACAGCTCTGGGCAGCAAAAGGGGAGGGAGCATCTATGAAACAGGGAAGGAGTTAGAAGTTATCCTGAGGGAGCCCCAAGAAGGGGCAGTGGAATTCTGGGAAAGCAAAGGGAGGCAGAGGGGCTGAAGAAAGAGCTTTGAGGTTTTCTGCCCTCCTCCTTGCCCCCAGCCCCAACTGGGCAAAGAGCCTTCCCTGCCCAAGTCCAGGTCGGAGCTTTGGGATTGTGGTTCCAAATGAGGAAACCTAGCTTCTCCAGCCCAGGGAAGTGGCACAGCCCCGCCCTCTGCCAATGGGGTGCCGTGCCAGGTGTCTCTTTGGCATCCTCTCACCTTTCCTTCCAGCACCACTTCAAATGAGATAACGTAGACAAAAAGTGTGAACCTTAAGGCCCTAGATAAATGCCCTATAAATGCCAGCTATTTGTCACGATTACTATGGGTGGGACAACCCGAGTCCCAGACATCTGGGCCCATTCCCCCCCCGTCAGGTTTGGGCCCCCTCCCTGCCCTGGCTGCACCTGGGTTTGACTTGCCACCATGGCCCCTCGGGGGAGCGAGCCCAGTGCTGGCAGCTGGCAGGTGGAATAGCTCCCATAAACTCATTCCCAGCTAGGAGCTAAAATAGACTAATGCTAATCTCCTTGCCCTCAGAAAGGACAAGCCCACCACACTCGATAGGGCCTCGTGGTCCCACCTAAGCCTTGCAGAAAGGTAAGAGTTATTCCCCTTCTTCCACAGGTGGGAAACTGAGGTTGAGAGAGGGGCGTTGACTTCCTAATGCTCACTCGCTAATGGCAGAGCTGGGAACAGAGCCCCGGGTCCACATCACATCCAGCTTTCGCTTGCAGCACCCAAGCTGAGGGAAGGAAAGCTCTGAGGATGGGATTTAGGTCCTGGGCAGAGCCTCTGGACACCCCCAAGGCCACATATCACTGACCACTGCTTGTTCCGCTTCCCTCTGGGCAGTGGGTGTCCCAGGCGACCTCCTGGTCCTGGGCCTGGCCTGGCTCCTGGCCCCTCTCTCACAAACCCTTCCCCAGGCATGAGGTCTGAACTTCCCTGCAGCAAACTCAGGCAGCCTGAAAGGAGGGTCCTCTCCAATCCCACAGCCCAGGCCAAAAAGCACCTGTTCTGTTCTCCCGCTCCTGTGACCTGCCTGAAGCCCCCCACCTAGTGTCTGGGACCAGGTTTGAACTCGGCTCCTCCCGACTCCCGGGTCAGTGTTCTATCCCTGAGCCACCTCGCTGCCCCCGAGAAGCAAATTACTAACCGACCACTGCCCAAGAGCATTTGAGGAGAGAGGGAAAAACACTAAGAAGATCAGAAAAAGCTGCTTCTAGGAACCGAACCTAAGTCTTCTAGAATCTAGACAAATGAGCTGAGCCTGGACGGGGACTGATGATGGGGCAGCTCGGAGGCCGGAGGCAGCGCCGGGCAAAGTCCCAGAGGTGGGAGAGGGAAGTCCAGGGGCAGGAACCAAAGGCGGGCCAGCTTCACTGGTCCCAGTGCGCCACCGCTACAAGGGCCTGGAGGCCTCGAAAGCTTTAATGTCGAGCAGCCGCATTTATATTATAAAGACAATCGGGAGCACCGGAGTTTTTTTTTAATAGCTTTTTTTATCTCACAAAACACACGCAGAGGTAACTCAACATTCACCCTTGCAAAAGCTTGGGCTCCCAGTTTTTCACCCGCCTCCCCCCCGCCCCATTCCTTAGTAATCCAATATAGGTTAAACACCTGCAATTCTTGCCGACGTATTTCCACGTTTACCAGAGCACTAGACTTTGAGCAGCAGCAGGACAGGGCCGGAGTCACACTTTAGGAGGGTTGTTTTATCGTGTGAGGAAGATTGAGGAAGATAGACGAAGAGTCGAGGGAGAGATTGGGAGCCAAGATCCTGGGAGCCGCCTGCTGATAGCCCGGTGACAGTCACCAGAGAACAAGCCACTTCCTCCTCGGGTGGCCTGGGGCAGTCAGTTCCTGCCTTGGGCCTTGGTTTCCTCTCCTGGAAAATGCAGGGCCCTTCACTTTGGAAGTGCCCCCTCTCCCTTTCCAGTCTCATTATGCCTTCCTTGTCCCCCAAGGCCCAGTGGCCTGGTCCCCTTACTACCCCCGACACAGGACATTCCTTCTCCTGACTCTGGGCATTTTCAGTGACTGACTCTCATCGCTGGGATTCCCTCCCTCCTCATCACCCCCTATTGGGCGGCTAAGTGACGCCATAGGGGATTCAGCAGGGCCCTGGGAGTCAAGAAGACCTGAGTTCAAATCCAGCCCTGTGAAAACTGAGCAAGTCCTTCACCCTGTTTGCCTCAGTTTCCTCATCTGTAAAATGAGCTGCAGAAGGAAAGGGCAAATCACTCCAATATCCTGCCACAAAATCTCCAAATGGGATCATAGAGAGTCAGTTACAACAAAGACTCACCTTCTCTATGAAGCCTTTCCTATTAATGCTTTAATGCCCCGGCCTTTCCTCCAAAAATACTCCCACTTTTTATCCGCGTCTATCTTTTTTCTGTACATGGTGGCGTTCCCATTGTTCCCTCCATAGTCTGTGAGCTGTTGAAGAGCAGGGATTATTATTTTTCTTTGTTTGTATCTCTAGTGCTTAGCGTAGTTTCTAGCCCACAGAAGGGGCTTAAGAAGGGCTGCTTGTTGACAGTGAAAAGGACTTTCACGAGCCGTGTGTTTTAGCAGAAAGAATTTGGCAGAACTTCATTGGAGTCTCAGTAATGTCACTGACTTGTGTGGCCTTGGGCAAGCCGCTTAACAGAAATTAGAAGGGCCTCTTTTCCCCTCCAGGATATGGGAGACTGTGACATAGAAGATAATTTTAGCTTTGCTATTCTGTCACTCTTTGTGAAGATGGAAAAGCCACTGCATAAGAGAATAGCCTTCCAGGAATCCTAGTGTCTGCTTTTGTCCTTCCTTCCTTCCTTCCTTCCTTCCTTCCTTCCTTCCTTCCTTCCTTCCTTCCTTCCTTCCTTCCTTCCTTCCTTCCTTTCCTCCCTTCCTTCTTTTCTCCCTTTCTTCCCTCCCTCCTTTCCTTCCTTCCCTCCCTCCTTTCCTTCCTTCCTTCCTTCCTTCCTTTTCTTCCTTCCTTCCTCCTTCCTTCCTCCCTTCCTCCCTTCCTCCCTCCTTTCCTTCCTCCCTCCCTTCCTTCCCTCCCTCCTTTCCTTCCTCCCTTCCTTCTTTTCTCCCTTTCTTCCCTCCCTCCTTTCCTTCCTTCCTTCCTTCCTTTTCTTCCTTCCTTCCTTCCTTCCCTCCCTCCCTCCCTCCTTCCTTCCTTCCTTCCTTCCTTCCTTCCTTCCTTCCTTCCTTCCTTCCTTCCTTCCTTCCTTCCTTCCTTCCTTCCTTCCTTCCTTCCAACTTTGATCTTCTCTATTTCTCTCTGTCTACTATCTTTCTTCATTCCATTTAGGGTAATGTTAGTTCCTTCGACATAAGACCAAGAATTCCTGGAACAACTATGTAACCGAGCAGCTTCAAATCTCAATCTGGAAAGAATCTTTGTGCAGTAAACTGCATTTCTGATATGAAACTGAAAACAAGTCAAATGCAAGGCAATGAATGATACAGCACAAGTGGAATCCTTTTGACTCCAGTTGCAAATTTAACCCATAGTGTTAGAACTCCTGGAGCCAGCCGTGTTCTCTTTGGGAGAAGGTGGCAAAAACAGAATGGCGTAAAGTAATACAGCTGTGAGAAAAAAAAAAAAGTTTCTGGGGCAGTGCCCCAGCTATACAATCCTTTCATGCTTTCTCTCTGGAGGAATGGAGGCTCTTTTGCCTATATTTTAAAAGGCCATTATCTTAATAGCTTTCGGTTTTTCATTTATTTCCAAATTTACTACCTTTTGCACTCACCCTTGCACATAGTGACCATGTTTAGCAACACAGGTAACATCCTATACTTGCGTTCAGTCCCATCCTTCTATTCTCTTTTGACTTGTTTGTATTCATCAGTTGTATTATTTTCCTTGTTCACCGTATGCTGCCATACTCAGACGAATCTTCCCGTTTCTCCAAAACCCTCATTTCCATCATTTCCTTATAGTGCCATGAGATCCTGTTACATTCATAGAACCCAATTTGCTCAGTCATTTCCTAAATGCCAGACAGCCATTGCTGCTATGACTATTCTGCTATTTATGGACCCGTTCTTTCTGGCTTTGACCTCCAAATAGAGGCATCTCTGAGTCAAAAAATATGAACAATCTGGTGACCGTTCTCCCATGATTCAGTTTCCACAACGTTTGGGCCAATTCACAGCTTTATCAAGCAACAGTTTATTAATTAGTGTGCCTGACTTTCCACAGCCCCTCCAACACTGACTACTTCTGTCTCTTCTCATCTTTGCTAATTGCTGGGAGTAAAGCGAAACCTCAGGCCTGTTTAAATTTACATTTCTTTTATTAGTAGCGATTGGAATAGTCTTTCATAGGGTTTCTAATTCTTCTTTTGAAAATTATTCCTATCCTATTGGGAGCCTCAACTTGTGATTTTATTCTATTGTGCATAAGTATGGCGGAGAGGCAGTTGGTCTTGGAGCAAGGAAAAACTAGGCTTGAGTCCTTCCCACAACACTGCTTCTGGCTGTGTGACCAAGTTAGTTACTTAACCTTTCAGGGCAGGAGGCAATTGTGTATATGACCAATATGTAATATAATATGATATGATATGATATAATAATATAATAAAATATAATATGAAGAAGAAGGGAGGCAGTATAATATAGTAGATAGTGCAGAGTTCTCAGTGTTAGGAAGATCTGATTCCCAGGTGCTTTCTGACAAATACTGGCTGCGTGAACCTTGTCAAGTCATTCGATTGCTTGGTGATTTCTACATCCCAGCTTTCTTGGTCCAGGATGCATGTGACATTGCACCTCCCACCTCTAGGCCTTTATCCTAACTGTCCCCCACCCCGGGAACATCCTCCTGCCTCACGTCTGCCTTTCAATACTCAACTCAAATCTGATTTTCTGTAAGAGTCTTGTCCTGGGTCTAAATGTTTCCTCTTCAAGATTACTTGTTTCTGTTCTACATTTGTCTTGTTGTCTCCTTTGCTAGATTGTGAGCTCTTAAAGGAAAACTGCTGAAGTTTTGCCTTTCTTTGGCTCCCCAGAACTGAGCCCAGTGCTGTAGTATGGTTAGAATTCAATAAATGTTTGCTGATTGACTTAATGATCCATTGCACTAGAGAAACAGCTTTTTAAAAATTATTATTATAGCTTTTTATTTACAAGTTATATGGATGGGTAATTTTTCAGCATTGACAATTGCCAAACCTTTTGTTCCAACTTTTCCCCTCCTTCCCCCCACCCCCTTCCTCCAGATGGCAGGTTGATCAATACATGTTAAATATGTTAAAGTATAAATTAAATACAATATAAGTATACATGTCCAAACAGTTATTTTGCTGTACAAAAAGAATCGGACTCTGAAATAGTGTACAATTAGCCTGTGAAAGAAATCAAAAATGCAGGTGGACAAAAATAGAGGGATTGGGAAGAGAAGCAACTTTTTATTGGAGGGACATCCTATACTGATGAAATCACAGAAGGAAGAGAAGGAGGAGGAGGAAATTATAAATGATTTACTAAATGCTCTTGTTAAGGAGAAGCTACAATGGATAGAACACTGGCCCTGAGTTCTCATCTGACCTTAGATACTTATTAGTTGTGTGACCTTAGTCAAATCACTTAATCCTGATCACTTAAAAAAATGTAGACTCTTGGTGAGCAGGGATTGTTTACTTTATATATGATACTTATCTCTCTAGCACCTAGCACAAGGTCTAGCATTTTTTATTGTTCTTTCAGTCATGTCTGATTTTTCATGACCCCTTTTGGGGGATTGCAAAGATACTAGCTTTGCCATTTCCTTCCCCACCTCATTTTACAAATGAGGAAACTGAGGCAAACAGGATTAAGTGACTTGCCCAAAGTCACCAGCTAGTAGGTGTTTGAGGCTGGATTTGATTCAGGAAGAGGAGTCTTCCTGACTTCAGACCCAGCACTCTACCCATTTCACCTGGAAGCCAATTAAATACATGTTGCTTGGTTTTTGTTTATTGATTATTCCATATTGATGGAGAGAGCTTCTGTATAAGTTGTAGAGGGACGGAACTTTGGAGAAATATACTTAAAACAAGGATATTTACAACAAGGTGTTAACTCAATGTGATTGATGAGATGATGGTTCTTTTGCATCCATATACTTAGTACTTAGCAGCGTGATGAAATGTTTCTCTAGTTCATAGATAATCCGTATGCTGTAATGATGTAATTACAATAAGGTATTTAAGGGCTGAGAAGGACTGGAAATGGGACATTCCATCTTTGACCATCCTCCTGGTGGTTCTCCTGCCTCCTGCCTCCTCTACTAAGATCAAGACTGGGTCAGACTGTGACAGACACAGACTGGGAAGGAGACAAGACTGCGAAGGAGACAATAAAGACTCTAGACTCTATTCCTGACCATCCTCCTGGTGACTATCCTGCTGAAACCAAGGCCCGTTGGGAGGTTCCCCCAGAAAGCTGGCCTGAACATTACAGTAAGTAAGCTTGCTGTGCAGGTAAAAACATAAATCTACAAAGCTGGAAGAGGAAAAAGAAAGGAAAGAAAGGGAAAGGGAAAAGGAAGGGAAAGAAAGAGAAGGAAAGAGAAGGGATTGGAGGAGAAAAGAAAGGAAAGGGAAAAGGAAAAAAAACTGAATTACAAACTTGAAATTGTCATTTTTTTAAAAAGTAAGCTGGATAAAGATGTAAATTCAGGATTCAGAGAAAGGAGAGTCTTTAGAGGTTTTTTATACTGAGGATATCTAAAGGTTAAATGGAAGAGATAGTTTGTTCAAGGTCACACAGGTAGCGAAAAGCCAAGCCAGATCTCAGCCCAACCTTCCCCCTCCCCTCTGGTGCTTCTAGTCTCCAAGTTCAAGGCTTAGTTGGACAATACTTAATCAGTACTCAATTGGTCCCTGGATAAGGGGACCTAAGGGGCTCCTCAGTTGTGCAGAAGAGGACCAGACCCTCAGGAGTAAAAGGCATAACTCAGCAAGATAATCCAGCAGTGAGGAGACCACAAATTGTTTTTATCTCTGTATTCTTCCAAGAAACTGGAAACACCAAGAAGGTGTTTTTTGAAGAGAGAAAGCATCCTTTCCAACTACTTCCCAATGAAGCTCATTCCCTCTAGAAAAGAACATGAATGAATTTTAAAAGTCATTCCTGATCGTGCCGGGAGGATCGCTTGGCTTTGGACAAACCCGGGGAGTTCAGGCCTCTCAGCTCCCCCGCCCAGTGGTACAGTCTGTTCCCCGTGACTATTGCCTTATCAGCTTGGCAGGCTTCAGGTAAGATTGAAACCTCACACCTACGCACGTATCACATGGAGCTGCAAAGCCACCTAGACTTTCCTCTGTGCTAATGGCACGATGCCGTCCCCAGGCTGGAAAGAAAAAGTCATGATCTCAACGAGAGCGGCCAAAATACTACAGCTTTGTGTTGTCCATCAGACAGTCCATCAGTCTGTCTGTCTGTCTACCCGTCAGTCATTTGTCTGTCCACTCGTCAATCTGTCTGTCTATCCACCCATCAGTCTGTCTGTCTGTCTTTCTGTCAGTCCATCTATCTGTCCATCAGTTCATCAGTCCATTCCTCAGTCCATCAGTCCATTTGTCAGTCCGCCATTGTCTTACTTGCAGCATTATGTGTGAGTCACAGGACATAGTAACAGAGCCAAGCTTGCGGGGTGGAAAACGTGGATGATGAAAATAATGCTGAGCAGATGGTTAGAGAACAAGGTAAACACAAAACAAGAACGCACTGGCAAAACTCTGCATCAGCCTTGGACCCAAAACTCCAGGGAAACCTGGCTGGCATTCAGGAAGCCAAAAGTGATGGGAAGAGCCCCCAGCCCGCCCACCCCACCCACCCAAGGAGGCTGGAAGGACTCCCGAATCTGTCCCCTCCCAGAGAATAGCAGAAGTAGGATGTCCAAGAAAACAGGAAGGCAAAGGAATATGGACGAGCCTTGGAAGCGGGGACTGAAGACAGTGGGAAATGGAGAGGAGTCCCAGGGATCCCAAGGAGGAAGGAGATGAAATGTGCTTCTGCCAGGACACAAAGACCATCCAGGCTCTCGCCCACATTATTGGCCAAGGCCTGAAAACTCTTGAGTAAGCTAGAGAGATAAAGTACTGAACCCAGAGTCATGAGCACAGATCCCACCTTAAACTTACTGTTAGACCTTGGGCAAGCCCGAGCACTCCAGCCTCAGTTTCCTCATTTGTAAAGTGGGAGAGGAGGGAGGAAAAGAAGGGAGAAGGGAAGGAAGGGAATAAAGAGGGAAGGGGGAAAGAGGAAGGAAAGGAGAAAGGAAAGGGAAAGAAAGGAGGAAGGGAAGGGGAAGGGAAAGGAGAAGGGTAGAAGAGAAAGGGAAAGGAGAATAGGAAAGGGGAAAGGGGAAAAAGAAAGAAAGGAAGGGAGGAAAGAAGGAAAAGGAGGAAGTGCTTAATATGTGCAAGATACTGTGCTAAGAGGATATAATCGCACCTATCTCCCAGGATCATGAATTTAAATCTGACCTCAGACCCTTACTGGTTGTGTGACTCTGGGCAAGTCACCTAACTCTGTTTGCCTCAGTTTCCTCATCTGTAAAATGAGCTGGAGAAGAAGTGGTAAACTACTTTCAGTATCTTATCCAAGAAAACTCCAAAGGGGGTTATGAAAAAACAAATCTCCCAGAGTTGTCATGAGGATCAAATGAGATAATATATATGAAATGCTTTACAGACCTTAAAAAGTTATTATTTGAGATAGTACAGAAGATAGAGCACTGGGCTTAAAGATGAGAAGATGCATCATTGTCATGAGTTCAAAACTGGCCTTAAACACTAGCTGTGTGATGCTGAGCAAGTCATTTCACCTTATTTGTCTCAGTTTCCCCATCTGTAAAACCAGATGGAAAAGAAAATGGCAAACCACCCCAGGACCTTTGCCAAGATAACTCCAGGTCACAAAGAGCCATGCAAGACTAAACAACAAATTACTCCATCGGGACATCTGCGTAATGATCCATAAAAATAATTTCATGACATCAAAAGATTTAGATCAGGAAAGGATCTCAGGAAATATATAGCCCAGTCTTCTCATTTGATGGATGAGGAAACTGAGTCCCGGAGACCAGAAGACTTTTCACGTTCATACAGAAAATCAGCAGCAGGGACATCTTAGGAACGGAGGTCTCTCTGATCTCTGATCCAGGGTTCTCTCCAGTCCCCTAGAGTTGCTCAGACTTTGATAAGAAAACTCCGATACTCCCAATATTTCCAGCCCAATCTGATAAATCAGTACAGCCATGTAAAATGGCACCCCCTCCACGATTTGACTCTTGAGAAAGGAAGACCAGGGAGCGGAACAGTGCAGAGGCCAGTTCAGAGCCAGGAAGCCAGGGTCACTTGATTCAAAGATAACGTGGGAGGAATAAGGTGCAGAAAGGCAGGAAGGGACCAAGTAGTAAAGGTTCTGAACTCCGAAAAGAGGGTCTTGTCTTTGATCCCGAACGGCAACAGGCGAACCTCAGAATTGATTCCATGGGGAACGACATGCTCCCCCCTGTGCTTTCAGATGCCAATTTTGACAGCTCGCAGAGGAGAGTGGGGAGAGACCCGAGGTGGGCAGATCCACAATAGTGAGGAGGAGGTGATGAGGACCTGCACTGGGGGGGCAGTGTCAGAGAAGAGGAGGGGGAGGAAGTGAGAGATGCTACAAAGATAGAATTAACAGGCTCTGGTGACAGATTGGATGTGGGGGGGCTGGATTGGTGAGAGACAGGGAAGAATCCAGATGACGCCTAGGTTGCAAGCCTGCGTGCCTGAGAAGCTGGTGGTGCCCTTGATGAGTTAACAGGGAACCTAAGGGGAAGAGAGGAAGATGGCAGAGTCTGGGGGAGGAGAGGAGGCCATCTTTGGACAAGTCCAGTGTGAGGGGTCCATAGGACATCCAGTTCAAGCTGTCCAAATAAAGATCTGAGACTGGAGGTTATGCTTGAACTGGGGATTTAAAAATCATCTTTGTAGAGATAAAAACTGAATTCTGTGGGAGCTGATGAAACCACCAAATGGATGGCTTGGAAGGGGAAAAGAAGTAAGCCCAAGATACACCCTGTGAGACACCAACCATCATGACTTGGACTGTGGGAGGGGGTTCAGCAGCTGGGAGAGGAACCAGAAGCAAGCAGTGTCGGGTGGAATGGGACCACTCTGTCTTAGAGGGGATGCGTCGGGTGAAAGGATTCTCCTTTTTGTCCCTTACCCAGTTCCTTGGCAATTTTGCCAAGTGGATCTTGGGATGATGTAAAGACTTTTTAGGTCTTTTTAAGATGGCTTAAAGACTAAATCATCTTAGAATGATTTAAAGACTCTGGCTCCCAATGGAGTGGTATGATAAGGGTTAAACAGAATCGTTATACCATAACTTAGACAAGAATTTGGAATTCAGAGATTCCAAGTGTCAACAGATGAAAAGCAGCTGAAAATAAATGTAAGACTCTTAAGTGTTTCTTTAGCTAGGCTGGATGGATGTGGGTGGTTGGGGTCTGAAATCTAAAAAAACAAAAATTGAACTAAACTAAATATTCCTGGTACTATAAGCAAAAAAGAGGCCATTGAGGAATTGAAGAGCAGCAGGTTGCAGCAGGAAGCAGTGGGAAGGAGGGTATAGGTGTACAACTGCAATTAAGCAATAAGCATTTATTAGGTGCCTTTTATATGCCAGGAACTGTGCAGAGAGCAGTTCAATGTAAAGGGCAGCTTGCAACCCAATGAGATCAGTAGAGGATATTGTCAGTGTTGTTGGGAAGGGGAACAAATCAGTGGGATGAAAGGCAGAGAAAAACTCCAGTAGGGATGCGGCCCCAAGAATGAGCCAGGCCCTCGCTACATATTTCCCTAGGACCCCCATATACCTGGGCACAGATTTTCTATGTTTTTCCACAGAATCAAAGATTTTCAGAATTTTAGAAGAAGACATCAATGGCCCTCCAGTCCAATCTGTCCCAGCAAAGTAATTATACATAACGTGCCCCCAAAGTGCTCAGGCAGCCTGTTCTTGAAAACTTCTCCTGAAGGAGAAAGTTCTCATCTCTTAAAACAGCTCAGGTCATTTCATGACAACTCTGTGGTGAGATTTTTCCTGAGAGCCAGTTTCTATCCCATATTGCCACTTCTGCCCAATGTTCTCGGGGGCTTATTCCATAGGCTAGCCCTGCAGGTAGCTGAAGACAGCCCGCGTGCACCTGGACCTTCTCCTCTCTGGGCTAAACAGCCCTGGCTCCTTCAGCTGCAGTGGGGATTCACGACCCTCCACGGGCCGGACTGCCCTCCTCTGAGTGTTCTTCGGCTCATCGATGTCATTCCCGAACTGTGGTTCTCAGACCTAGATCTGGATCTGACCAGGACAGAGCATAACGGTGCTGTCACCTCCGCCCTGAGAGCTCTACCTCTCAGTGTAAGCCCCAGGTTCCAAGAGCACTGAAGGAATCACGGGATGAAGACTTGAGGATTAAGGCAGGCAGAGTGGACAAAGTCATCAAGCCGGACAGAAGTCAGGGCAGGGGGGACGGCCCGGGATGCAGCGGATGACCCCTCCCTTGTCTATACATGATTCCTGTCTCAGTCGTCTTCATGGCCTTTGGAAGAAATTGTTCTCATCCATCCATCCTTCTGGGGGATGGGGCAGGAACACCCCTGACTCACCAAAGGGCTGAAGCTTGGTGTCCCCCACCTGGTTTAGCCTGTTTACGAAGCAATTACATGGTGTGTCTGATGCACTTCTCGGAGCCACAGGTGAACAAGCAGCCTTAAAGGGCTGGGGAGTCCTCCCACCAGAAGGGTGAGTCCTCCCACCAGAGGGAGTCCTCTCCCAATACCCTACAGACAAGTTAAATATGTTCCCCATACTATCCGTGTGGAATCAATTTTTAACATCCACATGTAAGACTTAACCTTTGTCTGTAGTGCATTTAATCACTAGATTCACCTTAAGCTATTAAGATTTTTTCCAATATCTTCGATTATCGCACGTGACCCCTGTGTGTCTGGTGCATGGGCTGGGGGGAGCCGAAGGGAAGAGCCTTCTCGCCCCTGGATTCTCTGCGCTGTCCGGCTGAATGGCTCTCTTTGAGCCAGAGGGTTTCCTGGCTGGCCTTTCTCGTGCCAGCCGGGGCTGGGCAGCTGCAGCTCGCTTGGCTCCTGAGCTCCGGAGCCCACCTCCGGGGGACCTCGGGTGCTAGGGAGGATTCCCAGAAATCTGAGCCAGAGGCCTCCGCCTTTGTGTGGTGCTCCCCTGGGCACCTGGGGCGCCCCCTCCAACCTCCCCACCAGGGCCGTCAGTTGGTGCACGTTCTGTGGGGGGCACGGGCTGGCAAGCTGACAAAGGCCGGTCCCGCTTGGAGCCCGAGTCAGAGCGCGCTGGGAATGTGAACGACGCCGTCCTACAACAAGATCTGCGTTGCTCTGAGTCATGTTTTGTGAATCAAAGATGAGGCATCACTTTATAAAATCCCTTGAAAAAGATGTGCTTAAAAAATACCCCAATCCTATGAAACTTGGAGAGTTACACATTTACCCAGGGTTCCAATTTAGGGGACATATGTGAAAGCAAGAATCTGTAACACATCAAAAATAATTCACATAAATATGTACAGACCCAAATGCTAAGGGCAAACTTTCTGGGAGATTTTGTTACTGTGGCAACTTGGCAACTTAGGGTTTTTTGTCGAAATGTCTTATTTTACTGAAAACGGAATTATCAAGGTCAGTTTCCCCATCTGTAAAATGGGGGAGGAAGCAGGACTGCATGGTCTATAAGGGCTCTCCCAGCTCTGACTTTGTATGGTCCATCATACGGTCATTTTTGTAACCTTTAAAATTAGATGGGCACGTATTCCTTATTGTTTGTAACAATCCCTAGGACGATGCCAAAGCAAAAGCCATCTCTCCTCCTTAAAAATAGTGATAATAACAGTACTGATTCACATCTTCCTATGGTGACTTAATAGTTGATTAAAAAAAAAAACAATTTGAAACTATTATCTCATTTGAGCCTCCCAACAGGCCTGGGAACGGGGTTCTGAAGGACGGCTCCTGAGGGTTCGTTGGTGAAGTACCAGGTTGTTAGCCTGGGTTTGCCAGTTATGGTGGGAGTCCCTATGTATCGTGATACGCTGTCTGGAAGCAGAAATGAGAGGAACTAAATTGATAACAAAGTATATAGGTGGTGCAGTGGATAGAGCACCAGCCCTGAAGTCAGGAGGACCCGAGTTCAAATCTAGCTATCTGTGTGACCCTGGGCAAGTCACTTAGCCCCAGTTGCCTCAATAAAAAAATTTAAAAAGATAATAAAGCATAGTTGCTGGATCCTTCTGAAGGAATTTACTGGCACTATCATGAATCTCTGTCTATCCCAAAGAATAAAGTGTTTTCCTCTTCCCCACTCTCCATCCCTCCAATTTACAGTTCCATCAACAATGTAGTATTATCCAGAGCTAGAGGGACTTTAAAAAGTGTTCATTTAAGGAGTTCACTTAGCTCCATCTTCTTAGCTGCCAGAGGAGGAAGCCAAGGACCAAAGGGAGGAAGGGGCTGCTCCAATGAAGGTCACCTAATTCTCCACCTGGGCCTTTTCCTGGTGCCTTTCTTGTTTATTGGAATTGACAGCCATGGGGGAACTTGGGACATTTTATCCTAGTCTTTATGCTTTCCTGTAGAGAAGAAAAATATCAGGTGATCATTGTTTTAGATTCTGACGGGGTCTTAGAAGTCATCTGCGTTCAGGTGCCTCATTTTAGGAAGGAAAGCGGAAGCTCAGAGAGAAACCACTTATCCAAGGTCATACAAAGAGTAAACAGTGAAGCCACATTTATCTCTGAATCTAGATAACTGGATACAGACAATTCCTGAGTACACAGAAGAGTCCAAGACCATACAGGAGAGGTCCTGGAGCTTATGTGGACAGGAAGCCCCAGCCCTGGCTCTAGACTTCCCTATACATTCAAAAGAATATGTCCCGGAGGCAGTTCCCAAAGCAGAGCTAGAAAAAAGTGTCAAGTGAGAGCAGCAAATGGAATATGCATTTAGTCTCTCAAGGTGACTCTGGGGGGCCCCAAGTTATGAACCGGTTTGGTGCCAAAAGCTTGTTTGCTAGCCCTCCACATCTGACTAGGGGAAGACATTTGTCTGCCTCAATTGCTCTCAGATGTTCTTAATTGGGGAACAAAGAGCAGGGGGAAAGGGGTTTTGAAATGGGGTTTCCAGGCTTGGGCTCCCTTACTGCCTGGTTGTGCACAAGCCATTCATAAATAGGAGTCTGCCTTTACTTTTGAAAGAAAAGACATCCATTTAGATGTGAGAGTTTGGTTAATTTGTTTTGTTTTGTTTTGTTTTTTATAAATTTAACCTGTGAATTTATATAAGTAGTTGGACTTTATGGGATACATCCCCTGTTTTTGATCCATGTGGAGTGAATGAATGAGTCAAGAAACGTTTATTAAGTGCTTCCTATGTGCCAGAAACTGTGCAAAAATATGAAGAAGAAAGTCCCTGCCCCCAAGAAGCTTACAGTCGTTTTGGGTACGGCGTGTGAATCTCTATAAATCTCTAACAAATGGGCCATTAGGGTGGTCAGGAAGCCTAAATGCTACAAAGAAGGATGCTTCAAATAAGCACAGGCCTGAGGAGAGCAGAGGGGAAACAAACAGCAAGAAACCGAGTTATTCAGAGCAGTTTGGAAGAGAAGGGAAAGACTTTGGAGCTTGGGAATCGGCAGAAAGAGCACCCAGCACCTGGGAGTTTCCAGGGGCAGTCCGTAGTTAGGCTCAAAGCCAATCCCTGCACTTGGGGAACCCATTGCAAAGTCCTTATATTCTCTGGATGCAGCCGGAGGAGTAACTCCAAGCAATGAGGGGAATGGGAGAAAGCGGAACATCGAGGAGAAGCTTGAATTCTCATTTCCAAAATGATGGGATGGGACCAGAAAATCATGAATTCCGGCTACTCTAAGGAAGTTTTGATTCCCTGACAATCAGAAAGGGATCTGGAGGGGGAAGGGCCTTATGGGACTGTATCCCCAAGAGTCCTCACCCAAGAGCAGAGATGTTCCTTGAGCTACTGATGACTGCCTGAATATGATATTTGAGATGAGGGGAAACAAGACAAGAACACGAGTCCAGAACTTCATTCTGAAGTCTAAAGAAAGAGAAACAAGGGGCAGCGAGGGGGCGCAGTGGATGAAACACCAGCCCTGAAGTCAGGAGGACCTGAGTTCAAATCCAACCTCAGACCCTTAACACTGGAAAGTCACTTAATCCCAATTGCCTCAGCACCAAAAAATAAATAAAAAAGAAAGGAAAACAAGTGAGTGACCGAAAGAAATGTGAAGGGCATCCCGATATTTAAACCGGAGATCCTATTAATTTCAGAGGGAACGTCAAGCTTGGATCCATTCTATGAGGGTGCAGACCAAAATGGCAAACACAGCCCAGATACACAACATGAGAAGTAGCTGCGTCCCCCCCCCACTTTGCTCCCCCCCAACAAAAGCGAGCTTTTCCTCTGTCTCTTTTGCACATTCCAACGAAAATCAACCTTAGACTCACTAAACTGAATTGATGTTTTTGCTTCCATCTCAAAATGTGTTTCATCGCGTATGCTAAAGATGCAGTTATTGACAGAAGCTAATTACAAACGTGCTACAAATGTGTTTCCTGATTTCTTCCATATCACACGCCAATTGGCAAACAATTTGCTATATATACGAGGTTTCGAAAGGTGTTAACAATTTTAGCACAGAATTAGATGGCAGTGTGTATAGGATCCTTCCACATCCAGAAATGTAAAGCAATTCTACAATTCACAGGCACCCCCTATATTCCATCAAAGATGCAGTCAAGGGATTTTTCGAACATCTTGTTGGCAAATGTTAAACTGGGGGGGGAGGGGGAAGCGGGTTGTGATACTCAGTGTTCTTAGCATATAGTCTCCTGATAACCAACTCTGGGAATTTCTTTAGGGATCTGCTTTTTAAGTATTTCTCTTGGAGCAACCACTTGCAAATTGGGGGGGGGGGGAGGTGGAGGGCAGGGAAAGAGAAAGGGATGGGTCTCCCATGGGACTTTTCTATGGGCCCACCCTATGAAGAATCAAGCAATGGTTCTATTCATTCACCTGAATTAGCCCTTCAAGCAAGAACTGAAGGGGATCGGTCGTATGGTTTGTATTTCAATAGTCCAGGGAGTAAAGACCATACCTCCTTCCCAGCTTCGTACTCCTGGAAGCATGGGTCCCCATCTTCTCCCAGCAGCAGTTTTTACGGAAGTTGGAGTGCTCTCAGGAGAGTGGGAAAGCGCCTAAAATCATGGGATATTATAGAAGTGGAAGGTGACGCCAAAGTCACCTCTATCTCACATCATTTTATAGCTGAGAACACCTTGAGGTTAGGTGACTTTCCCAAAGTCACAGAAGCAATGAGTGAGCATCCCAAGCAGGACCTGAACAGACACAGTCCTCTTCCTTTTGTTCCACGGGATGTGAAGCCTGTCTCTGATACTTACCAGCTATGGGATCCCAGTGAGGCACTTCTCGGCCTCCATCGCCTCCTCTACAAAATGGGCATTTTGTACCTGGTAGAGTCGTTGTGAGGAGAATTTGTAAGCTCTGAACACCGTGTCAGCATATGTCGTCATCGTTCTTTAAAAGGCTGGGAGCGTTTGTGATCTGTTGGCCAGTGTCCGAAGGGCCTCACATGTGGAAGGGTGATGGGATTTATCTCCTTGGCGTTAGAGAACCGAGCTAAGACCAGTTCAGGGGAGCTACAGGGGTACAGATTTTAGCTTAGCATTAGAAAAAAATTATCAATCAAAATTTCCTAAGGTCACAGTTGTAGAGCAGGGGGAAAAAACTTCAGAGGTCATGGCTAATGGTTAATGGTATTGCTTTGTTGTTCAGTCACACCCTACTGTCCACAGCATCCCAATGCCATCCGTAGGGTTTTCCTGGCAAAGATCTTAGAGCGATTTGCCATTCCCTTCCCTTAACCCAAACAGGATGAAGTGACTAGCCCAAGTTCACACTGTTAGTGAGTGTCTGAGGCCAGATGTGACTCGTGTGCTCCTGACTGCAGGCCCAGCTCTAACCACTGCACCACCAGCTGCAATCCAATCCAATCCCTCCAATGGGGATCGTATGCACTATTTAGGTCGGTACGGCACTGCTCAAATATTATTTTGTCTCTCCTTACCACAGCTGTGGGATAGAGGTGCCGGGTAACCTGGTCTGATGATTGTATTGTGAATGTGCCCAGACTTGCCCTGCCAGAGAGATGGTACAACAGAAACTTGGTGAGCGGGAGCAGCGCAGGCTCTCCAGAGTCTCCCGCCCTCTGGGGGTCTCGCTCTTGACTTTGAAAGGAATTCTGGGAAGAAGTCAACAGGATAGTTACAGAGGAGAACCCGTGTAGGGCTGATGAAGGGTGGGACCAGTGGTCCCGGGGCTCCATCTCACCTCGTTTCCTTGAGCATGGCAGGGATGACCAGAAAGCCATCGCCGTGTCTGCACTCAGACAGAGGAGAATGGAGTCTAGTGTTGGGGGTTCATGTCATCCCTACAAGGCATCTCTTCTGTGACTGAATTCTTGGCTTCTTCCCAGAAATCCATTCCACATCAAGAGCAAGACCGCTGGAGAGCCGGAGACCCAGAGAGCCAGAGACCCGGAGAGCTGGAGAGCCGGAGACCCAGAGAGCCGGAGGGCCAGAGGGCCGGAGAGCCAGAGAGGTGGAGACCCAGAGACCCAGAGAGCCAGAGAGCCAGAGACCCAAAGAGCCAGAGAGCTGGAGAGCCAGAGAGCCGGAGAGCCAGAGAGCCAGAGAGCCAGAGAGCCGAAGGGCCGGAGGGCCGGAGACCCGGAGAGCCAGAGAGCGGAAGGGCCAGAGGGCCGGAGACCCGGAGAGCCAGAGAGCCGGAGAGCCAGAGACCCGGAGAGCCAGAGAGCCGGGGAGCCAGAGAGCCAGAGACCCGGAGAGCTGGAGAGCCGGAGACCCAGAACCCAGAGAGCCGGAGAGCCGGAGACCCAGAGACCCAGAGAGCCGGAGGGCCGGAGAGCCAGAGAGCCGGAGAGTCAGAGAGCCAGAGAGCCGGGGAGCCGGGGAGCTGGAGAGCGAGAGGGCCGGAGAGCTGGAGACCCAGAGAGCCAGAGAGCCAGAGACCCAGAGAGCTAGAGAGCCGGGGAGCCAAAGAGCCTGAGAGCCGGAGACCCGGAGAGCTGGAGAGCCGGAGACCCAGAACCCAGAGAGCCGGAGACCCAGAGAGCCAGAGACCCGGAGAGCCAGAGAGCCAGAGACCCGGAGAGCTGGAGAGCATCCTGCAGGATCTGGCCCATCCCATCTCCATGGCATCAGTGCCATGGGTAGGAACAAGTGCCACAATAGGCAGATGAGGAGCTACAGGTCCTGAGACAGAAGGGGGACCAGAAGGCTTGGGAGGAAGGCCTTTGAGCCCCTTCTCCACTCCCCTCATTTTACTGTTATTTGTCCTTTGATTTTGAGGACCAATGGCTTCACGAGGTGATGACGTCTTGATGTTGTGTTCACTGGACTGAAGTGAGGCAGAGTGGCACAAAGAGCCATTCTCTCTCTCCCTGAGTCACCCAAGACCAGCAACAAAAGTCAAGAGGAGGCGGAGGACGACCTTGACTTCTTTGACGTCTCCCCGAGCTTTAAGCTCTCCACAAAGCCTGCTTCAGCCCCTTCATGGACCCTGGAACAAGTCCATCTCATCTGCTCAATCCCCTGCCTTCACATACTCGGGGTAGACACCCCCAAGTCAGCAACTTAGCTTCAGCCTGGATTAGCCCGCCCGCCGAGAGGGTTTTACCGGGGTGTGGCCGCTGCACCAAAAGCTACCGCTCTCTGGAGCCTCGGGTGAGATTGGGTGAATCAGGTAGACATTAAAGGTGTGTGAGGAGCCCTGAAAAGGGCTCAGCAAACCTTCACACCAGAGGTGCTGGGCCTTCTGAATCCGTTCCCCAGGTTGCCATGGTAGCCCTAAGGTTACTAACTTACAGAAAGACCACTACAGGCAAATCTTCAGGTCTAGGTGACAAATAGTTAGATATTATAAATAAATTAAAAATTATATGTGCATATATAGTATGTGGTATATATATTTATGTACATATATATGTATGTATATAAAAGGTCAGGTAATAAATAAATGATGGCAGGACCAAAACACAGAGGTCTTCTCACCCCAGTATTCTTTCAACTACACACTTAACCATGGGTTGCTTTTGAGCAGTAATGAGCTCCCTGTCACCTGAAATTTTCGGGCAGAAACCACTTGTGGAGAACGTAATAGAGGAGATTCATGTTTGGGGGCAGAAGGTTGGGCTGAGGCTCATGACCTTTCCCCTAGACATTCTGTGAATCCCTGGAAATGCAGTGAGTTGGTGTTTTAACAGCCGAGGGTCCGGGGACGACTTGGGTCCTCCATCCTCCTATGGAAAGACAGTGGTGTTGGAGGCGCCGGGGTGGAGGGCCAACGGGATCTCGTTCTGTCCAAGCCCTCCCCTCCGCCGGCTGTCGGAGCTGGTCCGAGCAGCCTCCACCATGGATGTGCTGGGCGAGGAGTGGGGGTGGAAGCACCACGTGGAATTTTCAGACAATAGAATTACCTCATGTACTTGTCGCTGTCTTTCTTGTACGATGATGTTCCCCACGATCTAGTAACTCCTTGTAGCCTGTGGTAAATCATACCTGAGCGCATCTATTCGCTTTCCCTAAAAAAATCAATCTTTGCCCACAATAGCAACCCCTTCATTATCATCTGGTAGATTTCAAACAATAGAAATGATTGAAAAAGCAACTCCTACATTTCTACCCAGATTAAGAGTGACACATCACCCTGTAATTTGGGGAGTTGTGCAACAGCTTTTCATTTACATAAGAAGGGCTGAGCAGCCCAGGAGGAATTGTTCCCCTTTTGTTAGAAACTTTCAGGCAGAGATTCCAGAATATCTTCTTTGACTAATACAAATTATCTCTGCACACCCTAAAATAGGCATTTCACTGAAGGGGGAGAAGGCCAAAAAAAAGCCGACAATCCCCCCCACCATGAGCACCCCAACTCTGGGGAGAGTGCACAAAGATGGCAGCATGCTGGCTCACTGGCCTGAGGGACCGACCAGCCCTTCTCCGAATGAGCCCTTCTCCCCTCCGATGAATGACATCATAGCTTCCGGCCAGCCTTATCCCATTGGTTCTGTCCTGACTTGCAGATTGCACCCTCACCGTCCGCCACCTGCGACCCTTCCTACTCTGGCTCCCACCTACCCTTCCAGACTGGTTTCACTCTAGCGACCGCCATGCACTCTGTAGTCCAGGAGACCCTGTCCACCTCTCTGTAGGATGCTCCAGCTCCTCCTTCCTCCATCCCTTTGCAAAAGTTATTTCCCAGGCTTGTGACACACTTCCTCCTCGCCTTCCTCTCTCAGAATTCCTAGCTGCCCTCACAGCCTTGCTGCCTGAAGCTGCAACTCCCCAAAGCACAAGGTGCCAAAGGAGCCTGTGGGTCATCATCAGGTGACATAGCAAGTGAGATCTCCTACAGGAAGTCTTCCTTGATTTCCCCTTCCTGGAATATACCTTCTATGTTTGATTTTGATTCTTCTTGAGCATATCAGACCTCTTTCCCTCACTGCTGGCAGAAAATAAGTTCCATAAAAACAGGGGCATCTTCCTTTTTACTGTTGCACCCCCAGTGTCAGGCACCCAGAGCCTGGCATACAGTAGGTGCTTAATAAATGTTAGTTGGATTAGATCTCTCTGCCCTGATGTATGGAGCTCTATCCATGCACTATAGCCGTTCATTGCCTGGGTTGTCCTCCCTTTCTGAGGTTGAACCCCCAAATCTTAGGTCTCATTTTCTTGCACAAGATTTGTCCTCACCTCTGGTGTGTAAACTTGCCCATTATCACGTCTTACCCTTTTATCTCATTTCATTTGCTCGACATGGGCAGGCTTTGGATTTAGCAGCAAGCAGGATGGAAAATTGTGTGGTTGTGGTCATTTCTTTACTCAATGCCATTTCTCCAGCCATTCGTGATTTAACTCAACCAAGATTTCTTTCTGTCTAGCAGAAGTCCTTAAGCAGACCCATGTGCCCCATAGCAGAAGCCTGCTCTGATGCAGGAGGAGGTCTGTGTGGTTGCAGGAATCTCCCTCCATTTAAAAGATCACAAACACACTAGCATTAAAATAGACCAATGGAGCTGAGGAGGCGGGGAAAGTTCCTGGATCATTTTAAGTCTGTGTGACTCAACTAAGTGATGCATGAGGACCTGATAATTGTGCTTATTTAAAAAGGGGAAGGGGAGAAGAAGGTTGTCTACTGTTAGAGTTGAAGCAAATGGCTCCATCATCTTCTGCATGACAGACAAAAAACTGTCATCTTCTGCATGACAAGTAAAAATGGCTCCATCATCTTCTGCATGACAGACAAAAAACTGTCATCTTCTACATGACAAGTAAAAATGGCTCCATCATCTTCTGCATGACAGACAAAAACAACTCCATCTTCTTCATGATAAGCAAAAATGGCTCCATCATCTTTTGCATGACAGACAAAAAGCACTTCCATCATGTTTCAGGCCAAGCATGGCTTCAGGTGCCCAGCAGAACAAACCACATGGCCATTGAGCCACCACCAGCCTCTCTTTGAGTCCAGATCCTTAACCAGTTCTGAATCCATCTGAGTTGTGCCAAATGAGCCTGTGGGTGATCATCAGGTGACATATCAAGGATGCTACTTTCAAATCTAAGCATCCCCAGCTCTGCCATTTTGTAACTGAACACCCTTAGGTGAATCTATCACTCTACATAGATCTCAGTTTCTTTATCTGTAAAG
This sequence comes from Antechinus flavipes, assembly GCF_016432865.1. Classification (NCBI taxonomy): domain Eukaryota; kingdom Metazoa; phylum Chordata; class Mammalia; order Dasyuromorphia; family Dasyuridae; genus Antechinus; species Antechinus flavipes. Next base: position 608,209,185 of record NC_067400.1, read on the forward strand.
AGGCCATGCTGAGAGTACTGAGAAAGTTGACTCCATGTTTTTTATTCTTCCTCTTTTTTATAATACCTTTTTACTTTTCAGAATATATGCACAGATAATCTTCAACATTCACCCTTGCAAAACCTTGTGTTCCAAATTTTTATCCCTCCCTCCCCCTAGACAGCAATTAATCCAATATAGGTTAAACATGTGCAATTCTTCTAAACATATTTCTACATTTATCATACTGCACAAGAAAAATCAGATTAAAAAAGGAAAAAAATAAGAAAAAAAAAAGCAAGCAAACAACAAAAAGGCGAAATGATTATGTTGTGTTCTCCATTCAGTCCCCATAGTGCTCTTTCTGGGTGCAGATGGGTTCTTTTCATCACAAGACTATTAGAACTGCTTTGAATCATCTCATTGTTGAAAAGAGCCACGTCTATCAGAATTGATCATTGTATAATCTTCTTGTTGCCGTGTACAGTGACCTCCTGGTTCTGCTCATTTCACTCAGCATCAGTTCCTGTAAGTCTCTCCAGGTCTTTCTGAAATCATCCTGCTGATCCTTTCTCATAGAACAATAATGTTCCATAATATTCATAGACCATAATTTCTTCAGCCATCCTCCAACTGATGGGCATCCACTCAGTTTCCATTTTCTTCTGTCTCTGTGTTTTTATGAAAAACAGATAAAAGGGAGTAGCATGGTATGGTGAGGCAAACTGTGGATTTAGAGGAAGTGACATTGGATCCTGGCTCTGCCATTTACTAACTAGATTCACCCCATCTGAATCCCTTAACCTAAGACTGTTTCTTCATATGCAAATGAAGTCCCTCCCTTCTCATATCCATGATCCCCTTTCACAACTTGCGCTTATTTTTTTATACCGTATTCTTGGACTCTTAGATCTGGCCAGAAATGACAGAAATAACTCTTTGACCAACCCCGACTTGACGTGAACCCCATCATTCTTGGCTTTTTTCCACTGCTATGGAAACAAATAGAAGTAGGGCAAAGGATGGGTGAGCTCACTTGGAACTCACTACAGAGGGAAGGTGCAACAGAGCAAACCTCTTCATTGCCAGAAAATTATGTTCTTCACGACAAACAGGAGGTTATTCTGTGAAACATCAAATCACATATGTTAAAGAAAAGCTCAAAGACCTGTAACATACTCTGATCAGGGAATAATTTTCAGACCCTGTTTCGTCCTGGCTCTAGAAGCAGAAATGGTACATTGGTTTCTTTAAGATATCTGCCAGCATAATCATGCAATTTTTTTGTGTCAGCAGTCTTAAGTCTTTTATTCATACTCATAGAGTTCAAGTTTGATGATTTAATCAAATTTAACATGGATTTATTAAGCACCTACTATGTGCAGAGCACCAGGAGACACAAAGACAAAAAATATATGACAGTCCCTGACATCACAGAATTTACATTTTTTTGTTCCATCTCCCACCTCCATGCCTTTGCTCAGGCTGTCTGCCATATGTGAAATGCCTTCCCTCCACCCCTCAATCTCTTAGAATCTCTGGTTACCTTTTAAACTTGGCCAAGGTACCACCTTCTACATGAATCCTTTCCTGACTTAACAGTTGCTGGTGCCTTCCGCCATGGAGGCTTTTGGGTAGTTATTTATTTTTTTTTTTTTTTTTTTAAACATCTTTTATATAGTTAGATAGAAACAAATACTATGTGTATGTTATGTTTGTGTATATATATGTATGCAACTTTTGTAACTTTATATGACAGAATATAAGTTCCTCATAGTAAGAGCTAGATAAAATACCTGGAGAAGAAAATGGCAAACAACTTTGTCTCTTTGGCAAGAAAATCCCAAAGAGGCTCATCAAGAGTCGGACATGACTAGAAAACACTGAGCAACCACAAACAAAAGATAAAACACTGTTGTGGAGCCTACTGTTCCTACCAGATATAGTGCGGACCACGTGATAGAATGGTAGTTAGGAAGTCCTGAGTTCAAATGTCATTTTTGACTCACATAGAAGGGAATTGATGGAGGGAATCTACTGGCCTTTAACCTCACTTCCAGCTTCAAAGGTCTCTGTGAGCCACAGAAATGGAAAATGGAAGCACTGGAATGGGCAACACATACTTTTTTTCATCTTGGGAGGGTTTAATATCTGTATGTGTGTATATATATTTATCTACATCTAGCTATCTCTATATCGAGATATCTATATCTATCTCTATCTCTACCTCTATCTCTAGATCTCTCTAGATCTCTACCTCTATCTCTATATAGATATCTCTATATCTCTATATCTATCTCTACCTCTATCTCTAGATCTCTCTAGATCTCTACCTCTATCTCTACCTCTATCTCTATATCTCTCTAGATCTCTACCTCTATCTCTATCTCTACCTCTATCTCTATCTCTACCTCTATCTCTATCTCTACCTCTATCTCTACCTCTTATCTCTATCTCTACCTCTATCTCTATATCTCTCTAGATCTCTATCTCTATATTTTTGTCTCTTTATATATCTGTCTCTATATCTCTCTATATATCTGTATCTCTCTCTATCTCTCTCTATCTCTGTCTCTATCTCGATATCCATCTCTGTAGCTTTCTAGCTATCTATATTTAAATAGATTAGACTCTGCTGTCCAACTCTTGGAGGCCACCCTCTTTCCACCCCCGCCCCGGACCGCTCACTCCAACCCGGCCAAACGATCACGGGCCGGCAAGCCCTGTTCCATCCTCCGTTCCCCTGCCCCCTCCCTCCTCTCTTGGAGGGGCCGGGAGGAGCCAGTTCAGCCTCTCACGGACACCCTCCCTCTCAGAGACTTCCCGGGGTATTCAGAGTCTCCCAGGGAGACAGCCTGTGGGTAACGCGCCACGGCCTCGGGCCCGGGCGCACTCACCCGGGCCGGACCCGCAGCGGCTCCGCGCGAGAATTCGGGGCGGTCCCCAGGCGGAGGGGGTCTGGTGGGAGGAATGTCGAGGGGGGGGGTACCTCGGGGCCGCTTTCCGCCGCGAGCCTAATTACCTGTTTTGTGATCAGAAAATGCCGGCGCACGCAGAACGCAGCCGAGCCGGCCCCGCTCCAATCAGCGGGATGATGTATGCGGAAAGTTTACACAGAATGACCTTGTGCATAATTACTCATCTGACGGTTGTTAGTAAATGACACGGGCCCGCTCTGACGCGTATTGGAGGGCATTAATGAGCGCCTTCCTCCTCCCTCCTTAGCACCAGAGAAAAATGGTTTTAATTAAGACTTCCGTGATTAGTCATTTAATCAGTCATTAGGCCAATACAGATGGAGTCAATTAATTTTTTTATACTTGAATAGACAGTTGATGCTCTGCAAACCAGCCGCTCTATTTTTTAACATTGTATCCTGGGTAATTGCTCTGCCTTATCATTCCCCGTCATTTGTGTCCCTTCTTCGAGACTGGATTGTTCATGGCCCGTGAGGAACAACTCAACCGCGTCCCAGCAGCCATTGCGTCTCCGTCCGTTTGGGAAAATCGGACGGGACCAAGCGGGTGCCTCTGCTTGTCCAAGAAGCCGCGGAGAGGATCCCGACGGCGGCCTCTCAGCACCGAGCTTCCCCAGCGCTGCCACAGAGCTGGGCCTTCTCTGCCACGTGGGAGGACCTCAGGCTGGGGAGCTGTCAGAAACCAGGATGACTCAGGCCGCTGGTGGCAAGGGCCGGAGCACTGGCTGACCCGAGTTCAAATTTGAATTTAGAAACATTTACTAGTTGTGTGATCCTGGGAAAGTCACTTAACTGGGAGGGAGGGAAGGAAGGGAGGGAGGGAGGGAGGGAGGAAGGAAGGAAAGAAAAAGAAAGAAAGAAAGAAAAAAGGAAGGAAGTGAAGGAGGGAGGAAAGGAAAGGAAGGAAAGAAAGGAAGGAGAAAAGGAGGAAGGGAGGGAGGAAAGGAGGGCGGGAGGGAGGGAGGGAGGAGGGAAGGAGGAAAAAGAACAGTCAAGTTTTCAGAGGCAAGGTGTCATAGTGAAGGGAGTTCTAGAGTTGCAATCATGAGACTCCTGCCTTCATATCCTATATCTGATGCTTATAAGCTATTATGATTGTGGACTATTTAATTCAATTCCCAAGGGCTAATTTGTCCTGTACTAAGAGTCAGAGGTACAAAGGGAAAAATGAAATAACGCCTGTCCTCAAGAGTTTGTAGTCTATTGTAAACTTATATAAAGAAATACAAAATCCATACAAAGTAATTTCCCATGGGAGGGTGTGTTAGCAACAGGGGAGTTGGTCTTACGGTGGTCCTCAAAATAAAGCTTGAAAGAAGCAAGAGATGGGGATCCAGAAGATGGAGGTGAGGAAGAAGTATATTTCTATCCTTCTACATAAAAGCCCAGAGATAGGAGGGAATGTTGTAGGTAAGAACCAGCCACAGCTCAGTTTGGCTGAAACTGAGAATGCATCAAGAGTAATATATACAAAATTGCTGGAAAGGCAGGCTGGAACTAGGTTGTGAAGGACTCTTATCTGCCAACCGAAGGAATCTGCATTTCACCCAAGAAGCTACTGGAGTTTCTTAAGCAGGGAAGTAACATGGAGTCCACAGACATTTAATAAGTGCCTACTATGTGCCAGATGCTATGCTAAGTGATGGGTATACAAATAAAAAGAAAGACAGTCTCTGGTTTCTAAGAGCTTACAGTCTATTAGGGGAGTGAAACACAAAAGGAAGCTGGAAAGAGAGGTAGGCAGCGGACGGCAGTTGGCCATATTCATGGAGTCAAAACCAGGCAGAGCAGCTAGTGAGGAATGAAGAGTTGGCTGGAAAATTCTGAGCCATCTATGAAAGAAGGCTTTGGGAGAAGTTCTTGGTGGATCCAAAAATAAACAGAGAAGATGGCGGACAATGGACACAGGTCAGCTCGATGCTTTAGTTTATCAACTCTGCAACCGTGTGAAGAATGGACAAGAGGGGAGAGAGAAGTTAGGAGGCTGTTACAGTGCTCTGGGTGACAGACCTGGACTAGGCTGGTAGCCATGGGAGTGGAAAGAAGGGACTGACTGAAAGGGAAGAGTCAAGTATTGCTGCCGAGATGTGAAGCTGGATGACAGGAAGGAAGGATGGGGATAGCCTCAGCAGAAGTTGGTTAGGGTTTAGGAGGAAACACAATAAATTCTCTTCTGCACGTGCTGTGTTTAAGATGTCTACGAGCCATCTAGTTTGAAAGACTTGACAGGTCCCAAGTGATTTAGGACTCTGGTTCAAGTGAGAGATGAGGGCTTACTTGATCAATTTAGGAGTCATTGGGATATGAAATTAACAGGGAATGATTAAATCACTGAAAGTATGGAGAGAGAAGGGAAGAGGGCCTAGGACAGAGGATGCCCGTGGGCAGGAAACAATAGATGGGCAGATTGAAAGGGAAAGAGGAAGATTTCAGGGGTGAACTTCTGGGAGAGATGGTAAGAGATGGGATCAGAGAAGGCCTTGATGAGAAGGACCAAACTGAAGCAAGAGAGGAGAGGAGGGGACAGATTGTAGAGGGCTCATGGATACAGGGAGGATAGGATAGCAGATGTAGCTCATGGTGAATGGTCTCTGTTTTCTCTAAGCATGAAGTAAGGTCGTCCTCTGAGAATGAAAAAGGATGATGGGAAAGGTCAAAGGAGGGAAAAACAGTCATTTGGACTTCCTGAGCCTCACTTTCCTCATTTTCAAAATGGCATTAATACTTGTACTATTTAGTTTATAGAGTAATTGTTAGGTTCCATTGTAATCATGGATATAAAAAACACTGTAAAATTTAAAATATGTATAAATAGCTTTTTTTTTTAATCCTTTGGCCAAAAGACAGGCCACCAGTCCATCTGAAAGGAGTTCCCTCTTGCCAAGGCAGGAATGTTTGGTCACTTTTTATAGCCCAGGATAGAAGGGGGAGGGCTGCGGGTGCCCCTGGGGAGAGTCAACTAGCCAACAGGGCAGTGCCCTAGGAGAGACTATGAAAACCCACCCTCTAGCCCACTATGTCAGTGTAAGTCTCTTCAGGGTGACAGGAAACCAAGCCAATAGAATACGAATGTTGCCATCGGTGGATTAAGGTGGTTTCAAAGCAAACATTAAGCATTAAGCAATTCCTTTTTATTCTTGTTCCTTGAGACACAAGCCTCAGCAAGAAAGACCGTCAACCCGACGTTTGTTTGGATTAATAAAGTAAACGTGTCACACCCAGCCCTGGGCTGGATCGGGCCACGATCTGGGCCCCGATCACCACACAGAATGGTAATGTGCATCGCAAGGCCTGCCTAAGGCAAGCTTGCCGCGGATTCGCATGCACCCACAGGCCCCGGGTTTGAAAGCCATCCAAGCTCGGAGGGAAAAATGCTGCAAGGGAGCTCAGACTGAGCCACAAACATCTGGGCTGTCCTGAGGCTCCTGCCGCCTCCCCTAGCAGAGCTGAGCTGGCTGGCTCTCGGATCACCGTCCGGGTCGGGGCTGTGCGGATGAGCGAGGAAACCCACTGCAAGACGGCTCTGAGAGAGCGATGGAACTTCCTCAGCACAGAGCTGCTTTGTTTCAGATTGAGAGTCCCGCTGGTTGGAAATTGATTTGCATAAATAGAACTGTTGGGTTATGGGGAAAATAGCATCCCTTAAGTCCTGTAGTTAACAATAAGTATCAATCCATTGAAACCAATCGCTGGATCCTACTAGAATATAGATTCCGGCAGACAGATAAAACCCCTGAAAGGCGTCCCAAAGAAGGGCAGCACCCAGACAGTTCTGCCCGCTTTATACAATGATATTCTAGTGTGTTCAGAAAAAATACTGATGTCTGAGAAATAGAGTGCCAGCATTTTAATAAACACCATTATCCCTCTTGTCTCGTTCTTCAGACATAATCTTTCTAAACTATATGTTTATTTCATAAGACACCGAGATGTGGCTTCTAAGTAGTCTGTAAGCCTCTGACCTCTTTCTTACTCTCAAACCATATTTTCTTTCTGTCTTTTTTTCCTGCCCTAATGGTAGTTTTCAAAACTTATAATTCCCTAACAGTTAGTTGTAGAAATGGGAATAGCAAGTGAAAATGGAAAACATGATCTAGGAAAGAGATATATTTAGCAATCCTTGTTTGGTTTTGGTGAAGATAAAAACATAACAAGGAGAGTAGAGAAAATTCCATCGCTCCAGGGATATTGGTTCAGATATGAACCACCCACCACCGAACCACTCATCCAATCTGCAAGCCAACATTGTTTTTTTTGACTCATCCAGGAGGGTCCTTGCAATTGATACTAAACTTGGGGGGAGGGAGAAGAATATTCACCAGTAATTCCCTGGAAAAAAATGAGCTATGGGAACAGTCCAGACAAGGGGGTGCTGGAAAAAGTCTGATTCTGTTCCATCTGTCTTCCCCCCGCATCGCTCCCCTTATCCCGCCTGTCCAATTCCACAGATTTATACTAGGAATGTTGGTATAAAAGTTTTAGCCTTTGTCTGTAGCCTAAATATGAGAGAAGGGTTTCACTATCTTTCAGTAAGCTCAAGATACATTTATCAACAACATAGAATTAAGGCAAAAGTATATCTAAAGTCAGAGGATTAGGTTGGAATCCCAATTCTGCCCATTACTCCCTTTTAATGTTGGTCAAGTGATTATAACTCCTCTGGATCTCAGTGCAATGAGAAGGATGAACTTGAGGGCTTCTCGGTCCCTCCCAGCTCTAAAATCTATGGTATGTTTAGAAGCAACTTTTTATTGCTACGAACCCACCTCCCTGTCTTTGATCACATCATTCTCTTCTCCCGTCTGCTGCTCCTTCCCAATCCCACCCATCCTGCCCCATTACATTTAAATCTCATCTGATCCCTGAAACCTATATAGGCCAACCCCAGTATTCTTTCCCCCTTTGGAGATCAAGCACTCATTGCCAGGGTCTCTCCTTTGACAATTAATAACACTAATCACTCATATTTACTCAATTCCATTCAACATTTATTAAGTATCTCAAGTATTGAGAATACAGAGACATAAAAGAAATGTATCTGTCCTCAATTATTCTACTGAACATCTACAATATGGGTACAGATGCGCAATAGATATAATCATTATATATAAAAATTACATGATATATGTTAGATTATATATTATGTTATATATTACAATGTATAATATATAAATATTATATTTCTGAGAAGAGAGTGTTAACAAACTATTGGTTGGGTTGGGAGAAAGTTCAGGGAAGGTTTCCCACAGGAGGAAGCACCTGAGCTGAGCCTTCAAAAAAAGTAAAAGATGGAGGTGAGGAGGAAATACATTGCAGGCATGGGGGACAGTCTATGCAGAGTCATTGAGATAAGAGAAGACATATGGAGTTTGAGTGACAACTAGAAAGCCACTTTGGCTGGAACAGAGTGCATGGAAGGGATTGAGATGGCCCTCATCATCCTGGTCACCTCCAGCTGATCAATGGCCTTCCCAAAATATGCTGACTGCAGGATTCAATGCAGTCCTCCCTGGATCCCGAGCAGGGCAAAGTGCATCTAAATACATGCAGTCCAAAACACTGGTGCAATCTCAGGATACCTTGGCAGAGCCAAAACAGTAAAGACAAGGGAGCGAGGAGAGAGGACCGCTGAAATCTGTTGGATTCCATCTTGGGGGCCACCTTCAGAAAGCACATCGATGATCTGAAGCACGCCCAAAGGCACGTCAAAGGTGGTGTGGGAAGGGAAGCTTTGCCAACTGATGCTCTTGAACCTAGCTCCGTCTCCAAGCATTTGGAGAGCTGACATCAGGAAGGGAGAATGGTCATTCTGCTTGACCTCAGAGAAGAGAGCTAGAAACAAGGGGTACAAGTTTCAGATCGACGGGTTTCTGCTCAAAAGAAGGGAAAACTTTCACATAACTAAAAGTTGTCTAAAAACAGAATGCACAACCTCAGGAACCTTGTTTCCACTGCCCTGGAGCTCTTCAGATGAAAATTGCTGGATCACTTGTCAGGAAGCCTAAGGATGGGATAGGAGAGATCTTGCCCATTCCTTGGTTGATCTTTTTGGTTATGATTTTTGTCTTCTTGATTTGATTATAAGGTCTCTGAAGGATGTATGAATTATACTTATACTCTGGATCAATTAATGTGCATATATTAAACATTTAACATGTGCCAGACACTAGGACCGTGCCTGGAAAATACAATATACAATAGGGAGACAGAGTCATGTAGTAAAAGGAGAACCAGAACCAAGAACAGAAGACACATATTTGGGTCTTTTCTAGCTGAATTACCTTGAGCAGGCCTCCATACCTGTCATAGCTTTGCAAATGGGAATGGAGATACTTCAATTCCAGAAGCATTTATTAAGCACCTACTATATGCCGGACTCTCAGTACACATTATATATCCTGGAGGATTTTACATTCTGTTATTCGCTACTTGCATTCATACTACTGCTACCAACCTCACAGGGTAGTTTTGAGGAATGCATTGGAAATGCCCAAATAAGAGCTATCAGTGGTAGCAGAGTAAGTAGCATGGGTGCTTCATAAATATTTGGTCTCTGACTTTTATCTAAGCTAGGGCAAACATATCAGTAAAATGTTCTACCTTTGATATGTGAAGCTAATAAGTCAGAAGCGTGTGAATTTTCAGGTTGTTCTTTTTTCCCATCATAATGTTGAGTTAGCTTCCAGTCCCATGTCCATACCAATCTTTTGACCAATTACAGATTTTTGCAAGATAGCCAACTGGGGCAGCCTCTGTTTGGTATATAAAGTCCTTCCTATCCGGACACCAGCATATTTTTCTGACATTATTATTCCATCATTATTCTCTCTTGCGCCGCTTCATGCACTCTACAATCTCACTGAACTGTCTTTTCCTCTGAGATGACACTCCATATTGATTTTATGCTGGCTGTTTCCCAGACCTGGAACGCACTCTTTCCTTATCTCCTCATTTTGAAATTCCCAGTTTCCTTCAAAGCTCGGCTGAAGAGTCACCTCTTATAAGACCTTTCCCAATTTGCCTCCTTCTGTTCCCTCCCTTCAGAAATCACCTTATATTGACTGTTAAGACCCCACAGGCTCAGAGTAGGAGGGATGTGTTTTCTTTTTCCCAAAGGCCTCTGGCTCTGGTTTTCCACAGATGGTTTCATATTCTGGGGGAGCCTGACCCCCAAAAGAGGGAGTCAGACTTTCTTTTAACTCTCTGGCTTATTAATGCCCCAACCTGAGAGACATTTTCTACAACAAAGTTTAGAAGTGGCTCATGTCAGGGACTCCCCAAAGGGGATTAACAGTCCTTTTTAATATATTTTGTATGATTTCTCATATATAATTGACATCTATTGCTTATCTTCTCAATGAGTGGAGGAGGGGAGGGAGGGAGAGAATTTGGAATTCAAATTTTTTATGTTAAAGATAAGTAATGAAATGTTTTTTGAAAAGTCCTTTTCCAGAAAGGCATTCAATGGACGAAGTTGATCAGGTAGAAGATAACTATTCCCTATACCCAAAAGAAATGGTTAAAACACAAATGATTAAAACATTATCACATACTGGCAGACTTTTAAAAAAAAAGAGTACCACATTACTCTTATTAAAATCTCCCAACAGGTTAATATTTAAAATATGAAAACAGGAACACTTTGTGGGGTTGTCTAACAGAAATTCTATGCCCCCCTCAGATCTGAGTTGTCTGGATAACTCACTCAAAGTCTCTATCTTCTGGCAAGCCAGAACCTTACTTGGACTCGTCCTCCTGGCAGTGGTCATTTCCTCCAAGAAGATGCTTTGGAAATGATTCCCTCATGTGCAATTAGCATCTTGACTTCTGACTCCTGAATTCATAGTGGGTACCAAGGCCAGGAGCATCCATCTCACAGTTGCAGTCCAGTCACCTGTGTTAAGGGAAAGAATCTAAAAGAATAAAAAAGCTTCCAGGGAACCTGTCTAGACAGTCACACCCACTTGTTGCCATGTGTGGGCAGCTGCCATCCTCACTCAGAGATGGGAAGTGAAGGTGAGAGTTTATTGGACATCTGGGGGTAAGGACATCCTACCTTACAGAGGAGAAAGGAGAAGAAATTTGTGACAGCGGAGTCTTTTCCATTCAATGGGCTCGGGATCAGTTCTCCTGGACACAGGGTGCCTTTTCTCCCCAATCCCGGAGCCACGGATCGCCAGGAGCCTCTGATCCTACCTTCCTGTCAGCAGGAGGCTGGGGCACATGAATCGTCAGAAGGGGACAATCATGGGGTCACCAGAAGCAGCCAGGACACACGGACAAGTCCAGGACACAGCTGGGCGAGGCAAAGAGTGAGCTTCTGACTGACCTAATCCCACTGTACGTGGCTTACAACATGTGCCTGTTGTTTCTCCAGATAGAATGGAAGGTGCTGGAGGCCAGCGGCTCCCTCACTTTTGCCTTCCTGTTCCCACCACCTAGCAGAGCTCTGGGGATGTGGCAGACGCTTGAATAAATAAGTGTTATTTGGATGATTGGGCTGAAAGATGAAACTAATCAGGCCATGGAGAGATTGCCATGGATCTATTTACCTCATTAGCACCAGCTGGGCTTGCAGAACACTAGCCCAGCCCCGTGGGCAGAGAAAAGGAGCCGTGGGTGGTTGTGCATGTGGGCAGAGCCCCAGGAGCACTGTTATGTGAATCATTTCTGCTGTCTTCTTTGGATCCTCTCCTAGTGGCTATCTTAAACTCAAGCAATTGAGGAATTTATTTATCATTCCTTAAGCTATCTTGGAATTGTTCACTCTGTTTAATCTAAAAGTCTCTAGAACAAGGATAACTCAAGTTCAAGTAAGAAAAAAATTAATTTCTTCATAGTAAAAAAGGAAAAGCTGGAATTCCTAGAGCTGAATGAACAGCCCGGGAGGGCCACTCTTGTTTAGGCTCAAAGCTGTGACCTTGGGGGTCTTGGATTCAGAGCCAGAAGGGACCTTAGGGATCATCATTTTGTGCATCCCCCTTATTTAACATAGGGAGAGTTTTTCAAGTCCCAAAAAGTCAGGGACTTAGCTAAAGTTCTACAGCTCTTCTCAGGTCACTTCTGATTTGTATTACTAGAGGCAACTCAGTGCTTTGGCCTTCAAATGCTGAAATGGAAATTATACGACTTAATCTTAAAAGAAAATTTCCAGGTTTAATGTATTAATGGCTCTGAACTTCTTGGAGTTAGAAATTAGTTGGAAGAGATCGTTAGATACCTGTAGTAATAATAACCCTTCCTCAAACCTCCTCGGGCTTCCATCCTTTAAGAAGCAAGATATAAAAATGTTTTAAAAGTTTTTTTAATTAAATAAAACTTTTTTTTTTCATCTCTTAATAGCTAACGTAGAGGTCTACCTTCTATTCTCCCAAGAGCCTGTCCTCAGGCCCCAGCATGCTCCCGGGAGCTGCCTGTCCAAGTTTCCCTGTTTGCGTGACTTCCTCTTAGATAAGAGCTATCTCATGTCATTCCTTGAGTTTATTCTTTTCTTGGTGGGCTTTCATAGAAAAATAGCAAGAGGAAGAAATTGATTGATTTTTTTTAGCTCTTAAGAAAAGTTTTAAAGATTGAAAAATGAGTCCTGTCTTGTCTAAGCAAGGAATAATAAATAAAGGCAGGTGTGAAGGGCTGGAATTGAAAACAGCTGGATATGACGGATGGGCTCCGACTTCTCTGGAGCGTCAGTCTTTAATCCCTGTGGCTCAGCGTGAATATTTCCCTCCTGACGCGGTGCAGAAATAATAAATGGAGCACAGCATCTGGAGGGGTTCTGAATATAGAGGAAAGAGGAAGAGAGAGAGAGAGGGAGGGAGGAAAAGAAAGGGGGAAGAGAGAGTGAGGGAGGGAGGAAGAGAGAAAGAGAGAGAGACAGAGAGGAAAAGAGGGGGGAAGAGAGAGCGAGGGAGGGAGGAAGAGAGAGAGAGAGAAAGAGAGAGAGAAAGAGAGGGAGGGAGGAAAAGAAAGGGGGAAGAGAGAGCGAGGGAGGGAGGAAGAGTGAGAGAGAGAAAGAGAGGGAGGGAGGAAGAAGGGGAGAGAGAGTGAGGGTGGGGAGGGAGAGAAGGAGGAAAGAAGGGAGAGGGAAGAAAGGGAGGAAGGGAGAAGGGGAAGGGAAGGAGAGAGGCAGAGAGACAGAGAGAGACAGAGACACAGAGAGACACAGAGACAGAGACAGACAGAGACACACACACATATACCACACTTAATCCTTCATGAGCCAACTTCAACCTTCCCCTTTATAAAGCTGGGAAGGGCATACCGCTTTGCCTTTTCAAAACATGTCCCACTACTTCCAATCCCCTGCAGATCCCCTAGGAAGGGAGCCTTGCCAGGCTTGGACTTGTAGCTTAGTGGAATACCCAGGAGGAAACCTGGAGTTCTGGAGCCACCCACTGAGTCCCACTAAAAGATTTCTTAGAACAAAGTAAAACACTCATTTTTCGAGCTTGCAAAGTGGGTTCCCTCCTTGTCCCCCAAATAGCGCCATGATTTTTCACACCAAGGGGCGTTTCAAAGCTGAGAGGCTGCCATCTGCTCGGGAGTCCAACAGTGGGCCCCGGTACCCAGGGAATCTCCACCAGGAGCCCTCCGGATCCTTTGCTTGCTGGCTCTGGTGGTGGCTTTTATAACCAGAGCCAGTAGCAAGAGCTCATTAGGCATTCCATTACATGGTTGCCCCAGGCAGTTAAGGACTACCTGGTCCCCGATATCTGTGACCTGGATAATATTAGCAAAATTGTCATCAACACTTGTGCTCCCCTCTGGAATAGGCTGACGCCATCAATTATTCTGGTTTCTCTAAATCCTTAGGAGACGCCTTGGATCCTAAGAGCCTGGATTTCATTCAGATCATTTGTATAAAATGCATCAAGATGTCTGGCCCAGTCTCCTTGGCGGTTCTAGGGGTTACAAACCAGTTGCCCTTCTGTCTCCCATGCCAGGACGCCTGAAGTCAGGCCCAAGAGCTTCTGGGGCTCAGAAATAAAAGAGAGAAGAATCAGTTTACCCAGTCAGGAAGCATCCCTTCTGTTCGTTTGTGACTTTTCTATTGGGGCACCAATTAGCCCAAGAGAAGCATTTTGGAGGAAGGCAAACGAGCAGTTTTGAATGGAACGTCTCTTTCCATTTTGTTTATGACATTTGGGTTGTCAATCACTCTGAGAGAGAAATCAAAAACTTTGCAGCTCATATTTCTCAGGTCTTAAGGAGGTGATAATGGTTTCCAACATGGTCAGAAATCTGGGCCAATCAGGCGTTAGCAATTAGCTGGAAATTTTTATTTCAGAATCTTTCTCACATGCACTCATTCAGTGGGGGCTTCCGAACCCCTCTTGGTTAACTCTTAATGCTAACACAATTCTGAAATCCTAGCTAGATTTCCTTCTCAACCACACATAAAAAGTTCTTTTTCAATTTGTTATTTGGATTGGCTTTTTATTCGGTGCCATCTCTTAAACCTCTTTCTCCTCCTCTACTCACTCTGCTTTTAAATCTTGGAACATTACTTTATCCTTCAGATTTGTTCTTGACCTTTAAATTGCTTGTGGCATATGCCTGTGGGTCATATACCCTCATGAGAGAGTTGTTGCCTGAGATTTTCAGAGGAGGAGTTCTGAGAGGGATCATGGATTCTGATGTTGGAATTGCCAAGATTGGCCCTGGAGAAAGGAGATCAGCAAAAATTGACCAGGGGTAGAGGGAACCATCTGCTTTCTGTAAAACCCAATGTCTTGCCAGTCCCTCAATGATCTCCCAATAACCCATCCCCACGAGCGAATGTCCCAGTTGTATAGAGCCATGGCATGGCAGACTAATCAGAAATCAGTTTTTCTCTCATTCCTGTTCTCATACGTTAAAGACCCTGACAGGGCATGTAGTTTGACATTTGTAAATGTGAATTAACGCGGTCTCTCCACAGACTCAGTTGCCCCAGATCCCAATCACAAAATGAATCATCAATACTGATCGTGATCTCAAGCCAGAGGGTCTTGTCCCCTGGTAGCCTCTTACTCCTCCCCCACCTTCATTCCCAATCAAACTCTTGAATGACACAGGATCAAAATCCACTATTTTCATGGCCCTATTTATTTAACTCAGCTACTTTCAAAAGAAAGTCAATATTAAATAGTATTACTTAACTGTGAGGGGAGGGAGAAAGGAAGGAGGGCCAACCTTTGGTCCACATCGTATGGCCCGAAACCCTTTTATGCTAACAGGTTAACTCTGTGACTGTTCTCATGTGACTCCCCATTGAGGTGTATATAATTATCATGACTAATAATGTACTTGGGTGAAAAGTATGATTCAGGTAGAACATTTCCCCATTGAGTTTCCTCTGAAACATGAAGAGACAGCCCTCTCCCTTCCCCCTCAGTCCCCAAGGTCAAATACAGATTGTACTCTTGGGAGCTCAACGTGGCTTAATGGATAACCCAAAGCCTTTGAGAGGTGCTGACAGGTCTTCCACCCTCCAGGATTAGGGGCCTTCTGAGACTTACAGAATCACAGAACTTGTGAGTTAGAAAGGACCTTAACAGCCATCTAGTCAAACTCTGCACTCCCTCTTAATGTGCTAGATAGGTGGTTGTCTAGCCTCCGGGGACCTCCAAGGAGGAGAAACCCACTGCCTGTCAAGGTAGCTCATTCCACAGCTCTAATTACTGTTCCTGATGTGAAGCCCAAATCAGCCTCTTTGGGATTCCCATTCTTTGTTCACTCTTCCTCTGCAGTCAAACAAAGCAAGTTCAATACCTCCTCCCTATGGCGGTCCCTCGAATATTAGAATATCTGGCTACCATGTTCCCTCAAGTCCTCTCCCTTAGTCAGACAGGCACAGCTCCTCCAAATGAGGACACTGCAAATGGCCTGAAAGTATCTGAGGTCTCTGATTCTAGAGGCCTCCCCATTCCGCCGTGATTGCAATTGTTTCCGAAGGATGTGCTTGGAAGATCGACCCTTGGTCTCTCTATCTCCCTGAAATGATGCTCTACTTCCCAAATCTCCCTGATGATTTGGGGATGTTCTCTGCTTACTGACTGTACCTGCCCTTCCTGACCCTTACCCACAAGGAGACTGTAAGATCCTAGAGAGCCCATACTGTTTTTTTTGGGGGGGAGGGGGGAGCTCAGATTCTAGGCCTTCTCATTCCCCAGTACTGTTGACCTAAGGAAAACAACAGAGTTTTGTTTTTTTTTATTTTTGTATCCTGAGCTGCCTGGCCTAGAGCCTTGCACAAAAATTTCACTTCATAAACATTTGTCCAATTGAATGAAATAATAGAATTTTGACACCTTCATTTGATAGCTGTGTGATTAGATTGACAAGTTGCAGGATGACAAAGAGCCCCAGTGGTTTCAGTCCTGCTTTAAAATGAATTTAAATGCACCCACAGATACAAATGAAAAATAGTCTTAAGTATATGTGAGGCTGGTGATTTATTCCACCAGCAGAAGTCTGTTGGTTCTTTACCATACGGGGTCACACTCAAAATTTTGTTGAAATTAAACAAAGAACAAAATAGCAATACTCGGTGCCATTCTAGGGCTTGGTGATAGCCTTGTGATCCATAGTATTTCAGAGAAAAAAAGGTTGGAAATTACTACTCTAGAGGGAGAAATGGAGTAATGGGAAGAGTGCCCAAGTTCAAATATAGCCTCTGACATGACCTAGCTCTGTGAGAATGGGAGAGAAATTTCATGTCCCCAAGCCAAGGTTTTTTTCAAAATAAGAAGAGTACCCAGAAAGACCTCACATATGGAGAAATGAGATGTAAAGTGCTTTGTAAACTTGGGATACTGTGGAATATTATGGAGTACCACAATAAACTTGATGTCTTCTCCATCTAGTTGATCCTTCCAGCATCAGAAAGCAGAGAGTAACCGGTCACCACTTGTCCTTCCAGCACATCCTAATCTCTATCCTCTGATCATTTCCCCACCAGGGAATTCCACCCAACGTGCTGGAGTCCTTCCTCAAGTTCTCTTGCTCTTGCAAGGATACCGTTGTGGTGTGAAGGCTGCACATTAGTTACCCCTTCCTCCGTCTTAATTCCAGGCCAGGCAGTGTGCTTTTTCTCCCTTAGATTTTTTGGATGACAGACAAACTTTATTCCTCTTCTCTTTTTCTCTGTAATGTGCGGCCTGCCCCTGTGCACACACACCCCATGCCTTTGCATTGTCCTGCACTTATTTGGAGGCCTCCATGACTCACAGCCAAACTGCATTACTGGAATCTTCCTGGTATGAAGACAAGACAAGTCCTTTCCTTTAGGGAGAAGTCATTAGGAGATTATGGCAATTTCCCTGAGGCAATCCAGCTCCTGTTAAATGTTTAAACTAAACAAGTTTTCTGTTTGTAGTGTTTGTCCAGGATAATATGCTGAGAGATAGCGGGGCCTAGTGGGGAAAGAATTGGCCTTGGGGTGGGGTCAGAAAGACCTGGATTCAATTTCTTTTTCTGACATGCACATGGGCAACTCTCTCAGTGACAGAGAAAGTGCCGGCCTTCTCCATAGCAATGAAATCACCAGTCTAGTTCTCTTTCCTATAAGTTTAAAGTGCCAGCGAAGAAGGCTTTTTGATGAGCTTGAAATCCGGCTTAAAATGTGAAGAATATCTTGCTCAGTAGAACTGTCTCTTATTTATTCGTTGTGCAGCAACCCTGGGAAGAAGCATGAGTGAGCGTCTACTTCCCCAAAGATCAGACAAGTTCTGGCCTCTACCTAATCGCCCAGGAGAACAAAACGGAGTGAGCACTCAATCTATATTTAAACAAGATCTGAGCAGGCTGGAATCTCAGCTTTCCCAAAGCGCTCTGGGTGATTCCCTGCACAGCAGGCTGGGAATGGACCCTTAGCATTTCGGTAGCTGGTCTATGACAAGACAGAGTGCTGGGAGGAAAGGTCATGACAAAATCAAATAAAAATATGCCCTGGGATGATTTAATTTGAACCCTTGGGAAAGCTCAAGGGTTTTTTTTTTTTTAACATGTATGTTTTAATAGAATGCAGATTTGGGGAAAGAAGGGGGGCTCAGTGTCATAAGGGAACTGATAGATTAGTGAGATGAGTTAAGGCAATATTATTCAAAGCATTATAGGGACGTACTATACAAACATTGTGAAAGTAATTGAGTGTCTAATAGCAGCTCAATTAAGTGCTTTTATTGCTGGATGATGAAATATTGGTCAGGTTCACTTGCAGCCATAAGTTTAACTATATTCTTCCTCTTATATACTGCTAATAGCTTAACTATTCCAGAGACCAACAGGCAAGAGACTGTCATTTTTAACCCTGATTTTTTTTTAAGAAACTTCATGTTGCACATCTTTCTTTGGTTAACTTGAGGAAGGTTAACACCATTAGCCAAAAGTGGAGCAATGGGAAGAGAAATGAATTATTCCTTGAGTAGTGGGGCTCCCGCTAAAGTCTTTGAAAATTCCAGATCCTCGGAGTTGGAAGATGGCTCCAAAGCCTGATAGTCCAACTCAAACCTGCATAAGAACTTTCCCCTTCCCTAAACATCCCGGGCAAGTGGTTATCCAGCTGTAGCGATATCGCCAAGTGGCAAACGGGACCCGTTTACTACCCATTGCACTGATGGAGGGTTCCAACCAGTGGGAAATTTTCCTTGACCATTTCCACCCATTTACTCCAGAAGGTTCAACCTTCTAGCACCAAACAGTTGAAAGTGACAAACACTTTCTCTTGAGTCTTAACTTCTCTGGGTGAGTTCCTTTAACCAATCCATCGAGGAAAGTCCTTCCCCATCCTCTCTTAGCTCAGCAAGGTCCCAAACTTGGTCTGACCAGAGCAGAGAGCAGCAGGACTCCGACTTCCTCATTCTCAGAAGTCGCCTCTCTTTCTCGATTCAGCCCAAGATTGTAGCGACCGTCTCTGCCGCTACCTCATACCCTTGACTCACATGGAATTTACAGACTTCCACACCCTGGGATCTATTTCAGATGAACTGCTGTCTAACCATCTTCCCCCATTGCCTCATTCTGGCGTGGAGAGGATTCTGAGTTCTTGAAGGACGGGCCCTCTGCGCTGAAGCTTGGAAAGACTTCAAACGCGCACCTGGTGAGATAAGATACGATCTGCCTTCCAAGCAGCAGCCAGGCTAAATGGAGAGAAAATCACCCATAGGAAGTTGGCCACTGGGGTGGTGAATTTACTTTGGCTCTCGCAGCCTACCGAAGTGTATCCCCCCCAATCGCAGAATTTCTGTGTGGGAAGCGAACTCAGCCGGCCCAAACCCAAGAAGCCCCTCTACCGGCCCAACGACAAGGGCTCATTTGGTCTTTGAAGACCTCCAAAGATGGAACCTACCATCTCCCAAAGCAGCCCACCCCATTTGTGGATGACATCATTAGGAGTTTTTTCCTGACATCGAGTTTCTGCAACTTCCCTTGCCATTCCTCGGGCCAAGCAAAATAAGACTAATCTCCTCTTCTATGGCAGCTCTTCAGAAACTTGATGACAGTTATGTGCCCTGCCCCTTTCCCCCCCCACACCCCAATTCTTCTCTGGGCTAAATAGCCCAAATTCCTTCAGCCAATCCTCATGTGGCATGAATTTGAGGCCTTCCCTGTTGCCTTCCCTGGATGCTTTCCATCTTCTCGATATCCTTCCTCCATCGTGGGGCCCAGAACAGAACACCATCCTGCAGATGTGGTATAATGAGGGTGGAGGGTTGGGACGTGCCGTCAGCGGGGAAAGCACCCACAGCCATGAAATTCTAGACCTTTTTAAAGAGCTGGAGCAGGAAATAAGAACGATCCCTTCTGCAGAGACAACTTTCACCTACCCTAACGAACTCCCCATCCACACCAAACTCTTTTTTAAGGAGCAGGTTATAAAGTATCTGATGGTCTTATGGTCAGTATGGGGCTAAGACAAATGCTAGCTTGCAGCATTGTCAAAAAGCGATTTTCAAATGGGCTAAATTCTAGCATTTGCTATGTAAGCTCTCAGCACTTGCAAACACTCAAAGAGAAGTTTTTATCTATGGAATCCTCAAAGGGAAAAGCAAGCAAAAATAAGCTTTAAATAATGGGTTGGCTGGGAGAGGAAAATCATTCTAACCCATCACATGGCTCCGGCAGCGGGCTTGTCACTCTCAATAAACAGGGAGTCCTGGAAACGAGCGGTTTGAAGTCATTTCCCTTGAAAAAGTTGGGATGTGTGAGATGCTTGCTGTTTATAGAGTCCCATCCAATCCCAGACCATTGGAACAACATTCATTCCGGGAATGTTCGTCACGTCTCCGTTTACTGATTCTCCGTGGAGAACTCTGTTACATAAATTAAGAGCAGCTGAAATAAAGGCATGAGCTGCCCAAAACCCTTAGGAGGGACCAGCATTTTGGAAACCGAGGAATCTTGACAAGCAGCCAGTATTCCAATGATTCATCGTCATTCCTTTTGACCTACTGCAGAGGCAAAGCACCTTCCTTAGCCGCTCCAGGAGAGAGCTGGAAGGGTGGTGTCATTAAATTCAGGCTTTCCAAGCTGACCTAATGGGAAGTGTGTTGGATCAGAGTCTGAATCCCAGATCATGGATTCAAATCCTGACTCTGAAATGTATTCGCTTTTTGATTACAGTTAATCACAACCTCTTTGAGTCCATTAACAAAAGCATAATATATCCCATGGCCAAAAACCCCGAAAGCTCTGGGTTCGCATAAATCTGTCTGAAAAGGATCACATTCTCTTTGTCTCGTTATCGTCTCCACTCCGAGTTTACTCTGGGAGTAATAATTTATGAAGGTTTCACAAATATTGGTAAAAGGGGTACTCAATGCTATGCAAGCACTCAGAGTAACCAAGGTATATTGGAACTAAGGCAGCCTTTATTTCACTCCACAGAAAATATAGAAGACGTAAAAGGACTCACAGGGATTCGTAAACAAATAAAAAACACTCAAAGGACTCCCAACAGCAAATAAGCAATCGACCCCATTTGCCATCTCAGAACAGTCCCAAGTTTCCTTCCGAATTGTAGAATCCTTTCTTCTCAGAATCACCCTGTATTTTGTACTCCCCTTGAAATGGAGATAAATGGTGCTCGCAAGTGAACAATATCCTGACATGCCTGTGACTTCCTACCTTGCCTTAGTTTATCTTATGTGTAAGGTCCTGCACGGTTACGTCCATAATTGTAGGAGCACACTATGATTTGGCTCCCCCTCCCCGCCCCCGCCGAAGGCAAACATACTTTGGGGTTGCTGGGCCAGCAACACCCTTCCCATCAGACCCACATAGTCCAAATAACTTATAATGACCGTAGGGAGCAAGGTACCGATTTTCTGATCAGGAGTCCAGATCACAAACTCTTAAACTTGGGGCTACTTTTTAGGCAGCCTTCGAGTCTGGCACTGACCAAGAAATCTCCCTTTCTACTTGAAGGTGAAATTCTAGGATCACACAAGGAAATCTCTTCTATAGAGCCTCTAGAACTTGGGAACATGGTTCGTGAAGACATAAGGAAGCCAGGAACCTTACTTTCTGGGACCTCCCATATGCTTCTGCCTCAAGCCTAGGAACTCCTGAGTAGAGATGGGACCAGAGGAGGCCAGGCAAAAGCTCCTTCCCCTCCCCAAACACCCGCTGCACACCCAAGGAAATGAGGGGGGAAAAGTAAAAAAAGAAGGCCCCAAAATTGATTTGACAAGTCTGTCAATTTCCTAAATCAGTTCCCAACAGACTCTCTTCGAGTTCTGAGTTACTCAACTTTAAGCATGGAAATCCATCTTGTAGGAGCACTTGGCTCCAAACCAACCAGTGTATCCTGGGGCAACCCTCGTCACCAACTTAATTAATCAAGAGTTGTCCTTTGCCCTCTTAATGAGATGCCAATGGACATGTCCATACACTGCAGAGGGGGAAAAAAAAAAAGATGTGATCAAAGATTCCAAACAAAGCTTCTCTTCCTGGAAAGTTCATTAGATCAGTCAAAGAATCGGCCTGTTAGACGGGCCCTTAGGGATCAAATCCAACCTCTCGGCTTATTTTGTTTTAATACTGAACCTCAGAACCAGGAGATCATTATACACTTCAACAATGATACTGTATGAGGATGTATTCTGATGGAAGTGGATTTCTGCAACAAAGAGAAGATCCAATTCAGTTCCAGTTGATCAAGGATGGACAGAAGCACTACACCCAAAGAAAGAACACTGAGAGATGAGTGTTACCTGTTTGCATTTTTGTTTTTCTTCCCAGGTTATTTATACCTTCTGAATCCAATTCTCCCTGTGCAACAAGAGAACTGTTCGGTTCTGCACACATATACTGTATCCAGGATATACTGTAACCTATTTAACATGTATAGGACTGTTTGCCATCTGGGGGAGGGGGTGGAGGGAGGGAGGGGAAAAACTGTAACAGAAGCGAGTGCAAGGGATAATGTAAAAAATTACCCTGGCATGGGTTCTGTCAATAAAAAGTTACAATTAAAAAAATACTGAACCTCCTTGTCTTGGATTTCCAGCCCAAGCTGGATGTGCACTGGCTACTCATAGACTTGGTCCCACTAGTGCTGGGAAGAGGGCTTTAGCTGGCTCTTTTTCTGACCGTCCTTGAGGGGGCAGGGACTCACTAAAGTGATACAAGTCCTAGCACCTGATCAACTTAGCCACCTGTATCTCAGAATTCCCAAGATCGAGGGATCAGCCAGGTCTAAAAAGACCAAAAGATCACAATAGTTCAAATCCAATCTCAAATACTTATTGGGAAAGTTATGTAACATATTTCTATCAGTTTCCTCATCTGAAAAAATAAGAAGAATACCAGCACTTGCCTTCAGGTTTATTGTGAGGATCAAATGGGATAATAATTATAAAGTGCTTATTTAGCACAATGCCGGGCACAGAGTAACCACTATATAAATGTTAGTTATTAGCTATTAACTATTAGTTTCCTCGGCAGCTGAGATTGCAGACGCCTACCACTGTGGCGAGTGAATCCTTCATCTTACAGAATGGGAAACTGAGGCCCAGAAAGAGAAAGCAATCTGTCCTAGATCGCTTAGTCCTTGGATTTCAAATCAGTATTAGAAATAATCAGACTGATTTTTTTAAATTGATACTATTTACAGTTAATTGATTTTGTCCTGTAACTGTTGTAAGTTATGGTTCTTTGTCTCTGAACTTAATGCAGAAATTCAGCTGGTCTAAAGTGAGTTAAGTTTAGAAATCCAGTTCTTGGGCTAATCACGGTTCTATTCTTGTGTCAAGGAAATCTGTTACCCTTGAAGGAGGCAGGTGCACACCGGGGAGTCTAGTCTGCTATCCTTACACCACCAAGCTATCCTTGGAGGATGTCTGGTTTGTTATCCAAAGAAGTCTCAACTCCTCTCTGTACCTTGCTGGTAGATTCAAATAAGAAATGTTTTTTTTTCAGTCATGGGTAGCGAAGGAGGAGGTTGTTGCTAGCCTCCTGTTGCCAATTTCCAACCAATCCTATTGTCCTCCATGCCTCAAGTATAAAATCAATAATATTGATTTTTGCCACTTGTGATGTTGAGCTCTTTTAATTGACTTGTTCCCTGCCTACAAAGTCCTGCTCTGTCTTCTGCACATCCCTCAAAACTAGAAAAGGGGCAGGTACCTTGGGGTCCTTAGCTCTACTGAAGAAACTAAGGTTTTATTTATTGGGAAATTCATGCTTTACTAATAAATCATTCATGCTCAGAACAGCGCACCTCATTTTCCCTTATTTTGACCCAATCAAGTCTTTTGCTCTGTGCTACAAGATCTGGTGAATGGCACATAACTGTTGTCTAATCAAATTGAACTCCACTGGACTGACTTGAAATATATAAGAATAGTCTTTTCTTCGGGATCTTCCCATCTCTGCCAGGCACAATAGCACAGAATGGGGTACGCAGCCTATAGTCAGTGGAAAGAATGCTAGATTTAGAGTCACAGGATCCTCTTCAGGCCACTTTCTAGCTAGGATATCTTAATTGTCTTTTAACTTCTCATCCGAAAATGAGAGGCGTGAGGGGAGATTTAGACTGGTGGATCTCTGAAGTCCTTTCTAGGACTAAACCCTTAAATGGGAGGCCCTGTGAGTTGGAGATGAAGCTTTAAAAAAAGTTAATCTCTTGCCATTTCTCTCCTTCCCATGATACATATTTGATTCTCTCAATGGGGAACCTGTTCAGTTCGACAAAACATTTAAGAGCATTCTATGTACCTGGCTTGTGCGTTACTATTGTTATGTGTTGGGCGCTTTGGACACAATGCTGGGATCTGCAGCATTCAGTCATTTTTATTTGAGAATAATAGAAGTTACAGACTAACTAGCATTCTGGTTCTCGTAGTTCGGTTGTGATTATTCAGTCTCGTCTGACTCTTTGCACCCCATGGACCAGCACAACAGGCCCTTCTATCATCCACTGTCACCCAACATCTGTCCAAGTTCATGTTCATTGCTTCTGTTACACCATGTTCCATCTCATCCTCAGCCATTTCCTTCCCCTTTTGCCTTCAATCTTTCCCAGCCTTGGGATCTTTTCCAATCAGTTCAGAGGTCAGATATTTCTTCTTGGTCTTTAAGGGAATTTGGAGCTACTTAGATAGACGAGTCACATCCCTGAGTTCTTAAAGAATACACGTCGTTGGGGAGAAGCAGTCTTGGTAAAAGGAGCTGGACCCTTACAAGAGCTGAGTATTTGGGAGAAACCATCCCCAACCCCATCTAGGACTTTAGTAAAGAATAAGCAACATGGGGGCCACAACTGGAAAAAAAAGATAAGTTACATCATCGAGGAAGAACTCAGGGTGGGCCCCGGGTCTTGTGAACATCCTGAAACAGGAATTCAGACTGAACTGATGGACGTTTCCTCAGAAACATAGTCTCTTTTCCCAACTTCCCCTCCTCGTGCATGTCCAATAACAGATGTTGTAATATAATCTGCTGGCTTATTTTACTTATACACTTCCTATAGTCTTTCTTTTTTTTTTTTTTTTTTTTTGCCTCAAACATAAAGAGACCAGGGGTTAGCCACAGATAGACAAAACTGTAACATAGAGTCACGCCTCTGCCTGATCATTAGGAAGTTTCTTAACTGGGGGTTCTGAGTTGTTGTGACTACACTAATAACTTTGGTCTAATGTAAACTTTCCAAAATGCCTGAGAAAGGGAAATTGAGGGCCACTCTATTGCTCTTGGACACAAATAAACTGGCTAGCTGTTGTAACAGTCTGTGGCCAATTAAACCCCCAGTTTGGACGGAAAGAAGGCAGGGGAGAGAGACAGGTGAGGGCTAGGGTAAGATTCAACTCCAGCCCTTTCAGAAAGCAACCAACCTTCACAGAATCAATCTACCAGGGTTACCTTAGGCAAGATAAAAATCCCAATGGCAGCCCTAGATAGGGTCCACACAGTATCGGTACCATTAAAAAAAATCAGAGAACTGCCTTCCAAATCAGACTTTTTCAATATTAAGCATAGCAGACTGTGGTCATTGTCCCATTCTGAAGGTGTTCATAAAAGAAAGGCCTGAAGAACCACAGATGAGACACTTCTCTCCTTTCAACAGAGAACAAGCTGTGCAAAGTGTGGAATTCACCATCAGACAAGGTGGCTCGGACAGTTTGGTTTTAAGCGTTTATAAAGGGAGGAATCAAGAGAGAGTTAGGTTAGGAAATTAACCCAAAGCTAAAAGACATACGAAAAAAATTTAAATAGAAGACAGATTGAAGAAAAATGGGGGGGGAGGGAGAATTAGAAGGTTTAGTCTGAAAGAAATTTTGTTGAATTCAGCACTTGGGTTACAAAGACAAACATGAAATCATCCTTGCCCTCAAGGAACTTATTCATTTGACTACAAAAATGAAAAAGGCACCATCATCATTAATGTGGTTCCTTAACCTCCCTAAAACATTGTTTGGGAAGATGTGTCTGACATGGAAGTGACATCAGTCACTCTGTCCCTCTAAGGCTGTTTCCTCACATATAAAGTAAAGGATTTGTACTTGATGATCTCTAATCTTCTTCAAACCCTTCTGCTACAGTGCTACATGTACTAATTACACTAAACTCTTCCTATCTGTGTGACCCTGGGCAAGTCACTTAACCCTGCTTGCCTCAGTTTCCTCACCTGTAAAAAGGGAGCTGGAGAAGTATATGGCACACCAGTCCAGTATATTTTTTAAAAGGGAAAAGAAAGACAGCTGAGACATTTCTAGAGAAAGAACTCCCACTCTGCATAGCCAAAAGAAAGAAGTAGAGAAATCTATTTCACTTGCAAAAGAGACGCTCAAAGGTCATTCTCAGACAAGGACATGTTTACAGTTGCTAACGAGCAAGGATGAGAAAGTACAAATGGTAGCCACTCACCAGAGGACCAGTATACATGGACTTGAGTAGAAGCAAGGAGAATTAAATCAGACACAAGAAAGAACTTCCCGATTTTTATACCTGGAAAAACTGGCATCACATCAGTTCCTCAGCAAATACTTGCTGGATTAGATTTGAGTGGTTCACTTTCCTGGAAGTTTTTAAAGAAAAAATGGATAGTTGTATTTTTCTGAGATGTTGTAGGTCAGGAGATGGTCCAGATGAGGTTTTTTAAAAAGCCCCCATCCATGGCTTGAGCAATAAAGTTATTTTCCCTCACAAATCAGAATGAAATTCATTCCATGAACCCAGATTTTCCAGGGGGGAGAAATGGAAATTGGTCATTTATTCTAAGAATTTAGTTGGGGAAAAAAATTCTATTTGAATAATTATGGAAGATAAAAACATGCCAGTGTTCTGCCTTCCTTTTTCCCAATTAATTGGGGCACATATAAATTCAATTTAAAATTACATAAATTTACATAAAATTACTCATAAGCATCATTCAAATCATCTTAACCAGGCAAGTTATTTTTGTGCTATAAAGCTGGCATTCCCTTTAGAACAGTACTATAGAAAAGCATTTGGCCAGAATGTATTTTCCTTGGCAGGTAATTTCTATCTAAAACGGCCTTACCTCCAAATTCTAGAAAGCACTAATTCTAGTTTTCAGCGGGAGGGTTCGATTTCATGTGCCTTCGATAGGAAGGATGTTACAAAGGTTATTTCTTCCTGTAACACATCTGTCCACTCGAATCTGAACAGGCTCCATGGATGCCTTCCATAGGTTTTCGTATAGGTAAGGGTGGGTATAAGATAAAGGCCTTTTCATGACCGTGTGTGCAGGTGGGACACGCCATTACTGACTGGTCGCTCGCTTTGTGCAGGAGATAAAAGGAAGAGCTTACAGTTTGCCCCGTTTCCCAGCTTTCAGGGATTCTGCCTCTTTCTGTGGCGCTTCAGTAACAGGCAGGTTGAAAGCGCATGTTTATCCTCTAGGAAGTCGGTCTAAGGCAGTGAGGGATGGAGCCCGAAGGACCCTCGGTTTCCCATATCCTCACCAACCCCCTCCTCACTTGCCTTGGAGGCCCCAATTAATGGAGGCCCTTCCTGGCAGGTCTCAAGAGTCATCCCTCCCTACCCCCTGCTCTCTAACCTTGTCCACAGAGTCCTGACCACTTTGCTGAAACTATTCCTACAGAGGGTATCACTTGTGGGTGAAACCTACCACTTACTACCCTCAATCGTATCCGTTTATTTTATGTTCTCTGGGACAATTATTTGTCTTCCCTTTGGTCTCAGTTCCATCATCTGTAACATGGGGAAAATCACTTCTCGAGCAGAGATCTCTCAGGGTGGTTGAGAGGAGCAAATTGATCAAATACTGGGGGAAACATTAAAAGGCTAAATAAATGCGAGTTATTGGGGGGGCATCCAGGGAAGACTGGGACTTGTGGTGGGAAGGCCTGCCGAGCCCTTTTCTAGGCTGCTCCCCCAACTCTCGCCGGTGGCTCCAAGGAGCTGCGACATTGCAGGCCACACCTGTGTAAATCATCTCTGCAGACAGGCTAAAACAGGTTGGGGGGGACCCACGGTCCTCAGACCTGAAGGATCTGAGCATGTGGCTTCCTCCGGGGGGAGAACAACTTATTCCAGGGCCATGGAAAGCTAAGAGCTTGGTCAGGCGGGGAAGATGGCAAGGGCACCTTGTCCTGGGCCATCTCCCATTGCCCATTGGACTCGGGGCAACTCTGGGCAACTCTGCCTTACGTCAGTCATCACCACAAGGGATATCATTATTATTATTTATTAATCTTCTTAGATTTGGCCTTTGGAAAGGAATGGGCAGATCTAGCCAAAGACTGAGAGAATCTAAGTTTAGAGATACCAGGAGAGAGAAAGAGAAACAGAGAAAGAAAAAGAGACAGAGAGAGACAGACAGGCAAACAGAGAGAAAGAGACAGATAGACACAGAGACTGAGACAGAAAAAAAAAAGATGGAAACAGAGACAGACAGAGATAAAGACAGAAAGGGACAGACAGAAAGAGAGACAGAGAGAGAGAGAGAGGGAAAGAGAGAGAGAGAGAGAGAGAAGTCAGACAGCAGAGACAGAAACAGAGAGATAGACAAATAGAGAAAGAGAGATATAAAAGAGAACAGACAGACAGAGAGATGATTGACAAATCCTTGGATCCCCAGGGAAGAAGAGGAGAAGGAAACAAGCATTTATATAGCTTCTACTGTGTGCCAGGACTAATTACTTTTTACAAAAATTATACCTTTTTATCCTCACAACAATCCTGTGAAATAGATGCTATTACTATCCCCATTTTACAGATAAGGAAACTGAGGCAGGGAGAAATTAAATTACTTACCCAGTGTCATTTAATTAGTAGGTACCTGAGGCAGGATTTGAATTCAAATATTCCTGCTTCCAGGCCCAGTGCTCTATCCATTTAAAAGTACTATCTGGACAGAGAGGGGAAGGAGACCCTGGCGAGGGGAAGAGAGGGCAGCAGCCAGTGCAGGGGCTAGAGTCTAGAACTCAGTTTCCTTGAAGTAGACAATGCAAATATTTTATAGATGAGGAAACCGAGGCTCATAGAGTTTACATGTCCTTTCACAAGTTCATACAACTGATAAATGTCAGAGGAAAGACTTAAACTTGGAGGATCTTATTCTCTAGTCACTCTACCACCCTCGACTTTGAGTCCTAGCAAAATGTCTTATTTAAGGATGATCTGGGAGCATTTCCACACTGAATGCTGGGTGAACTCACCCCAGACTAATGTCATCCCTTTGTAACTGGGCTCACAGACTGTTGGATGGGGGGGGGTGCAGAAAATTTTATCCTTGAGATTTAGAGATGCGTTTAATGAAGTCTCTCTCATCCCTTCCTCATGGACAAGATACAGAGAGAGGGGACAAGATGGTAGCATCCTTGGATGCATCGGAGTGCTAAGATGGCAAAACTTAAAGAGTCCTGTCAATCCAGAAGGTGAGTTTGAGGGGAGAGTCCCAGGAATTGTTATCAGTGACCTGGATGGAGACCCGGCGTCTTTATCGAAGTGGGAAATGAGATTAAGTCAGGAGATAGCGATAATATCTTGGGCTTCAAAGCCAGAGTCCCAAGAGATCTTGATGGGCTATGACCAAGAACTGACAAGAATAGATCGAATGTAACAGCAATAGCAGTACAGTTCTTCAATGGGACTAAAAAAATAAACTCTACAAGTACAAACAGGCATGGGGCGTTAACAGACAATAGCTCTTGGGAAAGAGATGGGCGGTTGGGATAGTAAGTTAGAAGCCCCAGACAAGTTCCCAGTGATGTGACAGCCAAAAACACCCTCTGTTTTGGGGTGCGTTAGTAGGCAGGATGTCCTGAAAGCAGAGATAATCTCACTATATTCTGACCTGCTCATGCTGCTTCTGGAGCATCCTGTGAATTTGCGGGGCTTGATTTTAGGAAAGATACTGACAGATCGGAGATCATCTGAGGAAGAGTCCCCAGGGTGGGGAAGGGGCTGGAGACCAAGGCATTTGGAAATTATGAAGGCCTGGAGAATGGGAGGCGTGCGGACAGGTATGATCGTGGTCCTGTGTGGAGGAGGGATTTGTTGTTCAGTCGTGGCTGACTCTGTGAACTCATTTGAGATTTTCTTGGCAAAGATGCTAGAGTGGAGGAGGAATTAGGTTTGTTCTTATGTGGTTCTAGAGAACATGGAAGTAGTGAGTGACTAAACGTTGTAAAGAAAGAACTTTTATATCAAACTGTGCGTACCTCTGATTCAGCAGTGGGCCTGTATCCCAAAGAGATCTTAAAGGAGGGAAAGGGACCCACACGTGCACAAATGTTTGTGGCAGCCCTGTTTGTGGTGGCCAGAAACTGGAAACTGAGTGGATGCCCATCACCGGGGAATGACTGAATAAGTTATGGTATATGAATGTTATGGAATATTATTGTTCTATAAGAAACAACCAGGAGGATGATTTCAGAGAGGCCTGGAGACACTGACAGAAACTGATGCTGAGTGAAGTGAGCAGAATCAGGAGATCATTATACACGGCAACAACAAAACTATACGATGATCCATTCTGATGGATGCAGTTCTCTTCAACAATGAGATGATTCAAACCAGTGCCACTTGTTCAGTGATGAAGAGAACCATCAAACCCAGAGAGAGAATTGTGGGAACTGAGTGTGGATCCCAACATTTTCACTCTTTTTGTTGTTGTTTGCTTACATTTAATTTTGCTTCTCGTTTTTTCTCATGCAGCACAATAATTGTATAAATATGTATGTATATATTGGATTTAACATATATTTCTACCATGTTCAACATAGATTGGACTACTTGCCATCTAGGGGAGGCCCTGGGGGAAGGGGGAGAAATTGGAACACAGGGCTTTGAAAGGGCTAATGTTAAAGAATTGTCCATGCATATGCTTTGAAAAATAAAAAGCTTTAATTAAAAAAAGAAAGAAAGAAAAAGACAGTACTTTTAGTTCAGTATAAATCAAACCTTTCTACCAATTGGAGCAACCTCAATGGAGGAAGGGAAGATAAAATGCTTTGGGAGGTAGCAGCCATCTCCAGACAGCAG
Source organism: Antechinus flavipes (assembly GCF_016432865.1). NCBI lineage: Eukaryota > Metazoa > Chordata > Mammalia > Dasyuromorphia > Dasyuridae > Antechinus > Antechinus flavipes. Next base: position 608,240,095 of record NC_067400.1, read on the forward strand.
AGATATTATGGCAAAGGCTCCATGACCACTTGGTGGGGATGTTGTAGAGAGAGCTATAGACTGGATGGGACAGCTTCAGAGGTCTCTCAAAGCCTGGGAGTCTGTCCTTTGTATCTGCCACAGAATGGACCCCATTCTGACAAGACTGAGGACTCTCAATGTCATTCTGACATGTATTCTTTGTCTTTAAACACACAAAGGCAAAGAATATGGAATTCACTATGGAGACAGGTTTCACTGGGAAAAGCCCGTGACTAAAAAACCTGCAAGAGATCCCAAACACAAGTGGTACCGAGCACTGGTCACGTTTTCTGGGCTGCCTCCTCCATCCCCTCCCATGCCCTTCCTCCATGGGAAGCGTTCCCATCCTGCGGCCTTTTGAAGCATCCAATCCAATTGAAACATTGAGCCCCTAGGGTCTCTTCTCAACGCCTAGCTAGGGATCATCCCAGACAGACCGTCAGTCTTGGAGTAAGGAACATTTCCATTTGGGTCCCGTCTCAGACATCAACTGGGTAAATCACTCAACTCCTCTCTCCCTGGTCCCTTCCCTGTAAAATAGAGATGAAAAACACCTGCTTCACGGGGTCCTTGGAAGGAGCATCCGAGATTCTTAGATAAAGTGTTTCACGGACTTTAAAGTGCTATCGAAATGTCAATTATTATCGCTCTCTATTAAAAATCAAGATCCAGCTAAGGTACCACTTTCTTCCTTCTCTCTCCATCTAACTGGGGGGCCATCTCCCAGCATTCTCCAAGGGTCTCTTGTCCACTCTGTATCATAAGGACTTGGAGATTTCTCCTTTGCCCATATCAAGTTCTACCTTATTTCCTTCTTACTTATGCTCATGACACGTCCTGCCAAAGCCCTTACGACAGAATCCTTGGATTGGGAACCATGTTGGTTTTCATCTTTGTACTCGAGTCCTCAAGTCCTGAGATCAAGGTGCTTGAGAAGTGTTGGCTAAATCCATTTTAATGCTGTTTGTCTAAAGCTACATGCTACAGCATCGGTAATCTCAGGTCTGTGTCAGCCAAGCATAGAAGTGCGATCTAGCTCTGTCCGATGGAGCCTGGAAGGCCGGCTGATCCTCTGAGTTCCATCTTCCTTCGCCCTCGGTCCAGCCGAACTGTCTCCCTTAGCCCGCGCCCACCCGGACGGACACCAGGCGGAAGCCCTGGGTTCTGTCCCACGTTATTTTCTCTGGAGCATCCCTGGAGTTCGGGAGCTGTGGCTCTCTTACCCCAGATCCCTTGGACTAGTCTCTCTCCCTCAGCCCTCCAGGCAGTCACATGGATCTCAGAGGTGAAAGGTGTTCTTCAGATTATAGATGAGGTCTGGGGAGCAGAAGGAACTTGCTCGAGATCACATGGGGTTAGGCTCGGAGCTGATATTTGGACTCTTTCCATAGTGTCGTTATTGCCATGAGCATCCTGTGCTCTGCCAAGATCACCCCTCAGTGTGATTCAATGCAATGAGCACTCACTGTATCTGGAGCCAGAGGTCCTGGGTTCAAATCTCACTTCTGAGCCTTATTACCTATATGACCTTGGGCCTAAGACTCTTTATCTGTAAAATGAGTCAGCCAGACTGGACGGCCTCCCAGTCGCCACTAGCTCCGGCTCTATGCCCCCATGATCCTTCACCAGGCTCTTCCCAGTCCAGAGCTGGATGCAGCAGAGCAGAGCATATACTCCCATGATTCCCAGATATTGTGCGACGCCGCCCTCTCCTGTGAAACTGCCCCTGAATGTCAGGGAGATGAATTAAAGGCTGTTATTCCGCACCAGTCTGCCCTGTACTTGCCCCAGGTACAGCCACATCTCCTTCACAGTCCCATGTTCCTGCACCAAAATCATCCCCAACCCAGAACTCAGGTCCGGGCCCATAACTGTTCTCCCTTGTTATTTCTCCAACCTACAACCAAAGAGCTCTCCTTGGCCCTCCATCTGCCACTGCTTCCAGGACAATCTCTCCCCCTCCATTGTTTCCACCACTAGCCCTGAGGTTCCCTCCGGAAAAGCACACTCTGCTCCTGCGGCCTCTAGGACTGTGTCAGTCCCTGACGAGTGTCCATCTCTTCTTCCTTCCTCCCCCGTCCATCTTCATCATCACCCTCTCCATCCCTTCCCTCAGCTCCTCCCCTCCCAGCTCCCGGCTCCCACTCTTCCCTGGTGCCCATCCCTCCCTCCCACTTGCCTTCTGCCTCATATCTGTCTGTTTAGAACTCGACGCTGTCAGGACGGGAAGCATCTTCGGAGACCACTTAGTTGAATCCCCTCATTTTATAGAGAAGGAAGCCGAATCCCAAAGAGGTGCTTCTGGCTGACGAGGAGATTGGCAGTCCCCAAACTCCCATTCCCATTATGCTCAAATGCATTTCTGATCTCAGTCACATGGCTGTTGTCTCCGGCAATGCAGACTGGGATCCACGCGGGTCCGGCCACCCTTTATGGGAAACTCCGAAATACGGGGACGCGATTTGCTGAATTCCTGCTAAATACCCTACCAAGGGCATCCAAGGCCGTGCAGCACGGTGGATCAAACGCCAACCTCAGGACGTCCTGGTTCAAGTCCTAAGCCTCGAAACAAATTGGCTCTGTGACCCAGACAAGAGTCTCGACCTCCCTGCCCCAGACAATTCCCCAAGACTATCTGCCTCGGTGGAGAGAGACTCCGCGTGGAGTCTAGCAGCGTCTGCCAGTCTAGCAGCGTCAAAAAGGGAAATACATTTAGTCTAAGGTGCTGTTCCTGAAGAAACCATGCTAATTCTCAGTGATGACCTCTTTCATTTAAAATGTCTTCACACACCAAACCTATAGGAATAAGTCTGGCAAAAATTAAAATCAAGATCATAAGCCCATAATGCTTTTCTTTTTTGGAAATCGAACTGACTCATCATGTGGCTTCTTCCCCATTAGCCACACTTGTTCCAAGGGCACTGACAACTCTTAAGGTCATTAAAATCCACCAGGTCATTCAATTCCCTGGCACATCATTTTCCGGGCTTGAGGAGCAACATGGCGCTCTCTGACCATATCCTCATTTACCTTGAGTTTTCACCCCTTGCTAACTAACCATCATTATTCGGACCTTCCCAACCCAGACTCTGCCTCCCATCCTGAAAAGGAAAAAGCAGAGCTGAGTCAGTCAAGCTTTTCTCTCTACTTAGCTCTGTTACATTTGAAGGACTTTTTTTAAACCTCGTGTTCTTAAAGTTCTTTTTGGCTCTGGACTGGGACATGCGCTAGCTCCACTGCCACCGCCACATCATCCCCTCCGCCCTGAAGAATGGACCTCTTCCATCTTGGATCACATCCTTGCCCCAGGCTCTCAGCAGCCACTTCTGCTCCTTGGACTGTAGGACATGAGACCTTTCCCTCTTTCCCGTCCTTATTCCTGCCTTCTATTTAAACTCCTCGGATACGTTCACTGTTCTTTTCCCAGCTCTCCCCTCTCCTTTTCTTCCTCACTTGAAACAGAGACTCAGACAGTCATGGGCTACACAGGAGAGGGCCATCTCCAGGATAAAAAAAGGCAGCCGGGTAGAAGTAGAAAATTTTAGAATAAGGAGAGAGGCTAAGAGAGAAAGTAAGACCCTCCTTTAAGGGACTCCTCTTCTCTTTCCACCACTCCATCCCTCTCCAGCTCACATAGTTCTTACAAGGGACTCCAGGATCCACTGCTATCATTTCTTCCCAAGCCCCTGACTGGCGCCTTAAGAGAACCATTTCTAATCTAGAAAATAATGGACCATCAAATGAAATAAAGATATTAAAGGAGGATTTAGTCATAAACTGAGAATAGAGAGTTTAATTGAAATCGGCAATGATCACTTGTTGCATCCATTGTAAAGGGGATGTCTTTTCAAGGACTGGACAAGTTGAACCCTCGGGACCTTCCTAGAGTGGATCCGTAGCCCCTGATTAACCTAGAGAAGTGCACAGGATTGGGCTGGAGCCCACTATGTCCCATCTCCCACCTAGGCACTTTTAGCTGACTCTCCCCTCTGTCTTCCCTCTCCTCTCCTCCTTCTTTGGAATCCCTAGTGATTTCAAATCGGCATTTAGACACTATTTCTAATATGGGGTCTTGCCTGATTAGCTCACAGGGCATCTTCACCTCTCCTCCCCATGTGGGTCTGTACCCTCTTGGAGAGTGATTGCATTCATCAGCACATATAACTCTTACCAGGTAGAATGCTGGAACCATCAGCCTAGACCTGTAGAATCTGAGTCTGGGGTGAGGATCCAGGATGGTTAGATAGCTAGAAAGATGAATGGTGGATTGATGGATGGATGATAGATGCACAGACTCACAGATGATTGGATGGATGAATGGATGGATAGACAGTTACAGACTCGTAGATGTGTGAGTGAATATATTTAGATACATAAACTTAGAGATGAGTAGATAGATGAATTGATGGATGGATGAATGGATGAATAGCGGGTAGATAGATAGACACAGACTCATGGATGAGTGAGTGAATATATTTAGACAGACTCACAAATGAGTGGAGAAAGATATATAGATAGACAACAGACAGACACACAGATTGGTAAGTACATAGATATATAGACAGACAGACAGGTGGGTAGATCGATAGAGACAGGCAGACAGATTCACAGATGAGTGGGGAGATGGAATGATGGGTGAATGGATGATAGATGAATAGATGAGTGATTGAACATACATACATACATGCATACATACACAAAATCACAGAGTGGTGGATAAATGGATGGATGGATGGATGGATGGATGGTAGATAGATAGAATTACAAACCCAGAAATGAGCAGGTAGAGTGAGATATATATGTATATATAAATATGTTTGCATACACATACATATATATGTGCATATATACATACAAACACACATATACTGATAGAATCACCTATACACATAGATGGGTGGGTAGATAATGGATAGACAGATGGATATATAGACACACAGATGGATAAGTAGATAGATGGAGAGAGAGATGATGATGATGATGGATAGATAGACAAGTAGACAGAACATTTATTAAACTCTTTCTATGTGCCATGCACTGTGTTAAGTCCTGGGAATAATAACCAAAGCAAAAAGAAAGCCAGCGGCAGAGAGCATGGCTGACCCAGGCCCTTCCCCAAATGGACGTCCTGGGTAAGACCTCCCCTATCACAGGAGAGGGCCATCTCCAGGACAAAAAGAGGCAGCTGGGGTAGAAGTGAAAACTTTCAGAATAAGGAGAGGGGCTCAGAGAGGAAGTAAGGGACTCCCTCTCTCTTTCCACCAGTCCATCCTCTCCAGCTCACATAGTTCCTACAAGGGAGTCCGGGATCCACTGCTCTCATTTCCTCCCAATCCCCTGACTGGCGCCTTGAGAGACCCATTTCTAAAAAGCAGATCCAGCTGTTGGAAAGACCGTAAAATTCTGCTGCCATGAGACACCAAAAGGGTAACCTCATGTTGAGCTAATAGAATCCATGGCTGCTATTGTTTTCCCATTCTAATCAGTGCCTTTAAAATCTACTTATGCACAATACATTTGAGCGCTTTTCTCACTCCGGGTTTATTTTCTCAAAGCCCTTGGGGTTCTGCAAAAACTCTTAGGATGCTGGTAAGCCCTTTTATTTCTCTTCAAGCTGGAAGAGTGACAGGTTTTAGTTATTCTTAGTGTTAAATTATTTATCTTCCTTCCCCTCCTAGCCCATATTTCAGAATCTTTAACTTGACTCCTGGGATCCAATAGAGGTCTCCCCCCCCCCCCTTTTCAAAATGAAGCATTTTTTAAATCTTTTATCTTTAATTTTTTATCACCAAAACCAGAGGCCCAGAGTTTAGCTATGGAAGCAGATGAAAGGTGCAGGGCCCGGGCTAATTCCGAAAGAAGTTTTTCCAGGTCCTTGAAAGAGCTTCCTATGCCCCCGTCTTGCGTAGAATCTGTCCGGGGCTGGAGCTGCGCTTTTCCAATGACATCGGAAGCAACATTGGTGAGGAAGGCCGAGAGGGATCATTATGAAATGAGCGAAGAGACTGAGAGATATCGTGGGGTCTGGGAGATTTCCCAGCATCACCCTGGGCAATGATTCACCAGGAAGGCTGGTTTCAGATTGGGGGGGTCCTCTTAAATAGGGGTCTCCAGCCTTTTTGCCGCTGTTTGGATTGCCTGATTTTTGGGTAACTCTGGGGCTTTTTCGGTGGGAACACTGGAGAGATTTTCCTTTTGTTTTTTCCTCATTTGACAGATGAGGAAACTGAGCTAGACAGGATGCAGTGACTCGTCCGGGCTCACATGGATAGCATATATCTGAGGTCGGATTTGAACTCGGTCCCCCGTCACCCACTGTGCGGCGCGATGCCCGGGGAGGGTGGATCTCCCCCCCACAAATGGCCCGGGAGGCCCGAGATCAGAGCGAGCGTGATCCGCCATGATCAGGAGGGACATTCCCGAAGCCCACCTTCCCTCTGATACGGGGATGGGGGACCACGGATATGGAGTGTGACATGCGGGCTGCTGGGTCAACGGGATTTCTTTCCAATTTTTTTTCTGCTGCAATGAAGGGCTTTAACGTGGTGGTTGGCAAGAGAGTGGGGGGGGGATAAGTCTGGTATAAAAACAAAAGGCAACAATCAAATGTTAATTTTTTAAAAAACAGACTATTCAAGTTGAATCTCAGTGAGGCCGAGTTGGTTGCCATAGTTACCCAGGATGTTCACTAAGAGATAAAGCCAGTCGAAAAGCAAAGGCGATGATTGCAGTGTAGACCCATCCAGATAATTGGAGTAGCATCTGGTCCCCGGCTCGCAGGGCGGCCCCTCATTGGCCGGCAGTCTCACATGACCCTGTGCTGTACCCTTCTCCTGCGCCCCCTCCAGGGTGCGGATCTGGATCCGGATGGTGGTCCAGTCGTCCCCCGTGGAGGGGGGGGGGGAAGGCGGGGGAAGGGTGCAACAAGTCAGAGCGCGGTGACAAAAGGGTCTGGTCCCCTCCCCCTGCTGGGGAGGGGGGGCGAGGGAGGAGGAGCTCCCGTTCTCTTCAGTAATTCTATTAATTAAACCCATTTTTCTATGTAGGAGATAAAAAATAATAATCCTCCTCCTGGCGCACTCAGGAACTCCTGAGCGATGGCATCCCAGGCTCCTCTTGTTGGGACTTTGCCCTACAAAGTGATTACTGCCCTTCAATTGGCTTCCCCGAGATTCGGGTCTGAGAGATGGAGGCCCTTGGGCGGAGAAGGAGCACGGCATGCTGGGAAGCCCCTCGGGGTCTCTGAAGGGGCCCAAGAGAAAACGGGACAGCCCAACCCCAAGCCCGCGCCCACCCCTGGCCTGGGGCATATGGGCTTTACCTCCTTCTCACTGGGAGTCAGGAATAACTGGAGGGGGGGAGGGGCTCTCCCATGGCCCTGCGGCAGCCTGGGGGGGGCGGCTGCATAGACTGCCCCCCCACTCGTCCCGCTTGCTCCGGTGGATTCGTCGCTGAAGAAACCCGCTCTTAAAGCCAGATTCCCTAGCATCAGCTCTTTTATGAATAGTTCCTAATTCTTTTATTCTCCCATTCTTCTTACTCAGAAGCTTTTTTTTTTCTTTCTAAGAACAAATCACTCTCTTCCATTCATATTTCACCCTCTGAAACTTGTCCTCCCTCTTCTGCACCCCCCGAGATGTTCTCCCTCCCAGCTGCCCCCAGTGCGCTTTCCAACCCAACCCACATCCGGGACACATGGGGATTCGCTCGTTCAAAAAGGGGCCTGGGAACTGTATTGGGAAAGAGTTTCAGGGCAGAGAGCGAGCGCAGCGTCCGTCAGGATGTCCCCACGTGTTGTGGCTAAATGTCAAGTCCTGGGTGATACAGTAGTTCTTACAGGGTTACAGTTACCGTGTGGTGAGTCACCTTCCGTTCCAGGCGTGCAAATGACGAAGGCTCACCACAGGTGCACACACACATATAGAAGTATTTGTATTCGTGGATACATAATAACAATAGTGCTTAGAGATCATTCTAAAATACAAAACACTTTACAAATAGGATCTCATTCGAGCCTTAGAACAATCCTCGGAGGCACGTGCTATTAGTATCTCACTTTACAGATGAGGAAACTGAGACAGAGACTAAGGACCTTGCCTAAGGTCACACAGGTAGCAAGTGTGCAAGGTCGGATTTGAACCTGGGTCTTCTTCCTGACTGGAAACCTCTTGCTCTTTTGTGTATCTGTTTGTCTGTGTCTCTGTCTGTGTCTCTCTCAGTCTCTCTCTCTGACTCTGTCTCTGTGTATCGCTGTGCGTTTGTCTCTCTCGTGTTTCTCTCTGTATCTGTTTTTCTGTCTCTCTTTCTCCCTGCATGTGTGTGTGTGTGTGTGTGTACTATTGACCTGGAGTTTCGGTCCATAAGCAGGGACTGGGGCCGGCGTGTGTGGAGGTTGGAAGCGCCGCCTCTCCCAGCCCCGCATCCTCCATGGCGTCCATGCGGATGGGTACCGAGCAAGCACCTAGCAAACACTCCTGCAAGAGGAACTGAAGAGCCAGCTCTTAGCAAACTCACTCCTTGGGATCGCATCCCAAACCGGTCCATCCGAACAGTCTGGGGGAACGCGCGGCTTCCTTTCTCTAACCCTCGCTACCCTCGCGGTCTCTGGGCAGCCGCGCTCGGCGGGGCTGGGACAGTGGGGACACGCGCCCTTCCATTAGTCATATTTTCTGAAGGACAAAACTCCAAGCAGAGCCATGAAAAATGAGCTGGCCGCAGGCCCCCGCCCAAGGACACTAATACACGGTGGGCCTGCAGCCCCTCTGTGTGTACGAGCCCCTCCCTGGCACAGCCGAGACTCCGTTCTTCCTGGCTCACCCCTGACCAAGCGGGGGAGTCCTGAAGGCCAGGATAGAAGCTCCATGGATTCCATCCAGTTCACCCACTTCTCCCCACGGCTCCCCGGCCAGTCTTCCTGGAGAGAAGACCCCGACTAGATGTGTCCCCTGGGCTCCAAGATGAGCCACTGTGGGCTCGGGGCTGACATCCTTGGGCTCCACTTCGGTTCTGGTTCTGGTTCTGGCTCTGACTTGCAGTGTGACCTCAGGCGAGACGTGCCCTCCCAAGTCAGGGAGGGCTTTCTCACCTATAAAATGAGGGCACGGAATCAGAAGGTCTCAGAGATTCCCGTACTCCGATGTTTCCCATCTTTGCTTCCGTGGGCTTTCAGCCCTTCTCCTTGAGAGGAGGCCTTAACTGTTATTTTCCCTTGTAGGGATAACTCGCCGCCCCAAGAGAAAGAGCCCTACCTAAGCCAGCCCCCGTCACCTTCAGATGGCAGCTCCTTGATGGCATATGCAGGTAAGCAAGGGCATCGCTTAAAGCTCCAGGTCGTCCAAGGGGCTCCCCCTGCCCCCCTCCCCCTCCCTGGGGGCCCTTTAGCCCTGGCTGGGCTGACTGGTCAGTAGCTCCCTTTAGGAAGGTAGGAGTCCATCCCCAAGGCTCCCAGTGCCACAAGCAGGTGTTGGAAGTCTTTCTCCAGCGGACTTTTGGGATCAGAATAGCCAGAGCATAATAACCATTTGTATTGACATCTGGAAAGACGCCCTGAGTCCTCATTTCCTCTGAATGTGCTCCTAAATGCTAATCCTAAAAGATTTATTTAGTCTGTGGGGTCCCACCTAATCTGTGACAAAGCACACAGTCTGGGCCCCAGGAAGTTCTAGAAGTCCACGGTCAGCTCGGGAGGCTCTCCATGGGGACTGTCCGCTTGTAGAGCGTCAGTGGCCGCTCCCAGTGGCCGGCTGCCTTTGGGTCATCCTGGATGTTGGTACGTGCTCAGCAAAGGAGAGCTCAAGCCAGCCTCCAACAAAGGGAATGGAAAATGGGTCTGCTGCCCTTCGCCCGCTGACGGGCTCTCGATGGAGCTGGAGCTGGCTGGGGAATGGCCGTCTTCAGTTCCCATGCTGGGGTTCCCTTCCCTGGTTCAGAGATTCCAACTCGGTGCAATGAAGTTCAACCTACACTTATTAAGGGCTGACCTTATAATAATAAGCTAGAATTTGTGCCAGGGATGGAGCCCCCAGGACAGAAACAAATCCATCCCTGCTTTCAAGGAGCTTCCTTCTCTTTGGGAGACCGTGTGGAGGAAGAAACATGTCTGGGGGTGGGGGGGAATGATGATAGCTGGGGTGGGCTGGGAGTAGGGGTCATACAGGAGGTGGTATCTGAGCTTGGTACCTTGAAGGAAACCAGAGATTCTGCAAAGGGAGGAGAGAGGGCAGTTAGGCAAGGGATGGAGGAGGGGAGGGAGAGGAGAACAAAGAGGAAGAGGGGGAGGGAGAGGAGGAAGAGGAAAAGGAGGAGAGAGATCAGACTATTTACAGGGAATCGCTAATATGCCAGTTTGACTAACACAAAGTGGGTGAAAGGGGGTAACAAGATCATTCTAAGACTAAGTGTGAGCCAGATTTTGGAAGCCATTAAATGTTAGGCTCAGGATTTTGTATTTTATCTCAGAGGAAATTAGAAGCTTAGAGAGAGAGATGATTAGATAGATAAATATTAATAGATGTATTGGTAGGTGAGTAGATGGATGGATGGATAAATGGATAGATGGATGAGTAAATATAAATAGAAGGATTGGTAGGTAGATAGATTTAGATGGGTGGGTGGATGGATGGATAGCTAGCAAGTGAGTGCTATGTTTTAGCGATGTCACTTTGGCAGCTATTTGCAGGACAGATGAGCGAGGGAAGAGGCTAGAGGCAGGAAGACCCATTAGGAGACTGTTGAATATTCTGGGTGAGAGCTTATAGGGGTGGGGACCCAGAGTGGTGATTGTCTGGGAACAGAAGGCCGGGCTGATTCAGAAGTCAACGGGGAGGCGTAATTAAAAAGACTTGGAAACTGAAAGAGTATGAGGAAGGAGAGAAGGGAAGAATCGAAGAAAGCGCCAGAGTTGTGAATCTGAATAAGTACAAGGTTAATTATGCCCTCAACAGAATCAGAGATGTTTGGAAGAGGGACACATTCAGGAAAGCATCACGAGTCCCAGACTAATAGTCTTCCTGACTGGCTGTTTGGGGGGTGGAAGAGGAGACTGCCTTTCTCAGCCCCTGATCAGAACAAAGAGAGACCAGGTCAAGTGTTGGGAAGCTCCTCCGGAAAGATGCTTGGAGCCTCTGAGGAAAGCCTGGAGTGTGGGAGGGAGAGTCTTGGTCTCTGGGCAGCCTCCAAGGTCCCTTCTAGCTCTGAGAGTCTGTGAAGGGGCCGTGAGCACTTCAAGTTCAAATTCACGGCTCGCCGAAGGGCCCCCGCTTTCCGTTCTTGGCTCAGTGACCTCTGCAAGGCTTCCTTTGCCTCTGAGAGTTTCATTGGCTGAAAAATATATTGTGTCATATTCTGGAAATCCTGTGGCCCATGAACTGATCTCTAATCGTGGCTGCGCGTTAACGACCACGAAATTCATAAACCTTTACGGAACGATTTTCTTTAAGCAGGACTCCATTAGGTTTTATGGTGACTTTATGGTTATTGATGATCTCACAAATGTCCACCCCAAAAGGGGCGCCGTAAAGGCAGAGGGCTCATGAGCAGCTCCTCCCGGTCCCAGGGCACTTACTGATGATGGCCTTCTAAAGATCCCGGCGGTTCAATGACAAAGGATACGCAGTAGCAGATGTCCCGGGGACGTCGGAAAGACATTCTTCCCATCACACTCCAGTTTGCCCCATGGTGTCAGAAGCACCTGGGAAGCCTGAGAACATGGAGTCCAGAAAGGTTACGGCCAAGGTCATCCAGGTAGGAAGCCGTGCAGGACGGGACTGCAGCCAGGTCCAAAGCCAAGGCTTTCCCCTACACCCGTGGGCTCGGCTCACAGGGAACTCCCACAGCCCTGGAAACAGTGACTGGCTGATGGATTCCCAATTCACACCCAATAAATGGGGCTTTGGGGAAGGCCCGGAATATCAGCCTGGGAGGACAAAGGCCCATGAGGAGCAGGGGAAGAATACCCACACACCCGGTCCTGCCCAGTGAAGCAAAAGGGATGATGGCATCTATGGGAGCACTCCCTCCCACTCACAGCAGTGACCGAGGCAAGAAAGGGGCCTCCAGAACCCAGGGTCTGGAAGTAAAAATCTGTGCCCTGATTGGGAGAGCCGGAACAAGAACACCCACGGACCCCCCCCCACCCCAACGTGGTCCTTGCACAGCAGACATGGTAGCGTGGCCACGGCTCTCGGGGCAGCGAGGGGACAGCTTTCACTCTCCTAGAGGCCAGGGGCCACCAGTGGCACGGCTCGCCCAAGCCCAGAGCTTTTCCACAAAAGCTGTTGTCCTTGGAAAAGTAAGGTTGGTCTTGAGCTCAAGCCCAGAAATTCTCCTTTTAGTGAATCCTGTCCTTTTAGCCCATCGTCTCGGCCTGTCTCGGTGCTCTTGAACAGAGGAGGCTCCAAGCGAGGCTCTGGATGAGAATCTCACACGTGGCCTTCCTCTGAACGCGCTCGCTTTGAGTCTTGAAGGGAGCCTAGAACGTGGGCTGGGAGAGAGGGAGAAGCCGCAGAGAAAGGCCGGAGGCGAAGCCCAGTGTTCTAGCCAGAGAAGAGAGCTCCCCTCGAGGAACCAAGACCGACAAGGCCGGGTCATGGAAGGTCTGTGCAAGCAGAAAGCCGCTGGTCCCCAAGGTTTTTGTTCCATAAACTTCGAACAACACAGACATCTTATGAACCCCTGAGTCATTTAATGAACCACTCGTAGTATTCACAATTCTTCGTGACTTCAATGCCATTAAAGAATTCTTATCTCTTATCTGAGCCCCTCAGAACCTGCCGGAGCTTTTGCCAGACAGGAAGCACGGTGACAGGCGACAGGGACTCAACGTTTCTTAAGTGGGCAATCAAAGGAGGAAGAAGGAGGGGTCCTGAGCAGCCCAAGCTAGGGTGGCTTCCATGACTTCCTAACCCGGCTTGTTTGGCAATCCCCCTTTTCTTCTAGGACTGCCTATAGAGCCGAGCACTTCGACTGGACTAATCCTCTTCCACAGGGCAAATGTTCAAATACGGAATCACCCTGGAGTCCATCTCGCATCCCCTCCCTTCTCTCCCCTCACTCCCCAGCTTTAACTGTCCGTCTTCCACACTAGAGTGACTCCCTGGCCCATCAGTTTGTCTGCCCTCCCACTAAGGCCCGCCCCCATAGGCCACCCCCTCCCCTTCCATATTTGTTGTCCATCCTCCCCCTCAATAAAAGATCCCTACAGGAGCTACTCAGCACATCTCTCAGCGGGAACTCTGCGGTTTTAGTTCACGGGGAAGGGGTCGCCTCTGCTTGGACCCAACACGGCGCAGGGCCTGGCACCTGGTGACTGTTAGCAAGAATCCTTTTAAGATCATGGGATCGTGTCTCCAGAGCTGGAAATGACCTCAGAAACCTCAGAGTCATTAAGACCATGAATTTAGAGCCATCTAGTCGAGCCTCCTCATTTTGCAGGGACATGAGTGACGCCCAAAGTCCACAAGCATTGCCCAGCCAGAGGGCACCTCCATCCCCGACGGCCGCCTGGCAGTGCCCTCACGGAGGACGTCGCCGTGTCAGTGATGGACGGCTCTCTCGGGTTGCTCGTGCTTGAAGGGCGCGGAGGTCCGGTGCTGTAGGAAGTATTGGAGTTATTATCCCCATTTGAGCGATTGCCCGAGGTCACACAGCTAGGAAGGGTCAAGGGTGATAATTAAATCCACGTTCCCTGATCTGAAATCTGACACTATCCGCTGGCCAACAGCGGGGGCAGGGCTGGAGGGGTTATGGGGGACATCCCCACCTGGCCATGTCAGACTCATGTCAGAAAACAGAAACCCGGGCTCCGATGAATCCCAGGGGCCACCTGAAGAGAGAGCTCTCGCTCGGGAACCGAGTCCCTGCTCTGGCCTTGGCCTATTCCACTTGCGGGACCTTGGGCAAGTCCTACTATGTGCCAGGCTCTGTGCTTAGTGCTGGGGATACAGAAAGGAAGCAAAAGACGGTCCCTCCTTCAAAGGGCTTTAACCAGAAGCAATATGCAGACAAATCTGTACAAAACAAGCCACGTACAGGATGTGGAGGAAATAATTAACAGAGGGAAGGTTTTAGAGGTAAAAGGGCTTTGGAAAGGCCTCCTGTGGGACTTAAAGGAAGCTGGGAAAGGACTATGGGCAGAGTGAAGAAGTGAAAGCTTTCCAGACATAGGAGACAGACAGAGAAAAGGCTACCGGGCCTCAGTTTCCCTATCTGTAAAATGGAGGGGTTGGACTAAGATAACTCCTGAGGTCTCTTCCAGCACTAGATCCTTTGGTCCTATGATTCTTGTCACGGCTGATACGGAGCAGATGGTGGGGGACTGAAGCTACGGAGAGCATTTACTCTCGGTGACACTGGTCTGGTCCTCTGGGAAACTGTACCCCTTCCCCTTGCTCCACCTATCCAGTGGCTTCCTAGTCACGGCCTCAGAAATAAAAAACTCCGTTTGGTGGCCAGAGCCCTTCGCAACCAGCCCCAGCCTCCCTGTCGAGGCGGACTCTCCACGTCGGCCCGTCTGGACTCGCCGACGTTCCTCATACCCTGTTATGGGCCAGAATTTGATCCAAGGTGCTAACTCACTGGAACTGATAAGAGACAATAATTATCTAATTTAGTTCAGAGTAAACACCTTTCACACCTGTAGGAGACATATATAAGGAGGAGCTCTCAAGCCCACTAAAGAGGAAGCCCACTAGAACCTCCGGAGATTCACAAATCAGAAGCTCCCACAAGCCCATTCTCAGAGGCGGAATCAGATTCGTCCCAACTTCCACCTTGGTGCTGGCTGGAGACATTTGGAGGGACGAGAGGCTGAAGCTGGCAGAGGCAAAGGACCAGCGGCAAGAGCTCTGGGAACCAGGGAGAGAGAGGCCTCTAAGAAAGCTAACCGGGCTATTTGGAAGGAGACAATAAAGGACTGGACTCTAACTCCTGGCTGCGTTTGAGGTGATTATTATTCAGAACTGAAACCAAGGCTGCCTCCAGAAGCCCCCAAGAAACCTGCTCCCAGAGAGCGATCATAATTTAGAGAAGAGAATATTACAATACCCCATCTCTGTGCCCTCGCCCCTGCTGTCCCCCAGAACACTCTCCATCCTTACCTGGGCTGACTTCAGAACTCAGCCTTTGTCCCCGATTACAAGAGGCTTGAGGTCCCCTCCCCACAAGCTTCTAAAGCCCCCCTCCCCCCGCCAGAAATTAGCTTGTAGTTTTTCTGTATGTGCTTCCTTGTGCACGTGTTCTTCATGCAGATAGAGCATCAGCTTCCTGAAGGCAGGCTTTCTACAATGTCTGACCCCCCGAAGCTAATCCCCGGCAGCAAGCCTTTACTAAATCCCTAGGGGCTCACAGGCTTTGTGCTAAGCCCTGAGAATGCGGATAAGAGCTAAGAGAAAAGGAGCCCCCGTCTCTGGAGGACTTTGGGTCTAAGGGAAGGCCACACTTCTCGAGTGAGTGATGGTGCCAGAGAATGATGGACGACTGCTCTGGGCACCCCAGAAAGAAGGGGCTGGGAGGAGAAGGCAGCTGCGACCCAGTGGCAAAGGGGAATGGGGGGCCTTTAAGAGTAGACGCTAAACTCTTATTGATTGATTAGTGATTAATTGACTGAAGGAAAAGGCTCCAGGGTCTGTCTTCAACGTCCCCAAATCTCTGGGGATTTGCTCATCTACTCTCAGTCCAGAGGGCCACCCGTTCTATCCATCCCCCAGATCAAGCAACTGCTGGACGGGACTTGCTGACCCCTTCCACATCCCTTCCCAGCCTTCCTAGGAATGGGATGGGAAGGGTGATTGGCGGGTTTCTTAAGGGTCTGGACAGGAATTTTCCCAGCCCAGGAGACGATTTTTGCCAACTGCCATCCGGTTTCTGGATCTCCAGCTTCTTATTTGCCTTTGCTCCTGTCAACTTCCTGTGCTGAAGGACAACAGAGCGGAGGAATTTCCAAAATAGAAAATGCCTGGAGGTGGCTGGAATCCTGGTCCAGATTTGATGAGTTTCCGATCATTACCTCAGACTCTCTCCATTGGTTTATGAGCGGCGTGGAAAGAGCAGACTATAAATAGGAGGAAGGGCCTGGGACCAAAAGGGAGGAGAAAATAGCGGAAAGCGTTTTGAAACGCTGAGTACTAGGAAAGTCTACACTGTCTATCATGTAAGCCATTGCCCCTCCTCACCCAGGCTCACTATACTCGCTATTGTATCTTCTGTCAACTTCCTCTTGCCTCCTCAGTTACCAGCATGGACCCTCCGCCCCAGTTTTCCAACGCCCCACATTTCTGAAAGCTATTGTACAATTGTGCAAAGAAATTTTTTTCCGTCTCAGCTACAAAATTTTGGTCTCTTGGACGAAGTTTAAGGACCCGAGCAAGCTCCCATGCTTCCCAAGGACCATCACCACCCCGCAGTTGTCTCATCCAGCTCCCTAAGACACAGAGTTCTTGCTCCCCCTCCTGTGGGGCTTTCCTCTCCTCCCCGGGTGCCCACATCCTTGCCTCGGGTCACAAAGTGGGGTCTGAGAGCAAAGCTCTTAACCCTTTGTTCCTGGCTGATTTGCTCCCTCCTGTTCCTTGGAAGACCATCAGGACAGCATGAGCAGGAAATCAAAGTTCCCTTGATCGCTGGGAATACTTTGAGGAACATCTAGACATCCAGAACAAGGGGTTGAGTGAAAGAAACTTCAGTGGGCCTTGGAAGAAGCTGACTGAAATTGTCTTTAGGCCCCTCTGGTCATACTTGTGAGGCAGGAAAAAATCAATTAGGTTTGGCAATCGGGGCTTTGTCCCAGGGTGCCAAAATTGATGATTGCTCCTACAACTGACTTTAGTACCAAGTTAGCAAAAAATACTTAAAATAGGAAGCTGCTGAATTTTATTTCCTTCTCTGCCATCCCCCAGCAGCCAAATCTCAGGTAAGCTCCTTCCCCTTAGCCTAACACTGCCCTCCCCGCTTCTGCACCTTTAGGCCGGTGTTGTGGGGTCCCTGTCTTCTGCCATAGGACACAGGGTTCTGAGGTCAGAATTCTTCTCCCTCACCCTTCGCCTCTAAACCTGTCCGGGAGCCCCTTTACCCTGTGTGACGGTTTGGTACAAGCTCCAGCTCTGAGGCCTGAGAACAGACTGCCCAGCGGCACCTGGCCGGCCCTTCCCAGGAAGCGATCCCCATCGGCCCTTGGCCCAGTCTCACATCCTTCCCTCCGGCCTTCAGGTGGTGATTTCGCTCCAGTCCCAGAGATGCCGGGGTGGGTTTTATTTTGAGAATTCTGGAAAGGAGCGCGCCCCAACGCTGAATCTAATTACTATTCAATAAGCCTTAGATGGAGCCACTGGGAGCTTCTCTCACCCCCTTAGCAAGTCCTTAGTGCCGCCTAATTAGGGATCATTTGACATTAGCTCAAAAATAGACTTCTCACGTAGCTTAAAGCTTTTAGCTCAACATCCTACAGGTCTCAGTATCAAAACCAGATTATATCAATCGTTCTCTCACCCCCCCCCCATCCCCTACACCCACAGCAGTCAACCAGGAGAGACTTCCCAGAGTATAAGAAGGCGGGCGTGGGGCTGTTCCTGCCTCTATCGGGGGCTTCTCAACCCTTTCTGAGGGTCTCTTTGCTCGGAATGCCCCTTGAGGAGGAGGTCACGGGCTGGCAGGGGACAAGAAGAAAAGAAAGGGATTTTACTGAATCCGGCTTACAGATTCAGAGCAGGATGGGGGAATTTTTTCCTTAACCACTTATTGGAACAATTGACTTCATCTTTTGGTGCCTCAGTTTCTGCTTTTGTAAAATGAGGCAATTGGATTAAAACAGGGGCTCTTAAGCTGGGGTCCATGAACTTGTTTAAAGAAAAAATGTTGATAACTATTTCAACTTAATTAGTTTTCTTTATCACACTGTGCATTTTTACATATTTAAAAACTTTATCCCAAGATGGGGATCCATAGACTTCAGTCAAAGAGGATCGTGATACAAAAAAAGAAGGTTTAAAGATTTTAAAAAGCTCCGAATTTGAAGCAGCTGGGTGACATAATGAATAGAGCACTGGATTCAGGAATCAGAGGATCTGAGTTCAAATCCAACCCCAAATACTTACTAACTTTTTGATTCTAGTCAAGTTACTTAATCCTGACTTCCTCAAAATAAATGATGAAGCAAACAAACAAACAAACAAAAAACCCTTTTAGATTTGATGATCTGGGTTTCTTTCGACCTTTAAGTCCACTGAGATTCTACAATCAGTATATTCATTTTCTTTAAAGTTTCTTATTTTCAAAATACATGCAAGGATAATTTTTCAACATTGACCCTTAAAAAACCTTGTGTTCTAATCCCCCCCTTCCCTCATCCTCTCCCCTAGATGGCAAGTGATCCAATATATGTTAAACATGGTAAAAAATATGTGTGTTAAATCCAATACAGGGATACGTATTTCTACAATATTTATACAGTTCTCTTGTATAAGAAAAATCAGATCAAAAAGGGAAAAAATGAGAAAGAAAATAAAATGTAAGCAAACCACAACAAAAAGAATGAAGATGCTATGTTGTGATCCACACTCGGTTCCCAGAGGCCTCTCTCTGCTCTCTCCATCACAAAATCATTGGAACTTTCCTGGATCATCTCGTTGTTGAAGAGAGCCACATCTCAATATAGTCTTCTTGTTGCCATGTACAACGATCTCCTAGTTCTGCTCATTTCACTTACTTTCTATAAGTCTCTCCCTGTTTCTCTGAAATCATCCAATCAGTATATTCTCATACAAGACTGTTGTTCATCATCAGCATAATAGCTAGCATTTATATGACACCTACAGTGTGCCAGGCACTACGTGACGCATTTTACAAAAATTATCTTCATAACAACTTTGGAAGGTAGCTACTGTTATGATCCCCATTTTACAGATGGGGAAACTGAGGCAGACAGGTTTTTTTTTTAGTAACTTTCCCAGGCTCACATAGCTAGGATTTTATTCTATTTGATTTACATAGGATTTGAGTCTAGACCCAGCACTTTACCCATTGTACCACCTGCATGCTTACTTAGACTCCTCTGGAGAACCTATTTTCAGATAGTTCTGTTCCCATCCTCTTCCAATCTGTCTCACCTTGCCTGCTCACTAGCTTCGATCTCCTCCAGTAACGCTCAGATGGTCAATCAATGACTAGGCATTCATTAAGTGCCTACTGTGTACAACGCACTGCATCTTCACAAAGTCCTCCGAGTCCCCCTTGCTTTCTCTTCCCAGACCCTCCGCACTCAAGCACCAGCCTCTCCTTCCACCCAGCGTCCTCCTGGCCAGACTGCTTCCCAGAGCCTGGCTCAGCTCGAGCCCTGCTTGAGGGCACAGTCGCTGGGGCGAGTACAGAGGCAGGAGGGGACAGAGAGAGCCCCGTTGTCTCCATGTGCGCTTCAGGGGAGATTTGGGGGCTGCCGCCTGGGTGAGGAAGGAGGCCCTCAGACATCCTGGCTGTTGGGGCCACGTCCAGGAGGGTTCTTGGACTGAAAAAACCAGAGAGGCCTCCAGGACTGGAAGGAGGGGGAGAACAGTAAACGGGTGTTTATGGGAGCCATAAAAGCGGAATAAGACTCTAATGAACATTTTTAAGAACAACACTGTGGAAACAGCATTCCATAAGCCCCCCACCTCCTGCCATGTTAGAGGCTCCTAATTGTGGGAAGTGTCTGGTCCTACTCTCCACTGCTGTGGACACGGGGTTCCAGTTCAGGCCTCCCATCCCCAACCCACCCCTGGGTGCTTTCTAGAAAGCGGGACCCTTCCCCAGGAGGAGAAAGTCTAGGATCACACGGGGAGGCCTGGAGAACAAGTGTCCCTCGTCTGGGCCGAAAGACTGTCTTTCCATGAGAAGAAGGGGGCCTCCAGAGGAATCATATATGCCCCTCCTTCCCTGCTGCCCCCTCCTCCTAATCCCAGGCCAGCTTGGTCCTTGGTCAGCGTCTGGGAGCAGCAGCCTGGAAAGGCTCCACCAAATCCCAGTCGTCGCAGCCCGGAGCTTTCTCTCTCACTTTGGGGCGAGGAAAGCCGTTTGCTACAGGCCATCCTGTAAACCCCGCAAATCCCTGGCCGAGCCCCGGGTCTGCTCACAAGGTCACTGAGTTTTGGCCCATTAACACATACATTTCAAAATGGCAAGAATCTGGTGGGCTCCCTGCGGAGGGACGGGCTGGGCCAGGCCCTGGAAACGGAGCCACCCAATGCTTCTCCTCCACGAAAAACAAGTCCCTGGGCACAAGCAGGCAAGGTGGAAGGGATGAGTTTTTCAAGGCAGTGTCCTGAGGATGCAAGATGCCAAAGGAAACCAACTCTGCTCTTGACATGAGAGGGGGCTGCCCACCACCCGCTGAAGGCCGAGCCCATTCAGCTTCCTGAGAGCTCCGATGGGCCCTGATCCCACAGAAAGAGCGTGTTCTGGGGGATGACCCTTTTCTTTCCATCAAGGCATTTTGAGAAAGAACAAAAGAAATCTAAGTGTATTTATCAAAGTTCCCCTTTTAAATTTTTTTTTCATTTTTTAAAATTAAGAATTGATCCCTCCCTCTTCAGCCCCAATTTAAAATCAGAACAAAACCTTGTTACCAAATGTGAATGGTCAAATGGAAGCAAATCCCCGCCTTGTGCACATCCAGAAATTCTGCATTTGGATCCATCTCCCTCTGGTTAGGAGATTCGTTCTGTCCTCTGGGATCACATTGCACCCCTCAGAGTTCTTCTCAAGCTTTTCAAGGAACTTTATCTTTATGGCATTGCTTCTTTATAGATTGTTCACCTGGCTTCCCTCACTTTATTCTTCTCTTATTGGTTTAATATACTTTTTAACATGTATGACATGTACTGGATTGCTTGCCATCTAGGAGAGGAGGTGGGTGAATGAGGGGAAATTTGGAACACAAGGCTATGCAAGGGTCAATGTTGAAAAATTGTCCATGCATATGTTTTTAAAATAAAAAGGTTTTTAAAATTTAAAAAATATACTGTCTTAGCTCTTTGACCATTCGTTTCAGTCTTGCCCAACTCCCTGTGACAGCATTTGAGATTTTCTCGACAAAGCCACTGGAGAGTTGTTTCCTTCTCCGGCTCATTTTACAGATGAGGAAACTGAGGCAAACAGAGTGAAGTGATTTGCTCAGGGTCACACAGCTAGTAAGTGTCTGAGGTCACACTCGAATTCAGGTCTTCCTAACTCCAGGTCCTGCGCTCTATTTATCATGCTACCTAATTGCCCAGCACCCTTACCATGGTCCACAGCGATTTCCAAGTTTCCAGATTATACAAATTAGCCGTGGAGTCACCTGAATGTTGGTTAAATTCCTCATCTTCCTGCAGATTAATAAATGGTTATTGAACTGAGACCCAGCATCCAAGGGCCATAGTTATAGATGCAATCTGGCTCAATCTCAAAGGAAGAAACGGGAATTGTCCAACGTCACTCAGTTTGTGAATGGCAGACCCAGAACCGAACCCAGACCCTCAGCCTCCAGAGCTCACCTTCCCCTTCAGCCAGAAATCTGCCTCCCAACCAATAGGATCAGGCCCTGGTCAGCCAGCATCTGGACTGCTGCGTCCCAGTCGGGCGCCATCTTATAAAAAGGCCTTGGCAAATTTTGTCATGGTCTGTGTGGTGACCAGAAGAATCCAGAGGATACTATCGAAGATTTGATGGAAGGAACTGAGGGATGCTCGGTCTGAAGAAGAGCAGACTGGAGATGGAGGGAACACCCACAATTATCTTCAGTATTTGAAAAGTAGTCATTGACCCTGGAAGGGAAAGCTAGGACCGAGGAGGAGTTGTAGGGAAGTAAATTTAAGCCTGACTTCCTAAAAATTAGAGCAGAGCCTCCCTGGAAGTCTGCGAGGATTGGCTGCACATCCACTCATTGGGGAGACCTCCAAGTTCCCTTCCAACTCCAAGACTGGGATTCTCTTCTCACAAAATTTGAAGGGAATCGGAGGGTACTAGAGGCCGAGAAAAGTCTGGCCCATGAGCCCGTGCAATGTTCATAGATTTTTCAGGAATACTTTGTCTTTAGATGCTCTTGGAGGAGGTGTTATCTTTAATGGAGGAAGGAAGGAACGGAAAAGTAAAGGAAGGGAAGAGAAAAAGAAGGGAATGGAAGGGAAAAGAAAGGGAAGGGGAGGAAAAAGAAAGGGAAGAGAAGAATGTGAAAAAGGAAGGAAGAAAGGAAAAGAAACTAAGTATAACATAATTATGATGTCCAAATGGGACCCCTGAAAAAAAGAAAACGTACTTTTTTCCCTTCCCTACAGAGTTGAGAGATTATGACAGCAGAACACAGTTAAACTTGGTTGATGTTTTGCTTAGTTTTGCAAGATTGATTTTCTTTTACTCTCTTATTCCTTTTATTTTTAAATGAGATAGTTCTCTGGGGAAGGGAGCAAGAAAGCGATACGTTTGGAAACAAAGACGGTGTGGGCAAAAAATCAAAAGATATTAATAAATAATTTAATTATTTTTAAAAGCCAGTGAATGTTCTGCATTAAACAAAATTGTGAATTAAAAGTTAGGGGGAGAAGGCGGTCTTGTAGTCCATTCAATCATTTGACCCACTGAGCCCCCAAAATAGGAAATTATTTGCCGGTGGTCACCCAAGCAGAGATTTGAACCCAGAGCTCCTCCTCCACACCCAGATCTCTCCAAATGGACGGTTTTCTAAATCTCCTAATTCCAGCTTTGTGCTCCACCTTTTACGGGGCGAACCACCTCCCGCTGACCCTGCCTGCAGCCTGCGGATGCATTCCTGGAGCGCTCCAGCCAAAGAATGTTTTTATGTATTTTCCAGTGCCAAAGCAAACCCAGGCCAGTGAGCCCCAGCAGCAGAGCAGGGCCCTTCCCGCAGCTGCCAGAGCTTTCTCGTTTCCTATTTTCTTTCTTTATGGTCTCGTTGACTTTGAAAAGCTCCAGATTGTTTGCAGGAAAGAAAACCTTTCTTTTAAAAATAAAATCTTGAAAGATCTTCATTTCTAATTTTTTCCATTGAATGATTTCAAAAGAAGCTTCTGAGCAGGCCAGGAGGTGATTCGGCCCCAGGTCTGGTCACCTTCGGCAGCCCCTCCAATATCTCCTCTGGCCTTTGGTTGGGGACCCCCTTTTAGTCCTTTCCGAGACCCTCCCTCCCCCCGGGCCACCTCACCCCAGATACCCAAAGACACAGTTGCCAGCACCGTTACTTGTCTGGGCTGGGAGGGTGACTTTGGGGGCCCCTCGTCCCCCGTCTCTCCGCCTCCGGAGGCTGGGACTGCTCCTTACCAGCCCCCAAGGTCTGGCTTCTTTTTCACGTGGTTGCCATTTTGGCCATCGGGGTCATTGTTGGGGGTTGTCTCGTTCTTCGCATCGGTTCCTACGAGTCCTCCAGCGCTTGTCCTCCCGATGAGCCGCCTCTGGCTCCTTCCCGCAGCCGTCATGGCCGGGCTGCCCATCGGGCTCCCCTGCTTGTGCGTATGCCCCCCTGACCAAGCCCTCTCCTCTCGTTTCTCTCCCAGGAGAATACGTCATCATGGTGCAGGAAATCACCACGCCGCCCTTCCTGGGCAAGACGCTCCCCACCGCCTTCGTGCACCTCAAAGTGGTGCCAAAGGAGCAGCAGCCTCCTCCCGAAGACCCCTAGGGCGGCCCCGGCCCCGTTCCGCTCGGACCCGCCAGGCCACAGGAGACGAAGCTCACCCTTCTCCATCGAGTCCCTTGTGCTGGGTCAGCTCTTCCCACCAAGACCAGGAGATCCTCTGGGGCCCATTATGGCCCTGCTGCCCTCTTGCTGCCCCAGAGGGCACGGCTCCCCTTCCTCCCCACCCTGAGTGCCGTTTGTATTGAAAGGAAATGCTGTATTTGCAACCAGTGGCCTGGCAGATCTCTGATAAATCTGAGAATCCCCAGTACCCTCAGCTCTGCTGTTTGGGGAGCACAGAAGGTGAAGTGCACACGTTTGTGACCTTACTCCCCAGACCAGCTCCCGGGGCCTCGCTCAGTGGCCGCAGACCCCCCTCCAACAAAGGGCCGCCTCCGTGGTGGGAACAACTTCAGGCTGGCTCTGACCGGTCTGAGCCACGTAGCTCCCCACAGATCTGGGCCCCGGGGGCCGGGGGTCCCAACAGAAGGGTGAAAGCACAGGACGGAGTCCTTTAGAAGCAGGAAATCCACAAAGTCTGGGGGAAGTCGTGTGTACCGACAAATTCCTATTTCCCGGGCAGTTTGCTGTGCAAACAAAAACCCAGGGGCCAGGTACATGGTACGTGCCATACTGGACAAGAGATTGTTCCCTTCCCTTGTCCTTTCCACGGTCTCATTTCTACACCCCCTTGTGCTGGGACACTGGCCGGTATCTGCTCCTGAGAACTCCCTTCTGGGCTAGGAAAGCCGGGGAATATGTGCCCCCCAGTGGGTCCCCCACAATCCCATGCTAAGCAGCCCCAGGACTTACAAATCATTATAATAAGTTTTAATAATGCCCTTGTTTATTACATCACCACCATTTCTCTATAATCTCTGTATTTCTATTAACTCCACCCACCCACCCCCAAACCAGGAACGAACCCTCTCTGTGAACAAACACCATGACTCCCAAATCACCAATTTCTGATAAAGTACCCAGCATTCTGTACCCAAAAATAACATCTTTTTTTTCTGGAACCAAGAAACGTCATTTGGGTCATGCTGCTCTTTTCTTCTCAGTTTCCCTAATCTGTCATTTCTTCTGATACAGTACTATTCCCTGAAGTCCATATGCCAGTTTGTTCCTCCGCTCGCTTTGTTTCCAGTCTGTTCACTGAGTTTTTGCTACCCCTACAAAACTCTGGCATGTACGGGCCGCCTCTGGCCCTCTCTGGAGTTGTGGGATCGCCGGGTCAGAGTAGGAAGTTCTGGGGAGCCCCCTGGGCTCTCAGGTAGCTCGGCCACCCGATGGGCCCTGGCACGCGGAGCCGAGCTCCAGGTGGCTTCGCCAGGCAATGCCACGGGCACCGGAGGCACCGGGGCCGCTAATCGGCCTGTATCCTCACTAATGGAGCATCCCCTCACAATATCCAAGCCCAGAGCAAGAAAGCATTTCCCGCCCATAATGTGGTCCCTGTGAGGCGAGGAAACGCACCAAATTCACATTGGTCGCTGCTGAGGAAAGTCATAACCCATCACTAACGGTGGAGGGGAATCCAGAGGCAATAAAGACATAATTGGTTTTTCCGGAAACGTTTCAGGTCTTTGGTGTCCCATTCTTGAGGCACGTGTCCCCCCAAATTTCTCCCTTGTCTGTCGGAAAAGCAAAATGTTTGCAGAAGAGATTCTCTGCGGAGGGAGGGCTCGCCGAGCAGCCGAGCGGGCGAGACGAGCCCAGGAACTTGCTCTCCCAGACGAGGGACGGCAGGTTTAGCGGCAGCCGCTGGCTGGTCAGTGGGTGAGAGGGAGCGTGGGGGCTCACGCTCCACTAGTGGATTCTAAGACTGACAGGGCTGCTCTTCCTTCCCGCCTTTTCCCCTCCTTTCCTTCCTTCCTCCCTCCTTCCTTCTTTCTCTCTCCCCTTTTTTATGACTCTAAGACGTCATTGGTCTGAGGAGCTCAAACAGGCTACAACAGTGCTGGCTTCCTTGAGCTTTAGAAGTGATTTACACAGGGTCTCAAAGCTCTCCTCCTGCACTCTAAGCCTCAGGGGGACGTGGAACCAGTGTGACCCCCCACTTTGCATAGGAGAGCCCCAAAGCTCAGTAATACAATGCCCAGCCAAGGGTCCCACAGCTACTTAAGTGTCAGAACCAGGATTGAAACTCGGGCGCCATGGAAAGAACAGAATCCAAATCCCAGCTGGTGGATCTGTCCATGACCTCCCCAGTGGAGGGATCCAAAGGCAGTAAAGATTTAATTGGTTTTCCTGGAAGCTTGGTATATCTTGGATTATATCTCTGAGTGATAAAAACAGATCATCCTTTGAAGAAATAGTGCAGAATAATGAGGGACACAAACAGATGGCACAACATAATGGGGAAGGCACTGGGTTTGCACTCCGGATTCTGGATTCAAATCCCACTTCAAGACTCTTCCAAGCTATGGGAGCCTGGGCAACAAATCCCTTAGCCTCTGTTGCCTTCCATTTTTTTCATTTGTGAAATAAGCCCCTACCTTCCAGGTTTGCTGTGAGAATCAAATGAGATAATTTGTGTAAAATTTAGTACAGGACTTGGAACATAGTAGGTGCTGCATAAATGCACATTTCTGTCTCACCCACCTCTTAGACCCTGTATAGATCTCTTCTTTCTCCATGTATCATATTTCTCATCTGTAAAATGGGAAAGGGTAGTGAATGTGATGGCCTCTGAAGTCCCATTTACTTCTGAAACTATGATACCGTGATTAAAAAAAATACTTTTTATGGTATTTTCAGATTTATAAAGCACTTTTTGTACATGATCTTGTGAGACACCTGGCACATGCTCCTCCTATCACCAATTACTACTAAGAGCACTGCACCACCCCCTACTGCTGATCATGAGGAGGATACTCCTGTTGCTGCTGCTGCTGCTGCTACTACTACTACTACTACTACTACCTTAGTGCTACTACAACTACTACTACCACCATTACTATTACTACATACTACTGCTACTACCACTAGTGCTATTACTACTACTACTATTACTATTATTACTATTACTACTATTACAACCATTACTATTATACTACTACTATTATTACTACTACTACCATTACTATTACTACTACTATTATTACTACTACTACTACCATTACTATTACTACATACTACTACTACTACCACTAGTGCTATTACTACTACTACTATTACTATTACTACTACCATTACTACTACTTGTAGTACTACAATCACTACTACTACTACTACCACCCCCACAGCCACCACCTGGCTGTCTAGCTATCATTTATATCTCATTTTAAGACTTGCAAAGCACTTTACAAATCTCATTTGATCCTCACAACAACCCTGAAAGTAGGTGCTACTATTGTTAGTCCTGTTTCGGAGATGAAGATAAGGAGATGGACAGAGGTGAAGGAAGTGACTTGCCCAGAACACACAGTTGCTAAGTATCAAGAGGCAGAATTCAGATCTTCCTGACTCCCGAACCTAATATCTATCCAAGTCCCATGGCTGCCTAGGCGTTTAATAAATACATGATGACTGAAGTCAGCCTATTTAGTGGTCTCATCCCCATTTTACAGATGGGCAGACTGAGACGTGGAGAAATCAAATAGTGATGAAGGTAGGAATTGAACCTGGATCTCCTTGACTCCAAATCCAGCTCTCTTTCAAATTGTACCTATGTGTTCTCCATCTCTCAGAAGGAAGGAAGAAACAAGCATGGATTAACTGCCTACTGTATGCCAGGCACTATGGCAAGCGTCTCATTAGACCTACACATCCACCATGGGAAGTAGGTAGCTGTCATCATCCCCATTTTACCATGGGGGAAATTGAGGTAGACAGAGTCATTCAGCTCAGCTCTCCATCACCAGCTACACCTGAAGCAGAGCTGAACACCTGCTCTATGAAGCTTTTTGTTCTGATAAAAATTATGGTCCTGAGCAGCCCCAAACGTATGCCCTCCTCACCTGCCACTTCCAGCATCTTCCTCTTCCTTCAGAGCTCAGCTTGGGGGCTGCCTCCCCCGCCTTAGCTCAAGGGCTTTTCTGTGTCTCCCCACAACACTCAGACTGGATCTGTCCTTGAGTGACACTTTGTCCTGCCCTCATTTGTGCCTGCAGCAGACGATGCCCCTTCCAGGAGAATGGAAGCGTTTTGAAGGCAGGGACTCCCTCCCTCCCTTCATTCCCCTTTCCCTCCCTTCTTCTCTCTCTGTTTCTATGTCTCTGTCTCTGTGTCCCTCTCCTTCCCTCCTCTTTGTTTCCATGTTTCTCTGTGTCTCTTTGTTTCCCCCTTCCATCATCCTTTCTTCCTCTCCTCCCTCCCTCTGTTTCTGTGAGAGGGGGCTCTCACTCTCCCTTCTTCCTTCCCTCTCTCCCTCTTTTTATTTCTATATGTATGTGTCTGGCTCCTTCCCTCCTCTCTGTTTCCATGTCTCTCTCTGTGTTTGTCTCTGTCTCTTTATTTCCCTCTAAAAGCCTCCCTTTCTCTGTCTTTCCTTTTCTCTGTCTCCCTTCCCTCCCTCCCTCCTTTTGTGTCTCTGTCTATATCTCCCCTCCCTCCTCTCTCCCTCTGTTTGTCTATTTCTGCTTCTCTTTTCTCTGTCTCCTCTTTCCTCCCTCCTCTCTTTCTGTGTTTCTTTGTCTCTGTCTTTTCTTCTCTTTGTCTCTCCTTCTCTGTCTCCCCTCCCTCCCTCTGTCTTTCTGGGTCTCTCTGTCTCTTTCCTTCTATCTCTCCTTTTCTCTCTCTCTCTCTCTCTCCTCTCTCTCTCTCTCTCTCTCTCTCTCTGTCTCTCTCTCTCTCTCTCTCTCTCTCTCTTTGTCTCTCTGTCTCCCCTTCCCTCCCTCCTTCTCTCTTTCTGTGTCTCTTTGTCTCTGTCTTTTCTTCTCTCTGTCTCTCCTTATCTATCTCCCTTTTCCTCTCTCTCTCTCTCTCTCTCTCTCTCTCTCTCTCTCTCTCTCTCTCTCTCTGTCTGTCTCCCCTTCCCTTCCTCCTCTCTTTCTGTGTCTCTGTTTCTATCTCTCCTTCTCTCTGTCTCCCTTCCCTCTCTCCCTCCCTCCCTCCCTTTCCCTCCATCCCTCTCTCTGTGTCTCTGTCTCTCCTTCCCTCCTTCTCTCTCCTCTCATCTTTAGCCCCCCAGCCCCCAGAGCACCCACTTATCGAGCCCTTAGTAAATGTTGTGGAATACAACTGGAGCATCAACCAACGGTGCGTGATGTACAGGGAAGAGGAGGGAGCCAGAGGGCTGCACTGGGACCTTCTCTGCCCCTTGCTAGCTGATGACCCTCAGACAAACCACTTCACGTCTCTGGACGCCCCCTAAACAAGGGACCCCAGACCTGGAGCTCAGCAGCCCCGAGACCGCCCCGTGCAGGGCCCTCATTCTGGAGAAGAGACAAAGGCCTGGGAGAGCCGAGGAATGTGCCCACAGAGACACTGGAGCCAGGTCCCCTGAGTCCCAAGCTGGGGCTCTTTCACTCCCCCACATAACAGGACTGACCCCCGAGCCCAAACCTCGAGCTCCCCAGCCGTGACCGTGTCACGTACAGTTATCCGGGACGGCTGAACCCGGACACCTCTGGGGCAGACTCGGCAGCTCGGGTCGGGCCCAAGCAGCCCAAAGCACTGCCGAGCTTCCCTGAGTTCCCTGAGACCCGAATGGGGGCTCTTGTTTTCTGCACCTCCGTCTCCTCACAGGAAGCATTCATGCCGGTTGGCACGCCTCGGGGGCAGTGCCGCGCAGTGGGCAGGGGATTTCAACCAGCCCCCCAGTGCATGAATGCAGAAGTTCCTTTTGCTGTGGCCTCGGAGGAAATTTCGCCAGAGCCCGGGCTGGATTGTGCACAGATGATCCCTTGTTCGCTCCTGACACGCTGCCCATTCCAAATTGGAAACTTGCCTCGGCCTTCCTGAGCACTTACGTCTCAAACAAAGAGCTCTTACGTGGGTGGCAGCGGGTGGCAGGGAGAGAAGTGGGGCAGGGGGCAGAGAAGGCCTCCTCCCGCGGCAATCCGGGCACCGGGAAATTCATTTTCAGGTGATAAACCAACAAAGAAAAGTCGTGTTCACAGCGGAAAGATCAATGGAAGGTGGCCAGAAACAGGCGCAGATTGGTCCCCAACCAGATGACCAAGTGACCCATCCCTTCCCCAATCAAAGGCTGCTCTTCATGCCCTTCATCCCCACGCCCACTTTTTGCCTTTTTGCCCCTTTCTGTTGCTTCCCTTCTTCGCCATTTTTTCCTCAATAATCTTACAAAAGGCTGGCTCCGATCTGTGCCCCCGGCACAAAGGCCACACTGTTACCCAGAGAAGCCGCGGAGACCGGGCACCGCCTTAGGTGCAGCCGGCCCCCTCCTGCCCGGATCGCCGCGAGAGGCAGCAGCCCCAGCTGGGAGGGACGGGCGGTCCCAGCCCCGCACGTGCTTCGCCGAGCATCCCCATGGAGATATTTTGAAACAGCATCCTTGAAAACCTGAAATTATGCTCTGATTGTGAGGCGGTAGTTTCTCTCTTGCCTGCTTAGCAATGAAAGCAGTGGGAAGGATGGATCCTAGAAGAGGGAGTTTAAAAGGGATAAATGGAAAGCTTTATGAGGTTCAAAACTCCACAAATACAAAGGGAGAATAATCATTGATAAAATGCTTTAAGTTTTGCAAAATATATACATATAAAATCTATAAATGATATAATCTGTTTCTATTTCATCTATTTGGAAATTACATATATGTGTGTGTGTGTGTATTACATATAATTTATTGATTGATTATATATAACCTTATTTGGTTTGCACAGCAACTCTATGATATAGGTGCTATTTTTAGCCCCATTTTACAGATGAGGAAATTGAGGCAGGCAGAGGTCAAAAGAATGAAACCGCTTCCCTTCTGAAAGAGATTTGAGAGTTTAAATGGACTGACTGTTAGGAATCAGCCCTGTGACCTGAAAGGTGGAGTAATTTAGGGTCTTTTAGGCTGCATTGAAAAGTTTAGAATCCAAGAAGAAGGAAGTGATGGGCCCCTGTGCATGCTGCCCTGGTCAGAATACAGACTACCTATGGACCTACCCCATGTGCCAGGGAAAACACTGATAGCCTAAAGCCAGGCAGAAGACAATCAGAACCATGAAGAGCCTTTAAGTTCCAGGAGAAAAATGCCTTGGGGGACATGATGGCTGCCTTCAAAGAGCCAGAGAGCTGATCAGCTAAAGGAAGGAATTGATTTGTTCCACTTGGTACCAGAGGGCAGAATCGGGAGGGTGGAAATTTCAGTCTTAACACAGAGGGGAAAAAACTTTTTTGAAGTTATCATCCAGTCATATCTGACTCTTCCTGACCCCATTTTGGTTTTTTTGGCAGAGATACTAGTGTCTTGATATTTTCTTCTCCAGCTCATTTTATAGATGAGGAAACTGAGGCAAACAGGGTAAAGTGACTTGCCCAGTGTCCACAGCCAGTAAATGAGGCTAGATTTGAACTCAAGGAAATAAATCTTTCTGACTCAGATCTGGCACTTTATCTATTGCACTGCCCTTAAAAAAAAATTAGAGCCAACCAAAAGAGGAATGGCTACCTGTGGAGGTGGTGAGTCTCCCAACACTGAAGATATTCAAAGAATATCTGAATGAGGGTTCTTGTTCAAGTGCAGGTTGGACCAGTTGGCTTCTGAGATCCTTCCAACACTAAGATTCTCTTTTATGGGGCAGCCAGCCATGTGCAGTGACACATTTGTAATGGAAAGGGTTGGGTTGCCTTCTCCAAGTTTGTAATCCAGTCAAAAATAGGATTATAGCTTTAGTGATGGAAGGAACCTCACCTGTGACCCCCCCCCATTGTACAGATAGAGAAACTGAGGTCAAGTGACTTACCAGTGTTTGCAGAGGAAGAAAGTATCAGAGACCGAAGTTGAACTCAGGTCCTGTAACTCCAAAGACCTTTCCACTCTTCTGTAAAATCAAAATCTAGAAGACTATAAATGGCAGAAGGAAGAGTCTGTATTTTGTCCTGAAGGCAACAAGGAACCATTGACGATGTTTTTGGACAGGGAAGTGAAGTGGTCAGACCTGAGACTTTAGCAGATTCTTTTGGCAACAGTGTGGAGTGTGAATTATAGAGCTAAAGAGACAAAATGGGAGCCAAGTGGCTGCTTTTTTTAAGGATAGGAGGAGGGACCTAGTTAAATGCTTGCTGAATGAATGAGTGAGAAGGGGAAGACGGTGCGATAAGCCGTAGCTGCTGGTTACCATGAGCGAACCTTTTCTGGGACACACAGGTATGTGTCCATTAACTGGGCCGTCCCATCGTATGGATTTTTAAGGTGATGGAAGAATTTCAAGATGGAGCACTCCCTTAAAAAGCCTTTAAAACACCATTCTCCAGTTGTAACAAGTCAGTGTCTGTCTCCCTGTTGGAGCTGGAGGGAAGAGGAGTAGAAGGGGGTACTGTGCAGCTCTTCCTTTTCCCATCCAGCTAAAACCCCAACTTGTACCTAAAGAAAAATAAAGAAAACAATATTCCAATCGAGGACGAAATAAATTGTTCACCAGTGAGGCGGCAGGGAGCCGTGTTTCCAGCATGTCGCGGGGCACAGCTTCACTATTTCATTCTGAAAAATGTAATTTTCCAAAGTCCCAAAACACATCACAGAACGAGCAGACCAAGTGTTGTTGGGTTCTTCAGCCACGTCAGGGCCACTTCAAGTCTCTCAGCTCCAGTGATGGCCAGTGAAGAAGGGGAGGGCCTGCGCGAACTACAACTTTTGAATAAGGATTGTTGCTTTTTTTCCTAAAATATCAAATCTTTCATCTCTGGATGTTTTTTAGTTTCATAAATGCCTTCTATTTTTATATAGCCTTATTAAAAAAAACCCTCTCCTAACACAGAAAAATAATGAAGCAAACCCCCCACTCAAAAAAATGGTGGATCCAACATTCTTCTCCTGTAGTCCCCCACCTCTTTATCAAGAGGAAGGAAGTATGTTTTCACATCTGTTCTTTTAGACCAAGATTAGTCATTAAAAATAATCTGAAAAGGGGCAGCTAGGTAGTTCAGTGGATAGAGCACCAGCCCTGAAGTCAGGGGGACCTGAGTTCAAATCTGGTCTCAGACACTTAACATCCTAGCTGTGTGACCCTGGACAAGTCACTTAACCCCAACTGAAGGAAGAAAGAAAGAAAGAAAGAAAGAAAGAAAGAAAGAAAGAAAGAAAGAAAGAAAGAAAGAAAGAAAGAAAGAAAGAAAGAAAGAAAAAACACCAACGATTGTGTTGGAGCAATCATGATGCTCTGATACATTGTTAGGGGAGCTGTAAATGGACACAAACATTTTGGAAACCAATTTGAAATTATGCAAGTAGAATGGCTAAAAGGTGACTCTTAAAGTGACTGTTTAATTCAGACACTCCATTACTGTGTTTATTTCCCCAAGGAAGTCATTGATAAGAAGAAAGGCCCTATTTATACCAAAATATTTATAGCAACCCTTTCTGTGATGGCAAAGAATTGGAAACAGTAGATGCCACTGATCGGTGGTCCATGAAGGTAATGGAGTATGATGATGCTATACGGAATGATGCGTGAGATGGAAGCGAAGAAGAGTCCACATTTAACTGATGCAGAGTGAAATCAGCAGAGCCAAGAGAACAATATACATAGAAACTACAGCAGTCTAAATAGAAAGTACATCTCCACACACAAAGATCAAAAATGAATGTTGAACAATTAGGGCTATATGTATGTATATGTATGGATATACATACTACATGTGTGTGTAACATGAGAGGAGGAAAGGGAAAGGGAGAAAATCATGAGAATGTAAGAAAAACAAAACATTCATAAAAACTTTTTTAAAAAAAAGAAAAGTATGTCCTCTGAAATTATCTTCGTTTTAGTGTTGTCCAGCTTAAATACCAACTCTATAGGAATAGTCTTTCCTGATCCTCCCCATCACCTCAAACTGTTAACTCGAGAGAGAATTTGTGAAAATTGTTCTGTTTGTAATTATTTCTTCTTCTTCTCCTCTCCTCCTCCTCTCTTCTTCTTTTTTCTTTTTTCCTTCCTTCTTCTTCTTTCTTCCTTTTCCTTCTTCTTCCTCTTCTTTTTTCTTTTTCTTCTTCTTTTCCTCCTCCTCCTCCTCCTCCTTCCTCCTCCTCCTCCTCCTTCCTCCTCCTCCTCCTCCTCCTCCTCCTCCTCCTCCTCCTCCTCCTCCTCCTCCTCCTCCTCCTCCTCCTCCTCCTCCTTCTTCTTCTTCTTCTTCTTCTTCTTCTTCTTCTTCTTCTTCTTCTTCTTCTTCTTCTTCTTCTTCTTCTTCTTCTTCTTCCAAATTAAACCAGCAAATCCCCAGGTCTTGGAGAGCTGCCTAGGGACACTGGGAAATTAGGTAGCCCAAAGTCACACAAGCAAATATGTGACAGAGGCAAAACTTGAATTCAGGAGTCTCACTCTGAGGCCAGTTTTTTGTTACTACACCAGAGCATCCTTAGTTACTTTGTATATGTCACCCAGGTTTCCACCTGGGACATTTTGCATGTTGCTGCTCTGCTGTGACTCTGGACTGATGAGAGACCACTAACACGAGTCTGGGTGCCTGCATGATGGTCAGGGGTTGAGGCAGAGCTTCAGGTAAAAGATATTTTGTCTATACTCATGATGTGAGCATCTCTTTGAGACTTAACTCCTGACCAAAGGCGGGGAGGGGAGAAAAGGAGAGAGAAAAACAGAGACAGAAAGACAGAGGCAAAGAGACTGATAGATAGAGATAAAGAGACAGAGACAGACATAGAGATAAAGACAGACAGAGACAGAGGAAGACAGACAGAGATAGAGAGAAAGGCGGGGAGGGGAGAAAAGGAGAGAGAGAAACAGAGACACAAAGACAGAGACAGACTGACAGATAAAGAAGCAGAGAAAAAGAGACAAATACAAAGAGACTGGCAGATAGAGATAGAGAGACAGAGATAAAGACAGACAGAGGCAGAGGCAGACAGATTTAGAGAAGGGGACAGGGAAGGGGAAGAGAGACAGAGACATAGAGACAAAGACAGAGTGACAGAGATAATCATAGATAGAGATAGACATAAACAGAGAGGGAAGGGAAAGGAGACAGCAGACAGACAAACTTTGGAGTCTTCAGATAAATAATGGAAGCTGGACTCTGCCCGCATCCCTCATTTCCAGCTTGTCTGCTTCCAGACTGATCCTGGCCCTCCTCTTGGCTGAGCTGCTTTGAGATGACCCATCTTCCGCAGATAGCACAGAGCCCTTACATTAATATCTGATGTCCGCCTGCGGGGCGGTTCTGGTGCCGTATCAGGGCCCCGTCCCAGTAGGACAGGAGCCTCTCGGTTTGCTCGGCAGGGCCCTGAGCCTGGGCTGGACGGCCGGTGCAGGACCCGCGGCCTCCAGCTCGGGGCTGCATTTCCCACATACCCGGATTTCAGAACCACACCTTCCCGGGCCATGCGGACCCCTGAGGGGCTCCCGGCTTATCCCCAGAGGCCTTCGAGTCCATAAATAAGTGACGGGTCTGCTTGTCAGAGGAATCGGTGTCTCCCAAGTACACATGCTGAGATTGTTCAAGTCTTTAGATTGAAAAAATACAGTAAAAACACAAAGAAAATAAGTTTCTTCCCGACCTCCAGTATCTCCTTTTCTAAAACAAAGGAGATTGTAATATATGCGAATATACCTGATAAAAATCCCTGTGCAGGGACCTTGCTCAGCTGCTTGGCTTCTCCCCTTTAATAGCAGCCCTCATTGGCTTAACACTGATCCTTTTACACTCTCTTCCGAGGCCATAGGATTTGGGCTCACAGGGGCAGGAGAGACCTTCTAGTCCTGCTCCTTTATTTTTTTTATTTGAAGACCCTGAGGTCCAGGACCCACTTAAGGGGGAGCAGAGAGGCAGCTTTACACCAGGAGGAAGTCACAACCATCTGCCACCATCTCTTCCAACCAATGAGTGGAAGAAGAAGCTACCCAGAAATCCCTGCAGAACATCCATAGGCTCTGGGGGCAAGGAGGAAGAATGGGGTCTATGGAGCTGGACACAGCTCCGATCCCTACTAGGGTCACGGCAGACTCTGGAACAGATCCAACTAGACCGGTCCACACCTGAACAAGAATCCTGTCTCTGAGGTACTAACCGATGGTCTCCTGCAGACTTTGCTCGATGACCTCCAGGAAGGAGAAGTCACCATTTGTAAGGGCCATTCATTCTGGCTTGGGATGTTCCCTTCTTTTAGCTTCCCAAGGCTCTTGATACCCAAAGGTATCAAGGAACTGCCCATTCTAGAATCTCCCAACTCTGTCCAGTGTCCAGCCTAAGGGATTCACACCTGAGCTCCAGGTATGTAACCAGAGCCTCGGGGCTGGGCACACTGAGCTCAGGCACAAAGTCAGCGTGAGCCCCTCCTGGGAGAGCAAGGGGGCCAGGGGAATGTCAGGGTCAAGTTCCAGCCTCTATTTCCTTTGGCTTTTCCACCCAAAGGTGATCATCCTTTTCCATCTAGAGCTCATGAGTCTCCATGTCCAAAGAAGTTCCTTAGATGAAGATCCTCACTCGTGTGTGTGTGTGTGTGTGAGAGACAGAGACAGAGACAGAGAGAGACAGAGAGAAAGAGAGAGACAGAAAGAGACAGAGACAGACACACACAGAGAGAGACAGAGAGAGAGAGAGAGAGAGAGAGAGAGAGAGAGAACAGAGAGAGACAGAGAGAGACAGAGACAGAGAGACAGAGACAGAGACAGACACGCACAGAGAGAGACAGAGAGAGAGAGAGAGAGAACAGAGAGAGAAATAGAGACAGAGACACAGAGAGAGAGACAAAGAGACAGACAGACACACACAGAGAGAGAGGAGACAGAGAGACAGAGACAGAGACAGAGACATTCTAGAGAAACAAGGAACATTTACTTAAAAGAGATAGGAAAGGAATGAATGAGAATCCAATCAAGCAGCAAGCCCTCTTGTCATCCATTTCCCAAATCCACCGAGTCCCTACGCATGTGTCCAGGGTACATCAGTCCCAGCTGCTAACTGCCCGTTCTAGAATCTCCCAACCCTCTCCAGTATCCAGCCTAAGGGACTCACACCTGAGCTCCAGGTATGTAACCAGAGCCTTGGGGCTGGGCACACTGAGCTCAGGCACAAAGTCAGCGTGAGCCCCTCCTGGGAGAGCAAGGGGGCCAGGGGAATGTCAGGGTCAAGTTCCAGCCTCTATTTCCTTTGGCTTTCCATCCACATTTGAGCCTGTATCTGGTCCTCCTGTGTGATTCCTGCCTTCCTTTTAAACCAGACTCACTGGAAGCTGCCGGCCTTCTCCCAAGCTTCTAAGTGATAAAACTCCCAAGAGAACTTGGGGCGACCTGTCCTCCCCCTCCATACGGATACAAAGGTGTCTTTTGACAGCTGCTCCCTAGGAGTTCAGTGCTCCTCCCTGGGCCCTCTGGGGCACCAGAGAACAGACCTAATCCCTTGTCCATATGACAACCCTTCAAATACTGGAAGACAGCGTGTCAGCCCCTTCTGGGCAGACCACCTTCAATTCCTTCAACCAAAAAATGAATAAATCAATGAAGGAATGAAAACAGGAAGGGAAGAAACATTTACACAACACCCACTGTACGTCAGGCATTGTAGTGAGCTTTTACCAGTAAATCATTTTTTAAAAATTGAAGCTTTTTATTTTCAAAACTCATGCAAGGATCATTTTTCAACATTAACCCTTGCAAAATCTTGTGTTCCAATTCCCCCCTTCCCCTCACTCCCTCCCCTAGATGGCAAGTAAACATGGTAAAAATACGTGTTAAATCAAATATAGGTATACATATTTATACAATTATTTTGCTGCACAAGAAAAATCAGAGCAAAAAGGAAGAAAAATGAGAAAAGAAAAGAAAATTCAAGCAAACAACAAAAGAGAAAATACTCTGTTCCCACAGTTCTCTCTGGGTACAGATGGCTCTCTCCATCATATTATCATTAGAAATGGTTTGAATCATCTCTTTGTTGAAGAGAGCCACTTCTGTCAGAATACATCCTCATACAGTATCATTGTTGAGATATATAATGATCTCCTGGTTCTGCTCATTTCACTTAGCATCGGTTCCTGTAAGTCTCTCCAAGCCTCTCTGAAGTCATCTTGCTACTATTATCTCATTTAATCCTCACAAGAACCCAGTGAAATAGGTGCTGTTGTTTTAATATTTTTATATTTAATATATTAATTATATTATGTTATTTATATATTAATATATTAGAGTATAATTATATATAATATAATTGTATATTGATTATATATTAATTGTATTAAAATATTTTTAATATTTAAAATAATATTGCTGTTATTTTATTACTGAGTATTTATTAAACACTTTCCGTGTGCAAATCACTTTTCTAAACCTTAAAGATACAAATGGAAAAGTATTCAAGGAGGCCCTGCCCTGACAGAACTCACATTTTCACAGAGAAGGCAACATGTGGGCAAAGTTTCTGCAGCTGATCAGCCGGCAAGGTCCCATGGTCTCTAGAGGTAGCAGAACAAAGTCAATGGGGATTCTCTTCTCTGGTGTCATTATCCCTGGTCGACCATCCCCGTCTCTGATGTCAGACTGTTTGCCAGGACCAGAGTCTTTGGTGGAGAGAACTTTCTCTTCTGGGTCTCCTGGAATCATTGCCTGGCTGCATCTCCCTGAGAGTCGTTTCCCTGCGTGATGGGCCGGGAGGAGGGCTGGTGGTCTTCTACTACTACTGGGGTTCTTGATTTTGGGGCCTGGGCACTGGATTTGCTCAGAGAAGTCCACAAATACCCAAAGCACTGTGGGACAGGCAGCCGGCCAGTCCACGGGAGAGGTCATCCTGGATGTTCTAGGGAGAGCCTGTCCCCCCATTGCTGGCGGTCGATGTGGCTGGGAGTGGGGAGGACTCGGCCCTTTCCCACAAGAATCATTGCTTTCGATGGCGACTGTGAGATCCACTCTGGGCTGGCTGTCTGGGGAGAGCTGCAATTCCTGGGGTTCTCGGAGTAGGGCCCCAAGGTCTGAGAAGCCCAGACTGAGATGTCGGGCTCCAGCCTCTCCCTCCAGGTCTTCCTGCCTCAGCTAAGCCGGTCTGTTCCTGACATGGCTGATTTCAAGACCCTTCCCTGTTCTGGTCGGCCCCTCCTAGAACCAGCGTCCTTCCTAAAGGCTTCTGCCCCAAAGTAACTGTAGCCACAAAGTCCCCATTTGCCCGCTCCCCTGGCAATGAGCATGGATTAGGTGGGGAACTGAGGGAGAGGAAAATGTGACCCTGACGGGCCCTGAGGATCCCCGGGGCAACGTGCCATCGGGGAGCGCCTGAAGAAGACTCCGCTGGGCCAAGGAGAGGTCAGCAAGGGTAAGGGGTAAAGCCGCCTGCTTGATTCTTCCCCGGGACCTTGGCAGAGGATGTGACCTCGGAATTAGATTTCCTTCTAGTTGAGAAAAGATTAACCTGGGGTCAGATAACCTTGGTTCAAATCCCACACTGAGTCTAGCAGTGGGACCTTGCTCTGATCACTGCCCGGGCTTCGGTTCCTCACCTGTGAAAAGAGGGTTTGGATAGGATCCAGCTCTAGAGTCTTCTGTTCCTCTAAAAAGGGGCGAGGGATCCCCATTCTTCTTCCTTTGCACCATGTTCTCTTCCTCAGCTCAGGCACCCCCTCCCTTGCATGGATTCTTGACCCCGTGGCTGGCACGGAGGTGGGCAGAAAGGGCGATGGTGCCCTGAAACTTCTCTGCCAGGATTGGGGGCACAGCCACAGGAAGCGAAGATGCCACTGACTCCGATGCTCAAAGAGACGGGGAAGGAGGAAGCAAAAATCTAGAGCAACAATTCCCAGGAGAAAAGAGGACACCCCCTGACATACTCAGAGAGGGGCCCGGAGACCCGAGGCCACAGAGAGGAGGGGGCATCCCCAGCCCTGTTTTAGGGATCAGCCCCCAGGAGGAGGGGAAGGGGCCAGGAACTCCTAAGCGAGGTCATCCTGGGGGCTCTGCAGCACAATCTGTGAGCTCAGCCCTGTCCCCACAGCTCCCCATAAAACAGAACCCCTGGAAGGCACAGGAATGGAGCCCCACACTGGGGGCTTTCCCACAAGGCCTGGCTTTCTTATTTAAAATTGAAAATGAAAAATGTCCTGGAAGCATTTGCAATGAGCCCCAGCCCCCTGCATGAGCATGAAGCAGCCGCCACCATGGAGGCGGGATGTAGCTCTCCCCCACAAACCAGGCAGCCTCCCTCCTATGGCCGGGCCCCAACCAAGGGCTCCTAGCCGTTCCTGGCCCTCCTGCCCGGGCTGTCCCCCCTGGAGCTTCCCCACAAAGCCGGCAAGGGCTGGCGGAGTCAGGGGTCAGGGCCAGACAGAGAGAGGGGAAGGCCCGCAGCCCCTCGTTTCACGTGGAAACCCCAAATTCTGCCTCTCCCTCCAGAAGCTGCAGCCTCTAAGCATGCTCTCTGCTCCTTCTTCTCACCTGCTCTGATGGCCAGAACCAAGGAGGGTGGCTTCAGAACCCGGGAAACGGACAGAGATTGTGGCCACGAGTCCTGGGAAGGGCAGCTGCCCCACTCTGGGTGCACACAATCACACTCACACACTCACACAATCAATCACACACTCACACTCACACTCACACAACCACACACACACACACAAACTCCCTGATTTCACTGGGATGGCTGCTCCAGGTAAGGAAGCTTCCCTACTTATCCAAGTGCAAACTTTCAGTTTTTCCTACTGATGCTGAGTGAGAGGAGCAGAACCATGATTACACTGTATACAGTGACAGCAAGATTATGTGATGATCGAATTAATGGACTTGGCTCTTGTCAACAATGAGGTGATTCAAGGCAGTTCCAGTACTTGGGATGGACAGAGCCATTTGCATCCAGAGAAGCATGGAGACCGAATGTGGATCACAACATAGTATTTTTGGTTTTTTGTTCATTTTGCTTGCTTGATTTTTCTTCCTCATGATTTGTTTTTTTTTTTTCTTTTTGGTCTGATTTTTCTTGCACAACATAACAAATATGGACATATATTTAAAAGGATTTCACGTGTTTGATCTGTCAGATCACTTGCTGTCTTGGGGAAGTAGGAGGTGAAAGAGGGAGAACCATTTGGAACACAAAACCTTACAAAAATGAATGTTTTTCATTTGATTTGAGAAAATAAAATATTATTTGGGGGGGGGGGGGAAGAACTTTCAGTCTTGTGACTTGCCCCCAGCCCAAAGGTTAGGGGTTGGCTGAGGTCACACAGCAGTATGGGGATGCAGATCCCAAAGCCCTGTCTTCCTGACTCAGAATCTGCCTCTCCACGCTCGCTCTCTAGACAATCATTCCCCCTGGGCTCCCTCTCTAGACAATTTGGCTCCTCCCGGACTTCTGGATTGCTCTGAGATTGTCATTGCTAAGGTTCTAAGAACTTTGGACCATGGGAGAGCAGAGGAAGCCCGATGAGAGGGCACAGGGAGCCCCCTCCATCCTCACCCCCACCCCGTGCTGACCCCGAGCCTTACTCCTCCATCACCCGCAGCTGTCAGATGTTCAGACTTGTCGTCCCACCACGTGACCCAGGCTGTCCTGGCCCCCCTCCTCTGGAGAACCGTGTTCACATCTGAGCATCATTTTAAAGAGTGATTTCCTGTTCTTTGCATTGTTTCCCCTTCCGATCTAGTCAGACTTTTTATGAACCATTCTCCTCTCTTACAATCCATTTCCTGAACAGAACCAGATCACTGTACACGGCAACAACAAGATTATACGACGATCAGTTCTGATGGACGTGGCTCCCTTCAACAATGAGATGATTCAAAGCAGTTCCCATGATCTTGTGATGGAGAGAGCCATCCACATCCAGAGAGAGGACTGTGGGAACTGAGTGTGGACCACAACATGGCATTTTCCCTCTTTTTGTTGTTGTTTACTTGTATTTTATTTTGCTTCTCTTTTTTTCCTTTTTGATTTGATTTTTCTTGTGCATCACAATAATTATATAAAATATGTATACATATCTGACTTAATATGCATTTCTACCATGTTTAACATGTCATCTAGGGGAGGGTGTGGGGGAAGGGCGAAATTGGAACACAAGGTTTTGCAAGGGCGAATTGTCCAGGCATTTATTTTGAAAAATAAAAAGCTTTAATTAAATAATAATAATAATAATCCATTCCCTCTAAGACTCAGCTCAAACCCCATTCTGGGTGGGGCTTTTCCCAGCCCCTCCAGCTCCTAGAGCCTTCCCCTCTAAAGTGACTCAGCAGGGACTCTCCTTGCAGCCTCCACGGTCCTGTTATAAACACGTCGTCTCCCTCACTAGAATGTAAGCCGCCCGAGGACCGAGACTGTTTTTGTTTTTTGTCTTCCCAGAGTTTCTCCTAATGCCGGGCATGCAGCAAGAACTTACTAAATGCTCGCTGATTGATTGATTGATCGATAAGCCCGAGCCAGTCAAAAGACCCGGGGGCTGTTTAGCTCAGAGAGGATTAAATTCAGAAAGTGAAGAGATAGCTCTCTTCAAATATTTGAAGAGCTGTCAGGTGGAGAGGAGGGATTAGCCCGCTTTTGTTTAGCCCCAAGGGGCAGATCTGGCAGCGGGGAGGGGAAGCTCGCTGTCAGAGAAAAACATCCGAACAATTAGAGCTTGCGGAATGTCTTGCCTCTGTAGGTAGTGGGCTCCCCGTCTCTGGGGGTATTCAAACAAAGGCAGGATGGCGATCGGGAGGGATTCCTTTCTAATTGAGAGGGGATGGCTGCGGAAGTCCCTTCCAGGTCCCGTGAAGGTCCCCCTTCTCCCCCCCCCGCCCCCAAGGCTGGATTACAGGAGCTCTCACGCTACCGGGACTGCCCAGGAAGACCCGGGTCCGGGCGGGGGGGTGGTCTCCAGGTTTCAGTCCCCCACCCGGGCCAGAGCCAAGCCCTGCCGAGGACAGCGTAGCCCCCTCCCAGGCTGCCTAAACCCTGGCCCTTCCTGCAGCTTGCCCACGGACAGGGGACCCGACCAGGACGGCAGCAACCCCGCCTAGCAAGGGCTCCCCGCCCCGGGGAGGGCTGGGTGATCTTGTCTCTCTGGCATGGCTTTTGGAATTGAAAACAGCTTCTTTTATTGAAGGCTGAAAACCGGGAATTGGGCCCCTTTGTCTCGCGCGGGGGGCTGCGGAAGGCTCCACGTGTCAGCACGGGGACCGCCGGTCCTGGGCCTGACGGCTCTGCCGGCCCCCGGAGGTCCCAGAGGCACCGGGAAGCGGGTCCCGGGCAGCT
Organism: Antechinus flavipes; assembly: GCF_016432865.1. Classification (NCBI taxonomy): domain Eukaryota; kingdom Metazoa; phylum Chordata; class Mammalia; order Dasyuromorphia; family Dasyuridae; genus Antechinus; species Antechinus flavipes. Next base: position 608,283,020 of record NC_067400.1, read on the forward strand.
CCACAGGCAGAGATTTCCCATCTGAACCGCGCTCTCCTCCCCAGCCTTTCTTGGAGCCGACAGATCAGTATTCCTCCCTCTTCCCTCTCCCCTCCCCACCCCATGTGTCATCTTGGGGAATTGGACGGTGTTCAGGAGCGAAATCTGAAGTTGGGGGGGGGGGGATCCTAAATTTAAAATGCCTTTTTGAGTAGGTTTGATAATTAATCTCCAAGGATTAGTTCTGCAAATCATGGACAAATAATATCAGCACCAACTGTCCATTTACCACAGGATGAGTGGGGGGGGGAAAAAGCAGGGATACAGATGGGGGAGGGACGAGAGACAGAGACACACACAGGGAGAGAGAGAAGAGAGACAGAGAGACAGAGTTAGAGATACAAAGAGACAAGAGACAGAGAAAGAGAGACAGAGAGAAGGGGAGAAAGAGAAAGACAGAATTAAAGATACAGAGAGAGACACGGAGACTCAGAGAGAGGCGAGAGAGAGAGAAGAGAGGGGGGAGAGAGAGAGGGAAGAGAAAGAGGAGAGAGAGAGAGAGAGAGAGAGAGAGAGAGAGAGAGAGAGAGAGAGAGAGAGAGAGAGAGAGAGAGAGGAAAAAGAGGAAAGGAAGAGAGAAAGGGAAAGAGAAAAGGGTGGAGAAAATGGCAGAGAAAGGAAAGACAGAAAGGAAGAAAAGAGAAGAAAGAGATGAGAGAGGGGTGACAGAGACAGAAAGGAACAGAAGCTTGAGACAGCAAGAGAGAGAGAGAGAGAGGGAGAAGGGGATAGAGACAAAAAGAATGGGGGAAGGGAAAAGAGAAAGGAGAGAGAAGGAGGAAGAGAAAGCAAGAAGAATCTTTTAGCATAATTTTGTTTTCCAGCCTCGGGGTGGGAGGGAAGAAGGAAAGGGTGCCAGGCAATGACTCCATCCTCTTTCCTTTTATTTATTTTCATGCATGGGCTATAAATCTCCCAGCCCCTTCCCTTCGGGATGGGTTTGGGCCTGTTTTTGTCCCAGCCCAGCCTTTAAATCTCCTCCCCGAAGCAAAAGCATCCCTTCTCCAGAACAGCTCGGAGAACCTCCGATCCCGGGTACACCTGGGGCTTCGACCTCTCCGGCCCCAGAGCTGGGACACCAATCCTTCCCTCTCCGGATCTCCGGCTGTGAATAAAAGAGACCCACAGAACCGAACCCAGTCACATGAGGTGTGGGCCAGGGTGTGGAGCAGCCCTTTCTGATGGCTGCCCCCTCCTCCCCTTCCTTCTGCCATGGGGCCCTTCTGAAACAAAGGGTTGGGGGGAGGAAAGAATCCAGGGGTGGGTCCAGCTCCACCAGAGCCAAGTTCCTGGGGCCAGAGCAGACCCCAGATGGACTGAGTTTACAGATGTGGCTGCTGGGGGTCCCCAGGGATGAGTCCCAGGAGCAAAGATTCGAGGGCTATTTGGCTCCATTTCCAGTGACTGGGAGGATGCAGTGGGGCTTCAAACAGCCACACTTTGACCCGCCATGCCTTCAGAGCCATTCATGTAGGGGGGAATGGGCACCAAGTAAGATGGTTACTCTTGGTCCCCTAAGAATCAACCAACGGGCAGATACTAACTGTACCCTTAAAAGCTCTAGTCCCTATAGACTAAAGTAGGGGTTCTCAAAAGGATTTGCAACTGTCAATGCTAAAAAAAAATTACCTATGCCTATATCTTGTAAATAAAAAGCTATAATAATAATAATAAATAGGGGTTCTCAAAATATGGCCCAGAAAATGGGGGGAGGGGTCACCCCTGAATTTTTTTTTAATTTCTAATATGGCAAATATCTATAAATCTAACCCACATAAACAAAAACCCTTTGGACAGACCCTCAGTAATGTTTAACAGCATAAAGATTCGGAGAATTGTTGGCCTGTAGCACACAGCCTGACAAGTTTCCAGAGAAGGGCGATCACTGAATGAAGGGCCTGGAGTCCATGACCTCTGGAGATCAGTTGAAGGAACTGAGCAGGCTTAACCTGGAAAGAGAAGACTCTGGGAGGGGATGATTTCTGTCTGCAAGAATTTGAAAAGGAATTAGAGGAGTTCTGCTTGGCCCCAGAGGGCAGAAATAAGAGCAGGCTTAATGTCAAGAAAAACTTCCTAACAATTAGAGCTATTCCAAAGCAAAATGGGCTGTGCCGGAGGTGGTGACTTCTCCCTCGTTGAAGGAAGGTTTTTCAAGTCCAGGCTGTGGGTTAGGAGTGTCATGGAGAGGATTCCTGTTCAGATATGGGTGGTCCCTGAGCTAAACCTTTTAATATCTACTCCCTGCTGGAGCCCTGGTGGTAGAGATAGGGCTGGTGTGTGAAGGAACAACCCACTCTAGAAGATACAGTTATGGATGAAATAATATTATTTGACAATATCAGAGAGGGCGTAAAAAGGCTGAACACTAATGCATCGTTGGTGGACTTGCAACGTGGTATAACCCACTCTGGAAAGGTATTTGGATTTATGCAAATCAAGTGACTAAAACAGAGATGCTCTTGCTAGGTTTATACCCCAAATAGGTAAGGAAGCCGTTAATTAAAAAATAAATTAAGGACCCATCTATACCAAAACAAGTTTATATTAGCACTTCTGTATCACTGAGGCAGGTTACGAAGCAGCAGTCAGAATGGATAATCTGGCAAACCACCAGCAGGGAGACCAGCCACAGTCCTACTACTAGAACTGAAAACAGTGGCCTAAGGGGAGATGAGGGGGGGAGGAAGCATCTTTCCTTATGGCAAGCACAGAGTACAGTTACTATTATCTGGTCTCAGTCACTTTAACTTTGCCTCAGTTTCCTCGTCTGTAAAATAAACTGGAGAAGGAAATGGCAAACCACTCCAGTAGCTTTGCCAAGAAAACCCGAAATGAAGTATGAAAAGTCAGACTCTACCACCACCAACAATAAAATGATTAAACAACCAATTATTTTTTTTTTCTCAGTGTGGGATTTCCTCACTAACAGGAACTCCTGGTATGAAAATTCCTTCCATCCTTGCAGTTCAGCCATTATCTATAAATTCTAGTCTTAGAATAAAGCCGGAGGTGCTAAGAGATTAGTGAGTTCTCCAGATTCACACTACTAGTCCTATTAAAGGCAGAATTTGAATCCAGATCTCCCTAGTTCTGAAGTCAATCACCTAACCATTTTAGCATATTACTTCTTCTGTTATTAACATTAACATCTCCAATGTGTGGCAATAACCCTGGGGTCTCAGGCTGGAAAGCTTTGGGGTCTGGTCCCATTGACAAGCTGTGGATCTGGGGCTGGAGGTCCAGCCCCAAGGACTTCCAGAGACTCACCCCAAGAGTGATTGGGGGGTTATTAAGGAGGCTTTAGCCACAGACCCTCTCAAATGCAGTTACAGAAACAGAGGATGGCCCCATGCTCCTGAGATCACTGGACCTTGTAATAATAATCACTATCCATCTTCTAAGATTTGCAAAGCATTCTTCTCCTTGCAATATCCCTTGTGACCAAGGCAGCATGTGTATTATTCCCATTTTCAAGATGGGAAGATTGAGGCTCAGGGAAAATAATGACTTACATGGGAGCTGGTGAGCGTCAAGGGCCATTTTGGACATTAGAGAGAACCCTAACAGTCTAGTTCCTTCCCTTGAGTTTCTAATCTAGTAAATAGAGTGACTCCAGAAAAGTCTCAAAGGAGAGATTTGCAGTATTTGTAGATTTGATGGCTTTGGAATAGGAGGAGCTGAGTTCAAATCCTGTTCCTCCCATTTCCTTCCTCTGTGATTTTGGACAAACCCTTCACTTTCTCTGAACTTCTCATCTGTAAAAGAAGAGAGTCAGACTAGATCAATTCAGAGATCATTTCTTCCTTCCAATCAAGGCCTTCCTCACTAGAATGGAAGCTTGTGGAGGGCAGGGACTCCATTCAGTCATTTTTATGTACTAGACATATAGAAGCTCCTTATAAATGTTTTTTGAATGATTGTTTCTTCCATTCAACCCAGCATTCAGTGAGCACTTATGAAACACCGACTGTGTACCTTTTCCATGCTTCATTTTAAAGCAGACTGAAGTGGTGAACAAAAAGCTGTCCCCATAAAAGGACCAGGGAAGCCTGAGGTCAGGTTCTACCTCTGACTCAATCCTCGAGCCTTTATTAAGCACCTACTATGTGTCAGTCACTGGACTAAGTTCTGGAGTTACAAGACACTGTTCCTTCTTTCAAGGAGCTATTAGTCTTACAGAGAAAACTGTCTATCAATAGTGGTCTAAGAAGGTAGGATAAATTGGGGGGGGTTCCCTCAAAGGCACAGCACTAAGATTAGGGAAAGCCAAGAAAGGCTCCTAAAAGAAAACAGGGGTAAGCCTTTAGCAGACACTTCAAAGAAGCCAGAGAAGGTAGGGAGAGAAAATGAAAAATGAGGGAGTTTCAGACATGGGCAACAGCCAAGGGCAACAGCCTAGAATTGGGATATGGAGTGTGATTTGCAGGAATGCGCTGGTAAATGTTTAACAATTGGCTTTCCCGAGGAAAAATTGCACTGGACGACGGTTAAATGTAATCTGCATTAATAGAATGTTTTTAAGTCCGAATAATCAACAAACCAAAAATTCAAGTTCTGATTGGCTTACTTTGGGGAGAGGGGGAGGGGAACAAGGCAATTGGGGTTAAGTGACTCCCTCAGGGTCACACAGCTGGTAAATGTAAAGTGTCTGAGATCAGACTTGAAGTCTTCCTGACTTCAGGGCCAGCTCTCTAGAGCTGTGCCCTCTAGATAATGCTGAAAATTTAACGATCAGCTCAGAGCTGGTTCCCAATATTCCTGGTAATATGTGAGAAGTAGCTAGGAAGCCAGTGTTATTGGATCAGAGACTGCATTTAAGAAGGTTGGAAAGTCAGGATCAGGTTCTATAGGGCTCTGAATGCAAAACAGAGCAGTTTGTATTTGTTCCAGGAGGTTTATTGAGTAAGCGAGTGACATGATCAGATCTGCTCTTTAGGAAAAATCCCTTTGGTGGCTGAATGGAAGATGAATTGAAGTGGGGAGAGACTTGGGGCAGGCAGATCCCCCAGCAGCTATTTGCAATAGTCCAAGAGCGAGGCTCCTTTAGAGGGACGGGAAGGGCAACGTCAGGGGAGAGAAGGGGGCAGAATGTGAGAGATTCTGCAGAGATGAGTGACCTTGATAGTGACCTTGACAACAGCTTGCGTTTGCAGAGAGAAAGGGTGAGGAATCCAGGACCACTCCTGGGTTGGGATCCTGAGGAGCTAGAAAGAAAGTGGTACCCTCCGGAGTAATAATAATAGGAAATAATAGTATAAGAAATAGAAATAGATAGAGCACCAGCCCTGAAGTAAGGAGGATCTGAGTTCAAATCTTGTCTCAGACACTTAACACTTCCAACTGTGGGATCCTGGGCAAGTCATTTAACTCCAATTGCCTCAGAGGGAAATACACACACACACACACACACACATATATATATATATATATACATATATACAATACAATTTTCTCTATATATAATTTTTTCTGGGGCAATTATATATATAAATAGAAAACAATAGTAATAGGGGAAGTGGGAGAGCAGCTTAGGGGTAAAATAAAAAGTTCGGTTTTGGACACGTTGAGTTTGAGACGAATGCTGGACCTCCAGCTCAAGATGTCCAATGCGCAATTAGAGAAGTGAACAAGGAGGTCAGGGAAGAAACTGATAAGCAGCTACGAGAATCATCTGCTTAGAGATAAAGTGAAAGCACGAGACCTAAGGAGATCCCCAAGATTACACTCGGCGATCCAGGCGAGTACCGGAGCCTCTCGGAGAAGGCGCTGGCCGCACGAAGAAAGGCGATTGCTCATTTCCGAGTTCCCACTCTAGTGCCCTCCTACGTGCCAGGCCCTGGGGTAGGCACAGGAGATAAGACACAAGACCTTTGCCTCCAGTTGGGGAGAAACAATAACAAGTAAACAGGCCCGGAGCCAAGCAACCCCTGCCGAATGACTCATGGGAAGTGGAACGAAGGGGGTGACCCAGGCGGGGGTGTGCCAGAGCTATGAGAAAGAGCAGATTGTTCATTTTCGGCGTGAGGATTTTCCACCCCATAAATCAGCAAAACTACAAATCGGGGATTAATTTCTTGTTTTTTTGATTGTCTAGACTGAAGAAAATGATGGAGAAAATGTTAATATATCGGATGAAACTTAAAAATGTGTCTTGGGTACATCCTTTTTTTTCCCCCTCCTGACGAGCCAGTTGTTAAACATTTACCAGCGTACCACTGGATCCAGGGTTAGTCTAGGCAAGCCTCCTGGAAGAGATCAGGCGGTCTCAGAGGACCTGGAGCAAAGACTGGCGCCCAGGTGAAGACAGAGCCACTTGCCTCGATGACACAGATCAGGAGGATAGGACGACGGGTAAAGATGGCAGCCCCGGAAAGGAGTCCGCTTGGACCTCCTGGCCTCTGGACAAGAGCAGTGGGAGAAGGAAAACCCTCCAGCCCCGGCCTGAGGGGGAAGAAAGTCTCCTGGGAATAGAATAGTTTGCCCTGGAGTCCATCCCTTCAAGGCCAGGAGTAAGGCCGGGGATTTCCTGCAGCCTGGAAACTCACCCTGCCTGTCAGCCTCCAGGCCGTTTCGGGAGAGCTGGAGGCCCGCTCAGGGGGCGTGGCCCCGCCCGAGGCCGGAGCCCCCTCCCGAGGAAGGTGGGCAAGCCCCCAGAGGACCACCGCGGGGCCCCGCTCCTTCTGTCAGTCTGTCTGTCGGCTTGAGAGTGTGAACACCTGCGTGTGCGTGCGTGCGAGAAGGGGAGAGGGGGAAAGGGAGTGGGGGAGCCGGCTAGGCCGGGGGCCAGGCTGCACCTGGCTGCCTTTCCCCACTGAACCTGAGTCCGGCTCAGCAAACCTGCTTAACCCTTTCCGCTCCGCTTCGGGCTGAACCCTGGCTGCCCCTGGAAGCCTCCACCGAGAGGAAGGCCAGAGCTCGGAGGAAGCCCGCGGCCCGCCCTCCCCACGCAGCACAACACAACGCCCGGGATTCTGAAGGGCCAAAGTGGAAAGTGGATAGAGCTTCGCGTCTGTCAACTAGAGCTAGATTTCTTCTCCTTCTAGACCGTGGGAGAACCGGGTCAATTCTCTGGACCTCAGTTTCCTCGTTTGTAAAAATACAAGGGTTGGATCAGAATGACTCTGAGGTCCTTTCCAGTTCCAAATCCCACAAACTATGGAGAGCATAGGGGAAAAGTCGTTGCTGACCGGAAGCTCCCTGAAGGGAGGAGCGTTTTCATTAATGTAGGCATCCCAATAATAATAAATCACCCCATGGAGCCATTTAAGATTTGCAAGGCCCTTGAAAAAAGTCCTCATCTTCTTTGAACCCGGGAAGATCCTGTGGGGAAAAAAAAGTGCTTTTATCCCCATTTCACAGACAAGGAAACTGAATCAGAGACATTAATTGACTTACCCAGGATCACTCCCAAGCCCCAAGTATTCTATCCACTACTCCCTGATGTCTTTCTAATTTAAAAAAAATCATTTCTATGTATGTTAATTATTAAGTTTGTAAATGAGAAAAGGAAAGGAAACATTTAGAAATGATTAAGTTTGTAATTAAGGAAAAAGAAAGGAAACAAGTATTTAGAAAGCCTGGCCTACCATGTGCCCGCCACTTACAAGATATCACTATCATTTGATCCTCACAACAATCCTCTATAGAAGGGAGGTGTTATTATTATCCCCATCTTACAATTCAGTAAACTGATCTGCCCAGCGTGTCTAAGATCTTAGTAGTATCTAAGGCTATTTTTGAACTCAGGTCTTTCTCTTCTTGAATGAACTTGACCTAGAGCCCTGGCTGGGAGGGCTAGAGATGTGGAGAGGTGTTTTCCTAACCCTGCTCCTCACCTTCCCCTCTGAGATTATTTTCTAGCTAGTCTTTTCTATCTTCTACATACCTATTTACTTGTTTCCCCCTGTTAGAATATAAGCAACTTCAGCGCAGAAACTGTCTTTACCTTTCTTCCCTGGCCTCCTTGTTCACTTCTCTAATTGCCCATTGGACATCTTGAGCTGGAGGTCCAGCATTCGTCTCAAACCCAACGTGTCCAAAACTGAATTTTTTATTTTACGCCTAAGCCTCTCTCCCACTTCCCCTATTACTGTTGTTTCCTATGTATATATATATATATATATATATATAAAATTATAGAGAGAGAAAATTGTTTTTATATATATATATATATATATATACTTTCTAAATGCTTGTGGATTGATTGACTAAAAGTAAACTTCCCTCCGAGTCATCCAAATGAAAGAAAGTCTCAAAGATCTGAAAGGGCTCTTAGTCTTAAGCAGGTCACAAACCTACAGAGAGATTTCTCCCTGATCCCTCACAAGCTCTTCTGGTAGACTCTAGCTGGGAGCCTTCCCCTTCTCTCCTAGTCCTGGAGAATTGGGGGGTGGGACACAAAGAAGAGCTAGAAGAAGCTCCCCCCCCCACTCCTTTACGGAAGTGGGGAATCATCTCATTTTTTTTTGAATTGTTCAATTTTCCTTTTAAAAAATTCTCTATTATTGTAAGAAACAACCAGAAAGATGATTTCAGAGAGGCCTGAAGAGACTTATATGAACTGACGCTGAGTGAAGTGAGCAGAACCAGGAGATCATTATACACAGCAACAAGAAGATCAATTCTGATGGACATGGCTCTTCTTAACAAGGAGATGATTCAAACTCGTTCCAATTGTTCAATGATGAAGAGAGCCATCTATACCCAGAGAGAGGCCTGTGGACCATCACATAGCATTCGCACTCTCTCTGTGGTTGTTTGCTTGCATTTTATTTCCCTTTCAGTTTTTTTTTTCCTTCTTGATCCGATTTTTCTTGTGCAGCAAGATAACTGTATAAATATGTATACATAGATTGGATTTAACCTGTATTTTTACAATTCTAACATGTATGGGACTACCTGCCATCTAGGGGAGGGAGTAGGGGGAAGGAGGAGATAATTTGGAACAGAAGATTTTGCAAGGGTCAGTGTTGAAAAATTACCCATGTATGTGTTCTGTCAATAAAAAGCTTTAATAAAATAAAATTTTAAAAAATTCTCTTCATGGGTGGATCAGTGGAATAGATTAGATACACGTGATAGTAATCAAGGCCTATAGTATCTAGTATCTGATAACTCACCTAAACGCCAGCTTCTGGAATATTCACTCTTTGACCAAAATTTCTGGGAAAATTGGAAAATAATAGGTCAGAAACTCGGCCTAAACCTACATCTCACACCTTACACACACACACACACACACACACACACACACACACACACATATTCTCTTCTAAGGGATGTCTTTCCGGGAGAGTAGAGGAAGAAGGATAAAGGGGAAATTTTAGGTCATGTAAAAACCAGGCAACAATAAAATCTTAATTAAAAAAACAAGGAGCCAAGCAGCTTGGCCTGCGACCTGGAGGAAGGGAGGCGCTGGGGAGGGCCCGCGCTTGCTTTGGCCCCCAAAGCCACCACCTCGCGGGCTGCGGGCTTCGGAGCATGCTTTGCAGAGGCAGGCAGTTCTCCCAGGGCTGAGCCGGTGACTCAAGGTCATCTATGCCCACTTAGCATCAGACCTCAGGCAGACATCCAGGAAACTCCCGCCCACATGCATCATCCTTCAAGGCCTTTCTCCTCTCTCCCTCCCCTCGGGTCATCTGGCACTCTCTCCCCGAAGAGCTCACCTGGCAGGTGCCCGCCTGGGCCCGCCCCCCCTCCCAGGAAGGGCGCTTTAATTGGTGAGAAGCTGCCCCTTGGGTGTTCCCGGGGCCCCCTCAGGCAGCTCTGCCTGGATGGACTTGTCTGGAAAGGGCTCCCGGGTACGGGGAGGGGGGAGGGGGGAGGAGTGTGCTGCGGGGGGAGGGAAGGGGGAGGGGATTTGTACGCAGGTGGGGGGGGGGGGGGGGAAGGGGAGGGGGCGAGCCCGTCCTACCGGTTTTGACGCTCAGCCCCGGAGACTGTTTTGGCAGGACCCGCGCCGGGAGAGGCCTTTTAGTTCAAAGCTCCCCAGCCGCCGGGCTCCGACAGTCCCGGCCCCGGCGGCCCCAGTGAGCGGGCCTGGAACTTGGCAAAGCGCTCCGCCGTCGGAGGGGATAGTGATGGTGCGGAGGCCGCCCCTCCGACTCAATGTTCCGCTCCTTTCATGAGCGAGAGAAAATTCAGAAAAGCGGCCGGCTTCCCGTGGCCCCTGCGTGGCGGAGGGCCGAGCCAGAACGGAGCATTGGCACAATGAGGAAGCCCGGAGCGGGCAGCCTGGAGTCCCGGCCGGGGAACCGGGAGACGCGGCTTCCACTCCCGACCGCCCCCCCCTCTCCCTCCCCCCCTCCTTCCCCCTCCTCCCGAGAAACAGGGGAAAGGCTGGCCCTGACGTCACCCGGGCTCTGCTGTATGACCTCAGTCCGGTCAAAGCCCTTTTGCAGACCTCAGTTTCCCCCTTTGTAAAAGGGATGAAGGAGGGGAAGAACCGGTCTCGGCCGCTTTCAAGATTCCTTTCCCCTCTAAATATAAGATTTTACGAACTCGGAGGAGGTTGAAATATGGGGTTCTCTGAAGTCCTGTCCAGAACGAAATCCAAGAATGACCTTAGACAAGTCACTGCCCTCGGAATTCAGTCTCCTCGCCTGTAAAACCCAGGGGTTGCTTAAATGATCAGTAATGACTGATCTCACAGCCATCCTTTGAGGAAGATAGTGTTGAGCCCATTTTACAGAGGAGAAAGTGAGGGTAAGAGGTGAAACGAGTTTGCCCAGAGTCACGCGGCTAATAGACGTCAGAGAGGGAGAAATTTTACCTAAGACTGACAAGTCTTGTATCTCCTCAGTATTGGGTGGCAATAAAAAAGTCATGGGATCTCTCTGGACCTCAATTTCCTCATCGATAATAATTCACATTAGCATAGTTATGGAGACTTGAGTTCAAATCCAGCCTCAGCCAATTAGTAGCTGTAGGATCTGGAAGAATGATTTTAATCTCTGTTTGCCTCAGTTTCCTCATCTATAAAATGGGGCTAATCATAGCACCTACCTCTCAGGATGACTGTGAGGATCAAATGAGATCACATGTGAAGAAATACTTTGTAAACCTTCAAATGCTACCTAAGAGCTAATTACCTGAGGGGCAGCTAGGGGGCGCCATAGTGCATGGAGTGTTATGTGTCTGGCGTCATAGTGTATAGAGCACAGAGAGTCTGGAGTGGAGTCCCGAGTTCAAATCCAGCCTCAGACACTTCCTAACTGGTCCTTGAACCCTGTGTGCCTCAATTTCCCCGCCTGTAAAATGAGCTGGACAAGGCAATGGAAGACCAACCATTTTAGTATCTTTGTCAAAAAAGCTCCAGAATGGAGTTCGGATATCAAACATGACTGAAAAATGACTAAACAACGAACATCATTACATAAAAAGAAGTTTGCAAGATAGGTATTAGACCATGGATGGTACGTATTGGAAAGTGATCACTGGGTCAAAATAACACATATTCATCATGTCTCTTCCAGTGAAATATAAGCTTTCCGAGGGCAGGACCTGTTTCCTTTTTTTCCCTTTATATTCTCCAAGCTTCTCATGTAGTTGGTGCTTTGACAAATAATAGTTGATTGAACAAAAAAATCAAAATCAAATATGTGTGTTCTAATTGTCCCCGTTTTACATATGAACAAACTGAGGCACAATTCTGTCGAGTGACTACGATGAGGGGATTCCTTTCAGCTGTAAATCTATGATTTTAAGATGCTGTGCAGAATGAAAGCAATCCCAGTAGACTGTAACCTCCTGTAACCAGAGATTATTGGGGGTTTTTTTTCTGTGTTCTTGCCTGACACATAGTAGGGCATTTAGTAAATATTTGTTGAATTGGTGCAGGGCCATGAGCCTCTCCAGGGAAGGAGAGGAAGGAGAAGGATATTGGTGGGAAGAGGAGCGAAGCCTGTGCTGAACAGGCAAACCAGAAGGGTCGTGCAATATGCTACGGTGCTGGCTCCAGGAGGAAAATGTGTTTGGGAATAAAAAAAAATGTCCCCAGAATTGGAGCTGCGACTCTGTCGACGGCTTCTCTGTAGAATGCTGTTCTCGGTCTCCAAGGGAGCGAGTGCGGGCGATGCGGTTGCCATGGCGCGCTGTGTGCTTTCTTATGAATCCTATAAATAGCCATGTCAGGGGCCGGGAGCAGGAGTTCCAGATGCTGTGGGCCAGGTTCAGCTTCCAGTTCGACCTTGAGACTCCAGGCCTGGCTCTGACGGGGGCTGGGCGCGGCCCATCGCTCCTGAGCCCTCTCTCCTTCTCCTCCGGGCCCACCCTCTCCCCCCAGGGAGCGATTGGATGGTGCTCATCCTAAGCTGGGGTTGGATCCGGTTCCCGGGGATGTGCCAATTCTTTCCCCTTCGTGGAGGGAGAGGAGCAGGGCTTCTCTCGCTGACTGTCTCCCTCTGTCATTCTCTCTGCAACTTTGTGAAAAAGGCCCAGAGCTGGCTTCCAAACAGTTCTGCCCCTCCCCAGCCCTTGTGCACATACACACTCACACACACTCGCATTCACACGCATTCACACTGACACATACATATACACAAGCACATACTCACACTCACATTCACACTCACACTTACATTCACACACACACACACACACACACACACACTTAAGGAAACTGAGACAAACAGAAATTAAGTGATTTGACCAAGGTCATGGAACTAGTGAGTGTCTAAAGCCAAATGCTAACTCATCATCCGGACTAGAGGGCCAATGGGCTATGTATTACATCAACAACCTGCCTCCAAAAAGGGAGGAAGCCGAAGAAAATGTGAGAAAAGAAGGAAGGGAAGGAGGAGGGGAGAAAGAAAAAAAGAAAAAAAATGAAAGGAAGGAAGAGAGAGAAAGAGAGAAAGAGGAAGGAAGCAGGGAAGGAAGAGAAGGAAGGAGAAAGGAGGGAGAGAAGAAGGAAAAAAGGAAGAAGGAAGGAAGGAAGGAAAGAAGGAAGGAGGGAAGAAAGAGAGAGAGAGAGAGAAGGAAGCAGGGAAGGAAGAGAAGGAAGGAGAGGAAGGAGGAAGAGAAGAAGGAAAAAAGGAAGGAAGAAAGAAAGAGAAGGAAAGAATGAAAGAAAAGAAAAAAGGAAGGAAGAACTAAATTATAAGAGCTAGAAGAAACCTTAGAGATCATCTCATCCAATTCCCTCATAGAATTTAAATATCCTTTCCCTGATTCCAAAAATTTGATTCACACCATGAGCATTGATTGAGCCTCCCCTTTGTGCCCCAGCCCATAGCTGATAAACCACAGATTCCTGATTCTGGGTAAAGGGTGTGCACAGAGATCCAGCACAGGGAAAGAAGGGAGGGGTGTTGGCTTGGGCTCCTGGAGGCTCACTTGGAGCCTTTTAATAGATGAGGAGCTGAGTCCCTTCCCCCCTGGCCTCCTGGGCTCCTGGAGGGAGAGCCAGGGAGGCCATGTCCTAGAGGGCTGTGCAGAAAGCAACTGGATTCAATTGCCTCCACCCACCTGTCTGTTCCTCCCTCTCTCCATTCTTGTCCTGACCTAAAGCCTTAGGGCTGAGCAACTCAGGAAACAGGTTGAAAGAACTGGAGTTGAGAAGATGGAGGTGACATTGGACACTTAAACACACACAGCCTTAGTTTTCGTATCTGTAAAGTGGGGATGGAAATAATAGCGTCCACCATGAGATATTTGTAAAGCTCTTTCCAAAACTCAAAGCACTATATAAATGCTAGCTATCATTTATTATTTTCAGTATTCTTGTTACAATTATCAATATTATTAGCATAAATTTGCACCTGAAAGCTTTTCTAGTTCAAACCTCTGTTTTACAGAAGAAGAATATTTTGTGATTTGCTTAGGTTTTATTTTTTTTATGTCTTTTTTTTTTTTTTTTTTTTTTGTTAAGGCAATTGGAGTCAAATGACTTGCCCAGGGTCACACAGCCAGGAAGTGTTAAGTGTCTCCTCCTGATTTTAGGGCTAGTGTTCTACCCACTCCACCACCGAGCTGCCCCACTTATCTCTTATTTTTTTCAAAGAACAGACCCAGGGAAGAGGCAATAGACTAAGAAGTGATGGGTGGAAGACTTAAGATTTCAGCTCAGTGTAAGGAAAACTTTCTGGACGCCTGGAGAGGTAATGAGCTCTCTGTCTTGGGAGTAAATAACTCCTTAGGAGGAATGGCACACTTACTTATCAGGAAAGGCATAGACAGGATTTCTCCGAGCTCCCAGACTCCGATCTGCCCTCAGGGAGTGGCCGCTTCTGGGGCAGACATTCCCAAAGTCCCATGGGGGAAACCCTTACTCCATCCCATCCCAGAAGCCGGAGGTGACACGACCCAAACAGTCTGACCGGCGCAAGCCTTCTGGGAGACATCCAGCCGCTTCCAATCGAGGCAGCCCCAGCAGGGAGAGAGAACCGGGACTCGATCTCAATCCCACCCCCGGGTGTCTCTGTCCAGCGCGGACCGCGCATGACCGCCTCCCCGTGCTTAAAGGGCAGCCAGCTCAACCCAAGCACGGACGTCTCTGTTTTCCATTTAGAGCCCTGGAAAGTCTGGTTCCACATTAATCCTCGGCCATGTGACTGAATGGACTCCCTTGCTCTTTCTCCATTCACAATTCTCCATTTTCCAGCTCTGGGACTTTCCCAGGTTATCCTTCAGCCTAGAATACTCCTCAGTTCTAGAGCCATTCTAGGGCCCTCACTCAGCTACCATAATTGTGTCTTCCATCTCACTATGGGATGTAGATGTGGGGCTCCCACAATCTGAAAAATGGGGGTCACACTTTTTTGGCTGTCCCTTCACATTGGAGAAAAAGGCTGGATTTTTTCTTTTCTTTCTTTTTTTTCCCTCAGTAGTATTTTATTTTATTTTATTTTTTAATTATAGCTTTTTATTTACAAACTATATGCATAGGTAATTTTTCAGCATTGACAGTGGCATGGATTTTTTTCTTTAATAGGATGTTATAAGTATATAGCATGTTTATATTTATATATATATAATATAAAAATATATTTTATTTATTTCTGAGTTTTTAAACTTTTCCTGCATCATCTGCTGAACTTTGTAGTCATCAGTGGCTTCCACAACTCCCCGCCCCCAATTTTTATTTAATTTCTTTAATCTTCTTTATAATTCTTGACTATCAAAGATAGGGAAAGTCCCAATGTCAAAAGGATAACTGCACCTCCTGCAAGAGATGTTTCCTAACGCTCTCAGACGCTCAATCCTTCCCTGCACAAGGCAAAAGTACTTTGTATTTATTTTTATTTCCTTATTTGTGTACATGGTGTTCTCCACCGCCAACAGAATAGACCGTGAGTACCTGAAAGCAGAGCTTGTTGTGTTTCCTCTTTCTCTTCCCAGAACAATACAAAATGAACCAGAAGGATGCCTGGTACACGGTAGATGCTTTAAATAAATGGCAAATAGAATAAATGTTACAATAAATATTTAATATAAAATAAACACAGGAGTCAGAAAGATCTGAGTTCAAATGGGACCTCAGACTGTTACCAGCTGTGTGTCCATGGTCAAGTCACTTAACCCTGTTTGTCTCAGTTTCCTCATCTGTAAAAATGAGCTGGAGAAGGAAATGGTGAATGATCATTGTTTTCTTTGCCAAGAAAATCTCAATTGGGATCATAAAGAGTTGGAAACAGCTGAAACAACTGAACAAAAATAAAATATAATAATGAGATGTAGAAATAAGAAATCGCATTGAACCCAATGACGATATCTCATGGCTAGAAGGGAACCATGAGGTATCTAACCCAATTCCTTTCTTTTAAAACTAAGTCCCCAGGGCATGGGGTTTTACCCAAGGGCATGCAGGTATTAAGAAGTGGAAGGGGGATTCAAATTCGTGTCTCCTTAACTCTGCTGCCCAGCATTGCCTACATATCTCCAGGGATAGGGAACTCACTGGTGTTCTGACCAGGGCCAGTCCTCAGGAGGTAATGGGGAGTAAAGTTGAAGATTTCCCTTCTCTCTCTCCATTCTCCCAGAGAGCAATAACTACCCTGCAACAAGCCCTGAGCAAATGAAATTCTCACATGAAAAAATAAAGAAAACAGATACTACCTTCCTTGGACTCATAATGGAGACGTGACCTTGCTAAGCAGCCAGGTAGAATGTACCCATCCCCAGTTCCATCACTCTTCACCTCCTCCTTGCTGTCAGTTTCTGGGTTTATCCACTAGCACATAGGAAGGTGCTACATAAATGTTAACTGATTAACCGTAGGATTATAGCTACAGAATTTTTTTTTTTTTAAAAATGGAACTCATGAATCAAACTATCCCATTTTGCAAATGGGGAACTTGGGACTCAGAGAGCCCTCAATGGACATGGGATCAGGAAGACTTAGATTGAAATCCTACTTCAGGAAATTACGAGTTGTATGACTCTGGGCAAGTCACTTATCGTTCTATCCATCAGTTTTCTCATCTGTCAGACAGCGTCGTCCCCAGTCCTCCTGATCTGTATCTTGCCACTGGATCCAGACGGCTCTAAAGGATAAAGAGAGGCAGGTGACCTTGCACAGCCCTTCCTCGCTTGAATCCAATTCACTTGCATATCATGACATCAGCTTCTGGAGATCATGGTAGTCTTTGTGAATGAAGGACAAACAATCTGGATGGATAGTACTAGGAGCTACTGACTGGGGAACCACCTGGCCAGTTCCAGTTGAGCAATGCAATTCTTCCTTCCTTCCTTTCCTTCCTTCCTTCCTTCCTTCCTTCCTTCCTTCCTTCCTTCCTTCCTTCCTTCCTTCCTTCCTTCCTTCCTTCCTTTCTTCCTTCCTGTCTTTCCTACTTCCTCTCCAGCTCTCCCCAATGAGAATCACATCCTTATGTGCAAGAGCTCTGCCTGAAGAAATATAAATTTTGATCACTGAAACCTAGAAAAATGCCGAAGGGTTCATGGGCTAGATCTTTTTCTTAAGGATCATTACTCAAAGTCAAATCACTCTGGCTGTCATTGATTAGCCAACAATAGGTCTCAGTCCAACTTGAGCCTCACGTCTCTGAGTGAGCCTAAGTAGCAGTTGTTTCTGTTTTGGCCAGAAATTCTGAAGATTCCCCCCCTCCATTGATTTTTTTTTGACTAGGCAAATTCTTCACCTCATTTATTACCCAGTCTTCATCACCAAATGGATATTGCCTCAGTCAAACTGAGACCTGGAAAAGACCATAGCTTAAAAAGGTCAAAGTCTCTTACTGCATCTGGGGTCATGTAGGACCTTGAAACATAGAATGTCTAATCCTGATCACTCCAGAAGACAGAGTGATGTTGGTGGCTTTGCAAAGCCCTCCCTCGTTTAAATCCAATTCACCCACAAGTCATGGCAGCACTTTCCTGATGTCATGATCCTCTTCGATAACGAAGGACAAACAACATCTTTCAGAAGACAGGGTTGGACCCAGTGCCCTCCAAAATCCTTTCCAGCTCTAAACCTCCGCTCCTAAGGTCCAGCATAGCATGTGGAAGGAACTATAAACATGGAGATGGGAGAGCAAAGCCCAAATCCTAACCTTGAACTAACCAGAGTTCCAATGGGCTGTTTCTGAGTGGTATTGAATTTACCATCACTTTAGGTTTTTATGGCAGAAACCGATTGCCAAGAATGTCATGAAAAAGATTCTCAGTCAGGGAGGAATTGGACTAGATGTTCTCTGAGGTCCCTTAATGTTCTAAATCTCTGCTCCTATCTCCCTCAATCTCCCATCAATCACCCAGATCACCTACAAGGAAAATACTCTTTCTATCTCAGCTAAATGCTGTGTTCTATGATCACTTTCAATTCAGACATTCTGTGTTCTAAAGGTATTCCCAGCTGCAATATTCTGGGTTCTAAGGTCTTCCTAACTTTCATCTTCAGTTTTCTAATGTCTTTCATGGCTCTAACATTCTATATTCTGAGGTCTTTTTCAGCTCTAAAATTATATATTTTAAGGTTCTAATCTATGTTCTAAGGTTCCTCCCAGTTCTAACATGTGTTCTAAGTCCCTTCCAGATCAAACATTATATGTTCTAAGGGCTTTCCTAGCTCTGACATTCCTTGTTCTAAAGTCCTTCCCAGCTTGACATTCTAGATTCTAAGGTCTTATATTTTATGTTCTAAGTCATTCCCAGATTAAACATTCTATGCTCTAAAGTCCCTCTCAGCTCCAACATTATGTGTTCTAAGATTCTTCCCAGATTAGACATTCTATGTTCCAAGGTCCTTTCCAGATGTGATAAGTGTTCTAAGGTAGACATTCTGTGTTCTAAGGTTCTTCCCAGCACTGACATGTGTTCTAAGGTTCTTCCCAGTGCTGACATTCTGTGTTCTAAGGTTCTTCCCAGCACTGACATTATATGTTCTAAAGTCCTTCCCAGATTAGATATTCTGGTTTCTAAGATTCTTCCCAGCACTGACATTCTGTGTTCTAAGATGCTTCCCTGTGCTGACATTATGTGTTTTTAGAGTAATTGATCTACAAAGGAGCTTTCTCCTCACCCACCATTAGCAAGGGTGAGAACTCCAGAAGTTGGGCCAAGTTGCCCTCAGTCATACACGTTGCTCTCAGAATTGGAAGAGTTGGGAGCTGGAATATCAGAATTGAAAGAAACTCAAAGCCCAGATAAATCCAAGTCATGCCCACATAAAGACTCCAGAGTTCCCCCACGGTTCCCACGATGGAAGGAGCACTGACTCAGACTCAAAGGGCCTGGCTTCAGATTCAGCTTTGCCATTAAGTGTTAATGCTACGTGACCTTGGGCAAGGTACAGAACATCTAATTATCAACTGTCTCCTTTGCACAAAGAGGCTGTGGAGTTCCATGTGGACCTACAGTCTCCTTGATAAGATTCCCAATGAATGGACATCCAGCCTCTGTTTAAATTAATGGGGAGCTTACCATCAACTGACCCAATCAATTCTACCTTCAAATAGATCTAATTTTGGAGGTTTCCTTGTGTCAAGATAAAATCAAAACCTGAAACTTTGTCCCACAACTCCTCATCCCATCCTTTGGAGTCAAGCAAAACAAGCCTGATTCCTTTGACATGTTAGAGCCCTTCAAATGCTTGAAGACAGCCATCATGCCCTCCCAATGTCTTCTTTCCTCCGAGGCAAATCTATCCCCAACTCCTTCAATTTACCCTTGTAGAGTTAGGAAATACAATTTTGCCCTATCTGGTAGGGTTACTTTAGTCCAGCTTTGGAGAAACTCCTTTCCCCTCCCTTTTGGAAAATCTTTTGAGAAGCAGGCCAGGGACATCTGCAAGAAGTGACTCAGATGCCCTGGAGGAAGATGGAAAGACATATTGAGGGAGAACAGAATTACCTTTCCAAACTTTAAAAAACTTGACTTAAAAAAAATTCAATAAATAATTCTTGAGTATTCATGTGTGCTGAAAAATCTAAAAACTACAGGTCCTCTCCCAAGGACTTACAAAAAAGTTAACAATTGATGAGATTTATAGGTGTTTGCTGCCAGTATTGCTGCTTATTAGATGGGATAGAGTTATGGAAAACTAGAGAAGGAAGCTCCTTTTTATCTATGCATGTTGGAACCTTCTCTGCAAGTTTTATCCTCTTAAAAATTCTATTCTGTTAAATATTTCTCAATTACACGTAAAAATATTAACAATAATTTTTTAAAATGTTGAGTTCCAAATTCTCTCTTTTCTTTTTTGCTCCTTCTGTCTTTGAAAAGGTGAGCAATTTGATTTCAATTATATGTAGGAAGTCACACAAAATATATTCCTTTATTAGTAATGATATAAAACACAAACAAGACAAAACAATAAAAATAAAGTTGAAAAAAAGTGCTTCAATCTACATTCAGGGTTCATCAATTCTCTCTCTGGTGGTCGATAATATTTTTTTATCAACAATTCTTTGGAATTATCTTGGATCATTGTCTTGACCAAAGGAGGCAAGTCTTTCACAGTTGATCATCTTTATAATATGGCTGTTACTGTGTCCAATGGTCTCTTGATTCCATTTGCTTCACGTTGCATGTGTTCATATAAGTCTTCCCAGGCTTTTGATTATTTATTTCATATAGCACAATAATATTCAGTCACAATCATATACCACAATTTAGCTACTTTCCAATTGATGAACATCTCCTCAATTTCCAATTCTTTGCTATAAGAATATATATATACATATATATATATATATGTAAGAATATAGAGAACTGTTCTAAGGATTTTTGTACATATGGATCCTTTTTCCTTTTCTTTGATATCTTTGGGATACAGATGTAGAAGTGTCATTTATAAATCAAAGAATATGTACAATTTTACAGCCCTTTGAACATAATTCCAAATTGTTCTCCAGAATGATTGGGACCAATTCACAATTCCACCAACAGTGTATTAGTGTTCCAATTTTTCCACATTCCCTGCAGTATGTGCATTTTTTTTCTGTCATATTAACCAATCTTATAGGTATGAGGCAATACCTCAGAGTTGTTTTAATTTGCAGTTTTCTAATCAACAGTGATTCAGAGCATTTTTTCACAAAACTATTGATATCTTTGATTTCTGTCAGAAAAAAAAAATCTGTTCATATCCTTTGACTATTTATCATTTGGTGAATAGCTTTTATTTTCATAAATTTACTTCATTTCCTGCTATATTTGAGAAATGAGGTTTTATCATAGAAACTTGCTCCAATACTTTACCCATTTTCTGTTTCTCTTCTAGTTTTTGGCTGCATTAGATTTATTTGTAGAAAAGCTGTTAAATATCATAGAATCAAAATTATTCCTATAATGTCATTTACCTCATTTGGTCATAAATCCTTTCTTTAGCTACAGATTTGTCATGTTCCCCTAATTTACTTAGGATATAAGCCTTCTGGTCTAAATTATGCACCCATCTTGACCTTATCTTGTCTATGGTGTGAGATGTTGGACTATACCAAGTATTTGCCAAACTGCTTTCCAGTTTTCCCAATTTTTGTCAAATAGTGAGTTCTTGTCCCAAAAGCTTGGATTTTTTGGTTGATCAAATGTGAATTACTATGGCCATTTATTACTGTGTAACATGTATCTATTCTATTCCACTGATCCATCATTCTATTTCTTAGCCTGCCAGATTGTTTTGATGATTACTGCTTTGTAATATAGTTTGAAATCTGGAACTGCTAGACTACTTTCATTTATGAGGTTTTTTACCATCAATTCCTTTGATATTCTTGGCCTTTTATTCTTCCAGTTGATTTCTTTTTACTATTTTTTCTACTTCTATAATGATTTTTCTTTAGTTTGATTGATATGGTACTAATAAGTAAATTAATTTATGTAAAATTATCATTTTTATTATGTTGATTAACCTACTTATGAGAAATTAATATTCTTCCAATTGTTCAGATTTGACTTTATTAGTATGAAATATTGGTGTAATTGGGTTTGGTTCCCAGATTTCTTTTGGCAGGTAGACTCCCAAGTATTTTATATCATCTACAAGTATTTTAAATGTGATTTCTCTATCTTTTGCTGTTAGACTTGGTTGGTAACATATAAAAATTATGATGATTTATGAGTTTATTTTGCATCCTAAAAATTTGTTGAAGTTATTCAATGTTTCAAGCTGGTTTTTAGTTGACTCTGTAGGTTTCTCTAAGTATATCATCTGCAAAGAGTAATAGTTGTGTTTCCTTGATGCCTACTCTAATTTCTTAAAATTGTTTTTTTTTTGGCCTTGCTACATTAACTAGCATTTCCAGTATGATATTTAATAATGGACAACTTTGCCTCACCCCTAATCTTATTGGGAAAGCTTCAAGTTTATTGACATTATGGATAATGAATGCTTGCTCCTAGTTTTAGATGTATACTACATATCATTTTAAGAAGGGCTCCATTCATTCCTATTCTTTCTAGTCTTTTCAATGGGAATACATGTTGTATTTTGTCAAAGAAATAATATAATCATATGATTTTTGTTGTTTTTGTTATTGATACGGTCAATTATGCTGATAGTTTTCTTAATAGTGTTCTGTATTCCCTAGTATGAATAACGTATGACCCTTATGATATATTGCTATAATTTTTTTGCTAGTATTTTATTTAAAATTTTCGCATCAATATTCATTACGGAAATTGACCTAATTTTCTTTCTCTGTTTTTGCTTTCCCTGGTTTACGTATCAAAACCATATTTGAGTCATAAAAGGAATTTTTAAAAAATAGCTTATGTAGTATTGGGATTAATTGTTCTTTAACTGTTTGGCAGAATTCCTTTGTGAATCCATCCAGTCCTGAGAATTTTTTCTTAGGATTCATTGATGACTTGTTCAAATGTTTTTTTTTTAAAAAGAAAGGGTTATTTAAGTATTCTATTTTGTCTTCTGTTGATCTGCATAATTAATATTTTTGTAAATGTGCATCCATCTCACTTAACTTGTCAGTTTTATTAGTATATAATTGGGCAAAATAACTCCTACTAATTATTTAAATTTTATCTATATTGGTAGTATATTCAGTCTTTTCATTTTTTGATTCTAACAATTTATTTTTCTTCTTTCTTTTTTTAAATCAAATTAACCAATGGTTTATCTATTCTATTTTTCTCATAAAACAAATTTCTGTTTTTATTAGTTCATTGCTATTGTTGTTGTTATTTTATTTTCACTTTTATTAATCTCACTTTCAATGATCAGGATTTCAATTTTCATATTTAATAGAGAATTTTTAATTTGTTCTTTTTTAGTTTTTTAAGTTGTGTGCCTAATTCATTGATGTACTTTTTCACACACACACACATACACACACACACATTTATGTATATTGTGTATGTTTGTATGTATATATATTCCCTTTTTGAACCAATTTAGATTGAGTAAATTTCAAGCATTGCCCGCCACCGCCACCACCACCATCACTCTTTGCTCCTCTATTGTAAAAACTCTTCCTTGCACCCTTCCTTTATGTGAGATAATTTTCCTCATTCTTCCTCTCCCTTTCCCCTTTTCCCCTGGGGAACATTGTTGAGACCCAGGAGAAGGAGGAAGTCTCACTATGAGCCAACCCCAAGTAAAAAGGGAGGCAAGAAAAAAAATATATATAAAGACCTCTGGAAGAGAGGGTAGATGACCATATTGGAGAGAAAGACTCTCTAGAGACTAAAATATAAGTCCTTTCTGTTTTCTTTGTCATGGAAGACAAAGTCTGCTCTATGTTCTTAAACCTTGTGAGTCAAAGTGCTTGTAAGGGGAAGGAATGGCTTCTCTTGGAAGGGGTCAAACACTGATGTTACTACTGCTAAGTGAAAAGGCAATAATTATCTTGAATCTAGGCCCTTTATATCAGAAGAGAGCCACTTACAAAGGGGTTATAATCTCTGGTCACCCTCCATTGAAGACAATCCAAATTACCTTAAATCTTTCCTAAAAAACTAGACCCAGAACCAAACTCTATACTCCAAATGTGGACTCACAAGGGCAAAGGACAGAAGGACCATCCCCTATTGGCATGAATTTATGACATGACATGCCTAGATCAAGAGGTAAATCAATTGACATGGAGATAAAAGAAAGGTCTTTTGTAGGACTAAAATAGTGTAGGATCAGAAATGACAATGCTTTTTCATCAGTATTTCAGTCTTATTCAACTCTTTGTAACCCCATCTGAAATCTTCTTGGCAAAGGTAGTGGAATGGTTTGCCATTTCCTTTTCCAGATCATTTTTACAGATGAGGAAACTGAAGCAAACAGAATGAAATGACTTGCCAAGAGTCACCCAGCTAGTAAGTGTTTGAGGCTAGATTTGAAATCAGGAAGAAGGGTCTTCCTGACTCTAAACCCGGCACTTTCTGCAATAAGGCTACCTCTGTGCCATCTAGCTCTTTTCCTAACATCCGTGCTAGGTGTGGTTGAAATAGGAAGCACTCTCCTCATGTTAATGTGATGGAAAGATCATTATATCTGTAGCCAAAGGATCATGATTCACACCCCAGCCCTGACCCTTATAATCTGTGTGACCTTAGGGAATGTCCTTCCCTTGGGACCCCAAGTTGCTGTCTGTAAAATGAGGGGAGCTGTCCTTCTAGAAATAAATTTGGAATTATACCACACATAAAATGACCAAAAGGTCCGTACCCTTTGATTCAGAGATCCACCACCATGCATCTACTCCGAGGAGGCTAAAGACAAAGAGAAACAGTCCCTATCTACCAAAATATTCCCTTTGTAAGAGCATAAAACTCTAAACAACAAGACCTATCCATCCTTGAGAAACAAGCTAAGCGATGATTCATGAATGTAATGAAACATTAGTGTGCTATAAGATATGATAGAAATAAAGGATTCAGGGAAGTATCAGAAGACTTTTATGAACAGATGCAGAATGAAATAGGGAGGACTGAGAAAGCAATATATTTGCCTAAAACAGTGGAAACGGAAAGATTTTTTTAAAAGAAGAAAAAAGAAAGGGTGAAAATGGTTATTGGGTAGTTATAATGATCCAGTTCAGCTTGGGGAAGAGGGGAAATGCACCTATCTACTCTCTTTGAAGAGAGAAGGATTGTGGGTATAGAATATTGCATAAACAGGCACATTTGATGTGTCTATGGGTTTTTACTGGATTGTCTTTTTGTTTTGTTTTGTTTTCTCTTTAAAAAAACTTTGTATTACAAAGGATCTATGTTGGAGGGAGGGGGAATGGTAGAGAGGGAGGTAGGAGAGACATATTCAGAAATAAAGGTGACATAAAAATAAAGTATCAATAAAAAAGATAGATTTGGACTTGGTGACTTCTGAGGTTCATTCTAACTCTATGATCCTACGCATAGTTATACTCATAAGAATGTAGACTCTTAGTCCTTTCCCCTCATTTTAGAGGGGGAAACTGAGGCCCAGAAAAATAAAGAGTCTTGAAGATAGTGTCAGAGATGGGATTGGAACTCAGGTCCTCGGGCTCAATAGCCACCACTCTTTCTACTCCCCCAACTTCCCGAGATCCGGGCACCCAGTACCTCGCATCCCCGAGAGGACGGACTCCCCCCCAGATCCCCCATCATGCAATGTCTCATGAGAGTCGCTCCCCAAGAGCTTCAGGAAAAGTTCCCTGATTTGCCCTGGAAGGGGGGATCCCCAGAAAAGCAGGCTCCTCACTCCCACCGGCACATCAGAGCTGGAACGTTTTCTAAAGAAACCCCAGCCTTTGGCCTAGGAAACGCCAAATGGAACACTATCTCATAGGATCCAGTTGCAGCTTTTCAGCGCTCTCTATGTAAAAGGGTCAGAGTTCTTGCAAACACGTTGCTGGCGCCAATGGCTGCTGAAAGGGCCTGCTTTATTGCTCTTTCATAAGGGCCTGGGAGTCCCGCTGCCAAGAAGGCCTCTCTTTGGTTTGTATTATTTTTAATCTCAAAAACATTCCCACAAAGGTATCAACGGCAGACACCTGCAAAAGAAAAAAGAAAAAAAAGGAGGAAAAAGGCTGGAAGGCCGGGGGATGTTAGCCCTGCTCGCCTTGGGGGTGAAGGGGGCAGGATTTGCTTTTTTTTTTTTTCCAGGAGAACCAAAATCTCTCTTTAAAATCTGTAGAGGAGCCGCCAGCGCCAGTGGAAACTGTAAATTCTGTCTCATGCACTGCCCAGTCTTGTTCAGAGACCAGCCTGTGTTTGGGGAGAGCTTTTCAGAGAAAAGATCTCCTCTGTCATTAAGACTTAATTTATGCTTATCACATATTCCCAGGGCTGAGGGCCTGGGGTGAGAAGGAGGAAAGAAAGGAAGAGAGAACAAAAGAGAGAGGGGTGGGGGTGGAAGAGGGGAAAGGCAGAGAAAGAAAGAAAAATGGAAGGAAAAGAGGGAGAGGGAGGAAGGAAGGGGGAGGGAGGAAGTCAAGAAGGGGATAAAAGGGAACATGGGAACTGACATCATGGATGGGGGAATGATCGGTCAAAAGGCAGACTTGGGTTCAAACCTTAGCTCTAATTTTGGGTAATTGAGTGATTTCAGGTCCTCTCTGGCCTTCAGACTCCTCTTCACATAAAATGAAGGGGTTGGGCTAAGAGATCTCCAAGGCACCGTCCAGCCGGAAAGCTAATGAGGATGCTTTTTTGGAGGCAATCCAAAGAGGAAAGACCTTGAAGAGATCTTTCTGCTCATTCGTGGTTCCCAGACCAAAGTGAAGAAACAATTCAAAAGTAGTGTGTGTGCCCTCAGTTGAGCAGATTATCCCATCAACAAATAGGTTTTTCCTCAGGGGAAACCGCCCTTTTCAGTCCAGAAGCCCCAGAATGTCAGGGACAGGCTGCTGCAGGTTGAGAGGTTTATTCCTTCTGCTTGATTTTTCTGAGCTGGAGGCCCCAAGTACCTCCCAGACCCACTCCTGGCTGGGGAGATACGCTGAGGATGTTCTGAGAAGACAGTCTCCCAGAGCTGGGCCCCAAACAGCAAAAATCACAGATTGGGAGTTGGGAGGGTCCTTAGAACACAGAATGGTAGAACTGGGGGTGAAGGAGAGCTTTAGAGGTCGAGGAAACCTTAGAATGTGGAATATCAGAGCTGGGAGGGCCTTTAGAACACAGGATGTCAGAGCTGGGAGGGCCCTTAGAACCCAGGAGGTCAGAGCTGGGAGGGCCCTTAGAACAAGGGATGTCAAAACAGGAAGAGCCCTTAGAACCCAGGATGTCAGAGCTGGGAGGGCCCTTAGAACTCAGGAAGTCAGAGCTGGGAGGGCCCTTAGAACAAGGGATGTCAAAACAGGAAGAGCCCTTAGAACCCAGGATGTCAGAGCTGGGAGGGCCCTTAGAACCCAGGATGTCGGGCCCTTAGAACCCAGGAGGTCAGAGCTGGGTAGGGGCTTTAGACCCATCAATGTTAGAGATGGCAAGGACTATATAGAACTATATATAAATATAGAATGTCAGAGCTGGGAGCCAACAAGAACCTTAGAGGAAATGCCAGGGCTGAGAGGGAGCCATAGAATAAGCCATGTCTCTAATGCATTGTTGGTGGAGTTGTGAACTGATTCAAACATTCTGGAGAATGTCTATCAAACTGTACATACCCTTTGATCCACAGTCTTACTACTGGGTCTATAACAAAAACATCATAAAAGAGAGAAAGGGACCCACATGTGCGAAAATGTTTGTGGCAGCCCTTTTTGTAGTAGCCAGAAACTGGAAACTGAGTGGATGTCCATCAGGTGAAGAATGGCTGAATAAGTTATGGTACATGAATGCTATGAAATATTATTGTTATGTAAGAAATAACCAGCAGGATGATTTCAGAGAGGCTTGGAGAGAACTACATGAACTGATGCTGAGGGAAGGGAGCAGAACCAGAAGGACATTGCACACAGTACCAGCAAGATTTACGCTATGCTAGATTTAGCTTTTCTCAGCGATCCAATGATCCAAGACTATTCCAATAGACTTAGGAAGTAAAATGCCATCTGCAACCAGATAAAGAACTATGGATACTGAGTGGTGAACCAAAGCATCCTGTTTTCATTTTTTTTTTAATTTTCTTTCTCATGGTTTTACCCTTTTTTCTGATTCTTCTATTCCAATTTGACTAATATGGTCATATGTTAAAATTAATTGTACATGTATAACCTATATCAGATTGCTTGCTTTCTTAGGGAAGAGGAAATAAGGAAAGGAGGGAGAGAAAAATTGGAACTCAAAACCTTGCAAAAATGAATGTTGAAAACTATCTTTACATGTAATTGGAAAAAAACGTGCTATTCAAATAAAAAAAAGAACAGGATGTCAGAGTTGAGAGGGACCTCAGAACAAGGAATGTTAGAACTGGGGGATCCTTAGAACAGAGATCATAGATCTGGGAGGACACTTAGACGATATTAAAACTGCAAAGGCCTCTAGAATAGGGGATGTCAGAACTGGGAGGGCCCCTTAAAGGAGGGAATGTCAGAGCGAAGAGGGCCCTTAGAACAAAATATCTAATCTAGGAGGATTAATCTAATTAATCTAATCTAGGAGGAATAATTCTAGAACTGGGAATGTCACAGCTAGGAGGGACCTTAGAACCTAGAATATCTCATCTAAGAGGAATAATTCTAGAACTGGGAATGTCATAGCTAGGAGGGACCTTAGAACCTAGAATATCTCATCTAGGATGATTAATTCTAGAACTGGGAATGTCACAGCTAGAAGGGAGCTTAGAACATAGAATATCTAATCTAGAAGGATTAATTCTAGAACTAGGAATGTCACAGCACAGAAAATGTTTGAACTAGAAAGGAGCCATCCACCATCTTTATATGACTTCCCAAAGATTAGAGCCAAAAACTCAAATTGAATGGACATTAAGCAGCCAAACCCAGGGGCTTCTAATTCAATGGCTGCTCCTGTGAGGGAGATACATGCTTCCTGAAGGCGGCAATCCACCAGCACTACAGGAAAAAAAACTGGCCAACAAGCCCAACCAGGGCAAAATTGACACCGTTCCCAGAATCACTCCCGCCTCCCTTTTTTTTCAGCCGGATGAATTCCTTTGTGCTTGGAAGAGTGGCCAGTGGCTGGCAGAGAGACCAGGCTGTGTTCCATTAAAAGGCTCCCCATACTTAGGTTTGGGAAAGGCGCAGAGTGCTGGATGGAACAGCTCCCTCCTCCCAAGTTTGCTGTGCACCATCATAAGCCAGTGAGGTCAGTGGGTGTGGTACCAGGTTGGCTGGTCAGAGCCACGGAATAGCACAAAATCCTTTCTAATAAGCCGTGCGGTTTTAGGGGGTCTCTAGCTCCAGCCCCCATGGCACTGCCAATGGGATGATGACCTCTGGGCACAGAGACTGGCAGGGTGGGCAGGAGAGGCTACCCCAGGGAACAGGAGGTTCTCGTGGGTTTGGGGCCATTGAGGCAGAATCCAAGGCCAGATTTCTGCTAGCTGATGTGAGGACAGATGGTCCCAGACCCTACCAGATGAAACCAAGATAATTTCTGTGGAGCACGTTAACCGGGTGAGATAGACTGGCACCTAGCAGTGGTACCGAGACTCCCCTCCAAAGGTGATCGGTCGCAAGACTTAGTGGGGGAAAGGACCTCGGAAGCTCTACCCTTTCATTCTACAGAGGTGGAAACTGAGTCCACGTGACTTATCCAGGGTCACATAGGTACAAGCATCTGAGATGGATTTGAACCCAAGGCTCCAAGCGTCCTTCCATGGAACCGTAATGCTTTGTACCCATATCATGTTGTCTGTAGTATTGACGCTTGTGATCTCTCACAATTGAACCTAAGTTTCCTGAAGGCATCTATGTACATCCAGGTATATTTTAATAGTTTTATTATTTCATATTAAATCAGTTTCATTATGCATTTTATATACTTCTTATGGGCAGCCAGGGGGTGCCATAGTGCATAGAGTATTGGACCTCGTTAGGAACACCCAAGTTCAAGTCCATTCTCAGACAATTCCTAGTTGTGTGATCCTGGGCAAGTCAGTTAAGCCTGTTTGCCTTAGTTTCCTCATCTGTAAAATGAGCTGGAAAGGGATATGGATAGTATATCCATACTAGGTGTAGATAGTAGATAGATAGATAGATAGATAGATAGATAGACAGACAGAAGAATGGATGAAAGATAAATAGATATAGAGATGGATGGATGAATAGAAAGATGGATAGATGGATGGATGGATGGATGGATGGATAGAATAGATAAATAGAAATGTGGATGGCTAGATCTGTAAGTGGATAGATACATGGGTGGATGAGTGAATGGATGTGTAGAAGAATAAAAGGATGGATAGAGAGAAAGGTATATAGCAGAGATGGATGGAAAGAAAGAAAGAAAGATGGATGGAATAGATACATAGATACAATAGATGAATTAAAGATAATCAATAGAGGGAACACACTAGCATTAAGGGGGAACAGGAAAGGTTTCCTATAAAACAGAGCTTCTTAAACTTCTCCCACTCATGACTCCTTTTCCCCTGAGAAACTTTTACACAGCCCTAAGTATATAGTTATATAAAATAAGTATACAAATAAGACATTTACTGATAATAAATCATAACGTTCAGTTAGTAGACATGGAGCACAGTTTAAGGAACCGAGCTGTAGAAGCTGGGATTTGAAGGAAGCTGGGGAAGCCAGGAAGAAGGCGTGAGGAGGGAGAGCATTCCAGGCCCGGGCACTATCACAGAAAATGGGAGGAGTCTGGGAACGACCCAGATCATAAGTGGCAGGATTTTAAGCCCGGATTTCCTGGCTGGAGACTGAGCATCCCAGACCAATCACATTCAGTTCTCCATTCAGTGAATGCTTGCAACATGCCCAGGTGGCAGTCCAGATGGCAAAGGGGACGTTTTGAGGGTCCCACACAGCTGATAACAGCATGGTGAAGGGGAAAGATCACTCTGGCTCTAGAATTAATGGACCTGGGTTCAAAGTCGGGCTTTGCCACCTACTCACTGGGCCTCAGTTTACTCTCCTATAAAAGGTCGAGGGTTAGAGGAAGTCTTGAGGTCCCTTTCAGTTCTAATTCCTGTGAAATCGAGAAAGTTCCTTCCCACTCATCCTAAGCCAAAGCT